>NC_064614.1:517479970-517786952 GCF_023898315.1 Schistocerca nitens
AGGGGGACTACTATAGTTACCGGAGGCCAAGGAAGCCATTTAAACTGCGAGGCGTAATCACTGAGTCGATTCACGGTATGGTATATCGCAAGGTACGGGGAAGCTAATTTGAGGAGACGTAAGAGCTGATTTGCCTATGCGTACAATATATGCAGTAGAGCTACGAGAAGAAAACGAGGAGTTTGACAAGGTGCGCTGTTTCGTAAGCTTGTATGTGATACGCATACAAGACTTTGACAGTAATCGGGTAGTGCCGGTCAGGAAAGATAATTCTGGCACCATGGACGAATAGCTAATTTAGATGTTTCGCGGGGAGAAAATTTGCATAGGCGAGATTTGGAAAAGTAGTGGGACCAGATAGAAAAGACATGGAAGAAGTGCTGGTAGAGCATGAAGATTTATATAATTCGTCTCCGATTTTACTGACGACTTCAATTACATATCAGAAGTCTTACCGGACGTCCAATTACCTCCAACCTGTGATGGAAGAGCTGATAAACCAGCAATTACGAGATGGTTGGCTCTGAGCACTATGGGACTTAACATCTGTGGGCATCAGTCCCCTACAACTTAGAACTACTTAAACCTAACTAACCTAAGGACATCACACACATCCATGCCCGAGGCAGGATTCGAACCTGCGACCGTAGCGGTCGTGCGGTTCCAGACTGTAGCGCCTAGAACCGCTCGGCCACTCCGGCAGGCAATTACGAGATGGGATTATTGAAAAAAATATCGTTCTTGGGATGCAAGGGTTATGATTGTACCATAAAAAAGAGCATTCACGGAACGAAAGCTTGTCGTTTTTGTTACGACCCCAGGTTGAAAGAGGGTTTTTAAGCCGTAACTTTCATTATTCGACTTAAACTATTTTTACCCTTCCAGTCTTTCGTGATTAGCGCAGGTTTACCGCAAAGATTATTCTGTACCCAATGTTAGTTACAAAAAGCTGTATCTTTGGAGGTTTACTCTATGAGGTTTAGGGAAGCATGCTCTGGAAACTTCCGGATGCATAGGTCAATGAAAGCGCTTCCCCATCACAAAGGACGCTGGGAGTAGTTTTGTGTACTAGACTGTGTGTCGGTGTCAAAGTTAAGACGTGATTTGCTAGTGAACGTGACTTTTCGATAGTAGCTGTTTCGTGAGATAGTTTTGTGTAACTGGGTTGTGGATAGACAATACAAATGTACTACACTAGTTCTTAATCATTTACAACGTACTCATATCTTGTGGTCAAATTTTCGTTAATTCAGCTGCGAACTCGCTATGGCTAGTGCACGTGGACGAGGATTCCACATCTCACTACCTAGTGATCTTTTCTTTGTGTGGTCAGAAGTCACAGGCTTGGTAAGAGTCTGCTTAAAGACAATCTAAAGAGTTTTGCACTCAATTCACTCAGTCTTCCCTTCAGTTTGACTTCCTGGTTGCAAAACGTAACCTGTGTCTCCAGTAATTGATGAAATTTCCCTATTTTCATATAGTACTTCACATCAGAGCTAGCACCCACTATTCCGAATATTATTTATCCTGTTCCTTCCCGGGTTCGATTCCCGGCGGGGTCAGGGATTTTCTCTGCCTCGTGATGACTGAGTGTTGTGTGATGTTCTTAGGTTAGTTAGGTTTAAGTAGTTCTAAGTTCTAGGGGACTGATGACCACAGATGTTAAGTCCCATAGTGCTCAGAGCCATTTGAACCATTTGAACCTGTTCCTTACTTATCTTTCTGCAATAAGGTACGTCGCGACATTGGTTCACTGACGCAACTTGCGGAAACACGGTACTTGGTTCTACAGCAGGATATATATTTGATGCATCATATTTGATTGTTATAATTACAGCCTTCAGGTTCACCCGTGGTCCAAGGGTTATGGTAGTTCACTCGAGGTCCAAGGGCGGTGGTACGATGGCTCAACACGTTCGGTCGAAAGGATGGCTGCCCCTGTATAAAAATAAATAAATAAATAAATAAATAAATAAGTGAAGTATTCAACGATGAACTTGAAGGGTTGTTATGTGGTGTCCACACAGATAAGATGACGAGAACAATGACGAAGAACATAAGAAAAAAGGAAGTGGGGTAACGTCTATGATTAGTAATCAAAACGTCCTGGGTACCGGGTTCGAATATCGCCACTGCTTAAATTTTGAATAAATATCACCAATGGCGACCGAAGGTATTCGGCATGAAAAATCCCCCTTGTTCTGCCAACGGCCTTGTCAAAGAGGGCGTAGGAGCGGACATAGGTTCAGGGCCTCTCGTATCCTGAAAGGCGGAAGAATCAGCAAGTATCAACGACATGATGATGCAGAAGGCAAAGTAAACTACTGAATTAAAGACACATAATGTTTATCCACAGGATGTGTGACTTGTAACTGAAAAAAGTCATGATGATCTCTTCAGTGGCAGAAGACTCCAAACTATTCCCCCGTTCGGATCTCCGAGAGGGGCTGTCAAAGGGGAGGTGACCACGAGAGAAAGATTGAATAACCAACAAAAAGGTGACGCTCTACGAGCAGGGGCGTGGAACTTCAAGAGTTAGAACGTTGTGGGGAAACTAGAAAATCTGAAAAAGGAAATGCTAAGGCTCAGTCTAGATATAGTGTAGTCATAAAAGCGAAATGTAAAGAACACAAGGATTTACTGACAGACGAGTATATGGTAATGTCAATAGCAGAATAACACGAGAGTACGAGTTGTTAAAAATAGCAAGGTATAACAGAGTGCGTTACCGCGAACAGTTCAGTGATAGAGTTGTTGTGATCAGGAGCGACAGCAAACCAACACCGGCGCCAACAGTTCAGGCATACGTGCAGACGTCGCAAGTGGAGGATGAGGGTAGAGAAAGTGTGTGTGGATTTAAACGGGTCATGCAGTATGTAAAGGGCCTATGACTTCCGTTAGATAAGATCATGATCAGGCAGAGGTTTCGAAATCTGATGTTGGGTTGTAAGATGTATCTTGGAGGAGTTATGGACTCAGATCACAATTTGATAATCTTGAAGAGTAGGCTGAAGCTTAAGACTATCCTGGAAGAATCAACGCTCAAAGAAGGATACCGAAGTCCTAAAGAGTGAAGGAATACACTTTAAGTTCAGTATTTTAAACATAGCTGCGATACAGCAACGGTTCCACGTCAAAAGATTAAAAAACAGCCGACCAGTTGCAAAGGATAAAGTAATCTTTACCTAGGTTTCAATAGATATAAATCTATCTTCTTCAGAAGACGGCAATATTACAGTAACATGGAGTGAAGTATCACTCCATGTTACTGTAATATTGCCGTCTTCTGAAGAAGATAGATTTATATCTATTGAAACCTAGGTAAAGATTACTTTATCCTTTGCAACTGGTCGGCTGTTTTTTAATCTTTTGACCTTTAAGTTCTCTGAGGCAACAGATAATGTGATATGAATAGCTCAGAAGGCAGTTCAATTGAAGAGCAATGGGCATCTCTAAAAGAGCACTCACAGAAGTTGGAAAGAAAAACATAGGTACAAGGAACGTAACTGCAAAAAACTGTAACAGAATAAATACTTCAGTTGATCCATGAAAGAAGGAACTACACAAATGCTCAGGGAAATTCAGTAAAACACATATACACGACACTTAAAGATCAAATTAACAGGAAGTCTACGGAAGCTAAGGCAAAATGGCTGCACGAAAAATGCGAAATTACTGCATCAGCATATAGAAAACTCGAAACAACCTTTGGTGAAATTAAATCCAAGAAAAGTAACATTACGAGTGCAATGTTAATTCCGTTGCTAAATGCGGCGCAGAGAGCGGACACGTGGAAAGGATATATTGAAGGCATCTTCGAGGGTCTCTAATGATGTGCAGAAGAAGAAAAAGAAGTCGATAGGGAAGAGGTAGGGGATCCAGTATTAGAATCAGAATTTCAAAGAGCTTTGGAATACTTAAGGTTAAGGCAGAAGGTATAGATAACATTCCATCAGAATTTCTAAAACCATTAGCGGGAGTGGCAACAAAGCGATTATTCATGTTGGTGTGTAGACTCTATGAGATTGACGATATACCATCAAAATTTCGGAAAAACATCATCCACGTATTTCCGAAGGTAGGTAAAGCCGACAGGTGAGGATGTGTTAAATGACGATCAGTTTGGCATTGGGAAACGTAACGGAAACAAAGAGACAGTTCTGACGTTGCGGTTAATAATGGAAGTAAGACCGAAGGAAAATAAAGACACATTCATAGGATTTGTCTACTTGGAAAAAGCAATCGACAATGCAAAATGGCGCAAGAAGTTCGAAATCTGGGAAAAGCTATAGAGAATCAATAACGGAAATAAAAGGAAGTTTCTAGAGAGGGATTTAAATTCAGGACGATAGGACATCAACAATAAGATTTTATGATGGCATTGCTATCTTCATTGAAACTGAAGAACAATTACAGGATCTGTTGTATGGTATGAAGCGTCGAATTATTACAGAATACAGATTGAGAGTGAATCGAAGAAAAACGAAAGTAACTATAAGTAGTAGAAAATTTAAAAAGAGAGAGAAAACGAGAAATGTAACGTCAGAATGGGTGATTATGAAGTAGATGAAGGACTTTTTCTACCTAGGCAATAAAATAACCTATGGCCGATGGAGCACTGGAGGACATAAAAAGTAGACTAGCAATGGCAAAAAGAGGTTTTATGACCAGGAGGCATCTCCTAGTATCAAATATAGGAGTAAATTTTGGAAGAAATTTCTGATAATGTACGTTTGAAGCACAGCATGGAGGTGAAATATGGACTGTGGGAAAACCAGAAGCAAATCGAAGCAGTTGAGATGTGCTGCTACAGAAGAATTTTGAAAATTAGATGTGCGAATGAAGTAAGAAATGAGCAGATTCCCTGCAGAATCGGTGCAGGATGCAACATATGGAAAATACTGACAAGAAGAAGGAACAAGATCACAGACTGTGTGTTAAGACATCAAGGAATAACTTCCATGGTACTAGAGGGAGCTGTAGAGTGTAAAAACTATAGAGGAAGACAGGGACTGAAATACATCCAGCAAATAATTGATGACATAGATTGTAAGTGCTACTCTGAGATGAAAACCTCTACACGGGAGTAGAATTTGTGGCAAGCTGCATAAAACAAGGCAGGGGAGTGAAGTCTCGCACCACATAGCACAGTAACTGGCAATAAACTAAGTTGCTAAAACACATTTATTACTGCTGACACCCTAGAGATGATTTATTGCATTCACTTACATTCAATTTCTGTTCGCTATACCTGCTGTTGACTAATGCACTCTTAACGTAGGGGTTAACTGTTCAAGTAACTTTCTTTTACTATAGTGTAGTCAGACTGCATTTCTGAAGTAACTGTAGGGATCAAAATTTTGTACCTGATGGGGCATAGCTTTCAAAATCAGGGCGTATTAGAGTTTGCTTCAACTAGTATTCCAACCTGAAACCAAGCAATAACCTTACAAAGTACCTGAATGAAGGGACAATTACAGATGTGTATCCCTTCTTAAACATTAAGAAAATATTACGTAACTTCGGAAAATGCGATTACTTTACGACAAAGGGTATTTGGGGTGGTTACCATCAGTTGGACGTAGCTCCAAAAGAGTGTCTGAATAAAAAAATTTAAATTTTTCATTCAATCAGAGTTTACCGTTTTGGTTAAGGAATACACCAGCCACTCTGTAGTTATTTTAAATTGAGAATGTGAGGACCAAAACCGTTTGAAACATAATTTATTTGGATGGTATTACTGTGTTTTAGAAAGACCTATAAGAATATTTAGTAAGTAACGGTGTTTGAGCGGTTGCATGTTGTGTGTCCCTAACACTAACAATTTGGAAAGACTTGTGATCAGCTGAGATGGAATGTGAACAGACTGAACTGTAGGCCATACGGAATTTCTTGATGTCAAGCACAGAGAAGGAACTGCAGTTATTGCTGTGTCTAATAGACTATAGGAAATTTCTTCCTATGTTCGCTGATGTAACACAGCTACTTATGCATTTACTCAGTTAGGAAGAAAAATTCAGTTGGACAGCAAAGTCTGAAGGAACTTTTAAGCATTTCAAAAAACTTAATAGTGGGATGATGCTGGCCTTCAAAAACTATCAGAAACAGTTTATTGAATCTTGCAAAGCAAGTAATCACACACTGCACTGTGGTGCTCAGCATCCTGTGGCTTGTGTGTTGAATCACTTGCACAAAGTAGAAAATAATTACTACATGATAGAAAAAGATATTTAGTCTTATTTACAGTGTATCTTATTTTCTCTGTTAATTATAAAGGACCATGCAGTGTTAATGTGGCTAGTAGGGACGAAAGATCTGTCCAGCAATTTTATGTGGTGTATACTTAAATTCAACAAGTTTGATTTCAAGATCGTATATTGAGCATGCTGGATGCATGCTAACGCGGAAGGCGTAATCTGTGAAGTGTTTTACTCGGAGAACTAGTCGTTTCATCATCAGAATGGCGAAAGGTGCAAGCAGATGACAAGGATAGTCAATGTTTTGCATCACAATGGCAGTTCGTCATTTACAATGATTTGTTATGCATTCTGCACTACAGTGCAAGATACCGAATAACACCAAGTTCATATGAGAATTAGCTGTTACACTACTAGCCATGTTAAGGGGACCAACAATGCAATAAACGTAAACTTATATACCATTTAGATACAGTTTGACGCACTGGATATCCAGTTTTCTCTGACATGGCTCTTACATTCTCTGTCAGACACAATGAAGTCTAGAAACTGCAGGAAACGCATTGCACACAGTTCGGGGCAACTGATACATTACCACCTCCAGGGTGGTTTCTTGGAATGGTGTAGCAGGTGTAGAGAGATTTACCAACCACCATGGTGAACTGCTATAGGGAGCAGGTGTTGAGTGGTAAGACACTGAGTCATAATTTTACTAACAAATTTAATAAATAAAATAAACCACTTTATAGCTACATCAAAAAATCTCAGCAGCATCCATCAGAATTTAATTTAATAGTTGCTTTCTTGTGAAAGGTGATACTATTTACCAAACCTCTGAAATAACATTAGAGATAATAATTTTAAGAAGAGAATCGAAAAATTTTCGAAAATATAGACATTAAATCCAAGCCTTAACACAGATGTTTAATATTATCAATAATATGGCATTTAATAATGAATTACAAATTTAAGAGTTACAAACCTCAGAAACGATTAATGGGTAATTAACATCCAACATCCACTGACAACTAAAGGAGATTGCATGTAATTAGGAAAAACAAGCAATCCAAGTAAACAGGCTGACGACAAGTTTACACAAAGGACCGAAGCAACTTCTTACCTTTTGTTTGCTGATAACACTCAACCTGTTGGTCAGCTGACTTTTTAGGCTTTCGCTTTAGTACAGTTAACAAGGAGAATGCAACTACTTTAGTATTAATCATTTGTTTTTAATCAAGACTTCTTCAGCGAAACTCACACTGTAGACCAAATGTGTACTCAGGCAATCCCATAACACATAAATCATTACTTACGAAGTTTAGGGGAACTTACACCACCAAAAAACAGTGAAGAAAATTTGGAAAAGCGGGTTGTACGCTAAAATCACGTTATGTATTGCTTAATTTGGACAACGCCAGTTAGCGCAGGATATCCAGACAAGAGACTTCCAAGCTGCCAGATGAACAGTAAAAAATGCACATAAAATGACTAATGAAATTGCTTGAAAGGTTCACAAAAACTGCCTTACAGACGACGATGGATAACTAGGATGCCAAGTATGACAATAACCTTTTCACACAAACTATGACGGTTGAAAATATAATTGAATACTTACCAAAATTCCCAGGAAGTGGAACATAATTCAACAACTGCCCGATTAATGGCTGCAATCAGTGAAGCAATATCCACCAGTAGCTCTCATGTTCAGTGCTGCGGAACAGGCTTATAGGAAACCAGTCCGGTGGCGTAATGAACACAGGCTTCTTCGGAATGATCCAAATCCAAGTACAAGTAGGTGCCCAAGCAACACACCGAAATAACAATCTCCACTGATCCGGCCTACACAAGACACCACGTAACCGGCTGACATTCAAAATGCAGCAGCGAGCCACGGACCTTATCGGGCACGGCGTCACGGCGCTGACTCCCCGCCGTCGCCACACAAATCACTTGACACCCGATCATTCAGAGCAATCGACCCCGCCGTCGCGCTTAAATCGACCGCTTGCCTCTGGCAGAGGATAATCGATCTGACTCTACCACCACCAGTGGTGCTGCTAACCAGAGGGATCTAGCGCCATTGTGTACACTCTCGGCACACTTTGAACTAACTACAACCCCAGTAGAGAACCTTGCTTCATTTTTTTATCAAATCACTGCTGTAGAACTTAGTTCAGATAACGTGGGACTCCATGTGCGAGTGTGAGTGTCTTGGCCTGTACTAGCTGCAGGTATGAATGTTACACAGTACATTTATGCCAGGTAATATGGAAAGTCTTAAAAGTCTTAGGTAAGTTTATACACCTCAAGACGGAAAGAATTTTACTAGTTACGCCAGAGAGGAAGTCGCATTCGTTAAAGGCACCAGATAAGCTGTGTCAATGGAAAATGGATCAGAGCATGTCTCTCATCCGCTGTCGTCACTGCGTGGGATTTCCTGTCAAACCATGTCACGGGAAGACTCCTGCAATAGAATGTTCACAGGATATCCTCACTACCAGCAATGGTGACAGGGACTGAAATCATATCATCCCGATTTTGTACTTGCAAATGTAGGGGACTAGTGTCTATGAACAAGCACAGCCTGTCTAAATAGACTATATTTAGGGCATGTAAGGAACTGTATCCAGTATAAACAAGGAAACAACGTGCTCAGTAGACACAGATAGCTAAAGACTCAATTTAAAAGCTGAAAAT
The DNA here is from genome assembly GCF_023898315.1 of Schistocerca nitens. Taxonomy (NCBI): domain Eukaryota; kingdom Metazoa; phylum Arthropoda; class Insecta; order Orthoptera; family Acrididae; genus Schistocerca; species Schistocerca nitens. Next base: position 517,488,865 of record NC_064614.1, read on the forward strand.
GTGAACTGTATATGAAATAGTCATCATTCAGACAGTTACAAGTCAAACAGCAACATGGCATATAGGGACGTAATATCTTAAAAAGGAGGACGAGGGGGAATCTAGTGCTGTTTCCGAATCAGTACCTGATGGCCGAATAAGTTCTACAGATATTTCAGCAGAGGCAATTTCTGCAGTTCCAGCATTTCGGTGTGACCACAGTTCAGCAACCAGCAATGTTACCAAAAGCTGAGATGTTAATTCAGCATTATATGACATCTTGGGCCTCTACAAGAAGACACAGCGGATCAGAGAACGTACAAATAGGGACAGCTTATCTGGCAAAGGGTACTGAGTCGATGACCACAGTAGAACGTTGTACGTTTCAGAAAGGAGCCATCGCTCAATCAGTGTCCTCTGGTACAGCTATCTATGTCAGAGAGCATTCAATAGAACCGCTTTCCATACAGTCTTGCATTAGGCTCCGAATGTCCTATGGGTCGCACTAGGACACTAGTAGCCACCAAGCTACTTTGCGGTTGCAGTTACCGGGCGCCTGCTGCCAGACTTCGGGAGCCAGAAATCGCTTCCTATGACATTGTCTTCACAGCAAATGACTTTTATATGAATTGTCAGCACACCCATTCATCATGTGGCCGTGATGTGCTGTTATGTTGTCAGCACGGAACCAGCATCAGCTGCTGCCAAGCTGCCTGCCCAAGAAAGACACAACTCTGAGCCATGCTGTCCTGTTTGTGACTACAAATGAGATTATGACAGCATTCTACTGCTATGGACCGTGGGTTCGACGGCCCTCCTGCTCTCTGTATATGGACCTGGAGTCGCTGTAGAGTAAGCCGCAGCTTAGGGTCAAGTACAAGTAATGAGCAAGAACACACGACTGCGTCATACGGTGGTGGGTTTCCGGGTTCTGCTAAATACGTCGGGAGTACACTACATGCAGGAAGCGGCTACATGAGTAACGTGGGCTATATGGAGGGAACCGGCGTTTTTTTAGGTTAAAGACTCTTGGGAACGTGCATAAAAGGCATCAGTTTCAAGCATAAAGGGTTTCAGTTCCACAGTGAGCAGGACTATCACCCGTAGAGGGTAAACATAGGAACAATCACTATTGTAGATGTGAACTGTCATAGCTGTGTGGATAATGAACCAGTGCTCCAAGCGCTAACAGAAAGCACAGAATCTCAAATCGTTATAGGTACATAAACCTGGTTAAAGCTGGAAATAAGTTCTGCTGAAATTTTTACAAAGGACCTAACCATGTTCAGAAAGGACAGACTAAATACATTTTTCGCATATTTATTGCTGTAAGATGTATTTTATCTTGTAGTGAAACTGAAGTAGATAGTTCCTGTGAGTTAGTATGGGTAGGGGCTACACTTGACAACCGGCTTTAATAGTTGGTTCCTTTTACCGACCCTTCAACTCAGATGATGCAATTGCTGAACAGTTCAAAGGGGACTTGAATGTCATTTCAAATAGGTACATCACTCAAACAGTTATAGTTGGTGGTGACTTCAATCTAACCTCGATATGATGGTGAAAATATATGTTTAAAGTCGCTGGTGGGCGTAAAACGTCGTCCGAAATCTGAAAAATTATTTTGAACAAATTTCAGGAGCCCACTCGAAGTGTAAGTAGTTCCGAAAACATACTCGATCTCTTAGCAACAAATAATCCTCACCAAATAAGGAGCATTAAGGCACATACAGGATTAGTGACCACAGGTTTGTTGTTGGTAGACTGAAAACCGCAACATCCAAATCTACCGAGAATAAATGCAAAAAACATCTATTTAAAAAAAAAACAGATAAAATTTCGCTTGAAATCTACCTAAGAGACAGTGCCCACGCCTTCCAATCTGACTATATAGGTGTAGACCAGATGTGGTTTAGATTCAAAGAAACTAGTTACGGCAATTGAGAGATATGTACCAAATAGATTAATAAGAGATGGTGCTGATCCCCCATGTTACACGAAACAGTTTAGAACACTATTGCAAAAGCAACGAAAGAAGCATGCCATATTTAATAGAATGAAAATTCCGTGAGATTGTTGAAGTTCCATAGACGCTCCAAATTTAGAGCGAACTCAAATGCGAGATATTTTTAATAGTTTCCATAACGAAACTCTGTCCCGAAACCTGGCAGAAAAACTAAAGAGATTCTGATCATATGTGAAGTACACCAGTGGCTACACGGTCAATATCTTCACTGCATGGTAATAATGGTGATGATATTGATGTCAGCGCCACTAAAACTGAGTTAGTAAACGCGGTTTTCCGAAATTTCTTCACAAAAGAGGGTGAAGTAAATATTCCAGAATTAGAATCAAGAACAACTGCCAATATGAGTAACTTAGAAGTAGATACCATTGGTGTAGCGAAGCAGATTGAAACACTTAAGAAAGGCAAGACTACCGGTCCAATTTTATAACAGTCAGGTTACTTTCAGAATATCCTGATACAATAGCTGCGTACTTGGCAATCATACACAACTCCTCGCTCGTAGAGAGATCTGTAAAGCACACCAATATCAAAGAAAGGAAACAAGAATAATTCGCTGATTTTCAGATTCATATCACAAACATCTATTTGCGTAGGATTTTGAAATATATGCTGTGTTCGAACATTATGAATTACCTCGAAGAAAAAGATTTATTGAGAAATAGCCAACACGGATTCAGAAAATAAATAGCTCTTTATTCTCACGATGTAATGAGTGCTATCGACAGATGACGTCAAACTGATTCCATATTTTTAGATTTCCGTAAGGCTTTTGGCACCGTTCCTAACTAGCGACTTCTGATTAAATTGCGTGCCTATGGAGTGTCGCCTCAGTTTTGTGACTGGATTCGTAATTTTCTGTCTGAGAGGTTACAGTTCATAATAGCTGACGCAAAGTAGTTAAATTAAACAGAAGTAATATCTGGCGTTCCCCAAGGACGTGTTACAGTCCCTCCATTGTTCTTCACCTACATAAAGGATTTAGGGAACAATTTGAGTAGTCCTCTTAGATGAAGCTGTCATCTGCCGTCATGTAATGTCGTCAGGTAATAAAAACGAGTTGTAAAATGATTTGACAAGGTATCTGTATGATGCAAAAAGTGGCTATTGACTCTTAAGTCATGGAAAGAGTGACGTCATCCACATGAGCACGGAAAAGAATCCGCCAAATTTTAATTACACAACATATTACACAAATCTAAAGGCTGGAAACTCAACTAAACTCTAAGGGATTACAATTACGAATAACTTAAATTGGAACGATCACATAGATAACGTTGTGGGGGAAAATAAAACAAAGAATGCGGTTTATTGGCAGAAAAATTAGAAAATGTAGTAGGTTTACTAAAGAGACTGCTTACACTACGACTGTCAGCCCTCTTCTGGATAATTTCTGTGCGGTGTGGGTGGGACCCGCTTCAGATAAGACTGACGGAGGACATTGAAAAAGTTCAAAGAAAGGCAGCTCATTTTGTATTATCGTGAAACAGGGAAGAGAATTCCACGGATATGATACAGGACTTGGGGTAGTCGTCATTAAAGCAAACACCTGTTTAGCTGTGGCAGGACTTTCTCATGACATTTCAATCACTAGCTTTCTTCTCTGACTGTGAAATGTTTTGTTGGAGCCCACCTTTATAGGGGGAAATTATCACTGTAATCAAATAAGAGGCATCAGAGCTGGTACGGAAAGATGTAAGTGTTCGTTTTTCCCGTGCACCGTTCGAGAGCGAAACGGTAGGGAAGTAGCTTAAAAGTGGTTCGATGAACACTAACACGGACTTAATTGTGGATTGCAGGCTAACCATGTAGATGCAGGTGCAGATTCCACCTATCCCCTCCTCCCTCCCGCTCCTCCACCTCCTCCCCCCCCTCGAAGAATGTGACAAAAACATCGACATGTCTTTTGGGATTTTAACCACGCATCGCCGACGTTGTCAGCAGTAGCACACGCCGCCACTGACTGCTGCATCAGGTCTCATAGCAGGTCGGTCGCAGCTTCTGCTGCTGTCACGGAGAAGACGGCAGGACGACTCACTGCCCAGAGCCCCGCAGTGGATGATCGACGGTTACAGTAGGTTTCGTTATATCCCACCGGAACAGGGTAGAGGAGTTCTCAGTTTGAGCCCCGATTTATACAGGGTGTTACAACAAGGTACGGCCAAACTTTCAGGAAACATTCCTCACACACAAATAAAGAAAAGATGTTATGTGGACATGTGTCCGGAGACGCTTAGTTTCCATGTTAGAGCTCATTTTAGTTTGTTCTCAATGAAGCACGTTATCATGATTTCATACGGGATACTCTACCTGTGCTGCTAGAACATGTGCCTTTACAAGTACGACACAACATGTGGTTGATGTACGATGGAGCTCCTGCACATTTCCGTCGAAGTGTTCGTGCGCTTCTCAACAACCGATTCGGTGACCGATGGATTGGTAGAGGCGGACCAATTGCATGGCCTCCACGCTCTCCTGACCTCAACCCTCTTGACTTTCATTTATGGGGGCATTGAAAAGCTCTTGTCTACGCAACCCCGGTACCAAATGTAGAGACTCTTCGTGCTCGTATTGTGGACGGCTGTGATACAATACGCCATTCTCCAGGGCTGCATCAGCGCATCAGGGATTCCATGCGACGGAGGGTGGATGCATGTATCCTCGCTAACATTTTGAACATTTCCTGTAACAAAGTGTTTGGAGTCACGCTGGTACATTCTGTTGCTGTGTGTTTCCATTCCATGATTAATGTGATTTGAAGAGAAGCAATAAAATGAGCTCTAACATGGAAAGTAAGCGTTTCCGGACACATGTCCACATAACATATTTTCTTTCTTTGTGTGTGAGGAATGTTTCCTGAAAGTTTGGCCGTACCTTTTTGTAACACCCTGTATATCTGCCCTGTCCAAGATCTGCATATTCACTACACATATATCCCAGAGCATATTTACGTGTGTGTCCGCAGAAAGATACCACAGATTGGCGGAACTCTTATGTCTGTTGATGTCTTACTTTTTGGCTGTTAACATTGCTCCTTCTTACTGCATTGTGCAGTTTAAGGCGTTGCTGACTGAGGACGGATACATTCATGTTGCACGTCCGCCGTCTCGTCTTAACTAATCCTAAGCAACGTTGTGAGTCTGCTGGGACCTCTTTACTGTCGAGAACTGCGGCACGTCGCGGCCATTGTTTACTCTTAGAAGACTTACGGAAAATAATCACCGCATAATTAAAGTAACTATCCAGCGATAATACTACGGTGAAACTAGTCTGGTTCACCTGGTCAAAGCCTCCAGACCTCCGAGAACAAATACAACGAAGAAAAGAAAGGAAAGGAAAAACTGAAGTGGAAAGAAAAAGTGCAAAATTACTAAAATTGTCTGGTCAAGTGAACTGTTTCGCTACCTTCAAATAATCAAAGATGGTTCCAGGGCATAGATGGACTCCTGGATGGTCGCTACCAAAGGATGACGGGGGCAGCACTGGTCGATAACTTGTAGGCTGCTCAAGGAGTCAATACACAGAAGAAACGACTCCCCGGGGCATGAACGGATGTGCTGAAGAGCACGAGATATAGCCACCAGCTATGCATTGAAACCACTGCAGCCATCGGGCAAGGAATGCTGTTCAATATGTCATCTATGGACATACATGAAGCCGACGTGACCATCAGCCATCAAGCCATCTGTGTAAACCACTTCATGTCCTCGGAACATGTCAAGAATCAAGAGGAAGTGACAGTGGAGAGCCGCTGGGTAAACCTATTCCATAGGGCCATGTGAAATGTCCAGGCGAAGCCGCAGCCTAGAGATACACCATGGAGGTGTACGCGAATGGACCTTGAGTATACGCCGTAAAGGCAAGGACTCCACTTCAGATAGAAGGGATCGGACACGAACTGCAATTGTAAGCCCTGACCTGGGCCGCCAGTGCGGGAGATAAACCACCGTAGGTGAGAAAAGGAGACGGTAATTCGGATGCGTAGGAGAACTACGAAGGTGTGAAACGTAATTGGCGAGCAGTTGCGCACGCCTGACCTGCAATGGAAAGACTCCAACTTCCGCCAGGACGCTGGTCAGCTGGCTCATCCTAAAAGCTCCCGTCGCTAGTCGAACGCCACAATGGTGCACTGGGTCGAGTAAAAGCAACGCTGAGGGCGCCGCCGAACCATAAACCAGACTCCCATAGTCATGGCGAGATTGAAAAAGATCTCTGAAGAGCTGCAGCAGTGTGTAGCGATCTGCACCCCAGTTGGTGTTGCTCAGGCAGCGGAGGGCATTGAGGTGCTGCCAGCACTTCTGCTTCAGTTGACGAATGTGAGGAAGCCAAGTCAATCGGGCGCCGAAAACCAGTCCTAAAAGTCGATATGTCTCCACTACAGTGAGGGGATCCTCAGTAAGGTAAAGTTCTGGTTCCGGATGAACGGTACGACGCCGACAGAAGTGCATAACACACGACGCCTTGTGGATGGCTCCCTGTAGGCGCCGCTCAGTAACACCAGGACTGGTGGATCAATAAGAAATGCAGAAGTTGTCTGCATACGGAGAGGGTGAGATGGACGGCCCTACAGCTGCTGGTAGACGTTAATGGCCACTAAGAATAGAGATGCACTCAATACAGAGACCTGTGGGCCCTATTCTCCTGGATATGGGGGGAAATATGGGAGGCACCAACTTGGACACGGAAAGCAATAAGCGACAGGAAATTCTGGATAAAAATCGGGAGTGGCCTCGGAGGCCCCACTCGTATAACGTGTCAAGGATATGATGTCGGTAGGTCGTGTCATACGCTTTTCGTAAATTAAAAAAGACGGCAACCAGGTGTTGGCGTCTGGAAAAGGCTAGAGCCAGTAGGCCACGTGACTCCAGGACCCAACCCAACCACTGACACACCATATGTTCCAGCAGCTTGCAAAGAACGTTGGTACGGCTGATGGGCCGATAGCTATCCACATCAAGCGGGTTTTGGCTCGGTTTGAGCACGTATAGTGGTACTCTCCCGCCGGTGTGATGGAAAGACGCGATCGCACCAGATCCAGTTGAAGATCACGAGGAGGTGTCGGTTGTAGAGATGCTTAATCATCTGATTGTGGATCGAATATCTGGCCCCGGAGCTGTGTCGGGGCAATGTGAAAGGGAACTGAGGAGCTCCGACTCCGTAAATGGGGCATTATGGGGTTCACTGTGGCTTGTAGTGAACGAGAACACTTTCCCTTCCATCCGACGTTTGAGAGTGCGAAGTGCTGGGGGATAATTCTCCAACGCACATGCTCCAGCATAGTGCACAGCAAAGTGCTAGGAAATCGCGTTTGCGTCGGTAGATAACACGCCATTTATGTTAACACCTGTTGGGGTCTAGTACCCAAAAACTTATTTAATCTTTGCCCAGACTTGGGAAGGTGACGTATGGCACCCAATGGTCGAGATGTATCTCTCCCAACACTCCTGTTTCCGTCTTTTGATAAGCTGGCGAACGCAGGCGTGGAGCCAATTAAAGGCTATGAGGTGCTCCAGGGAAGAGTACCGCTTATACTGCTGTAGAGCTCGCCGACGCTCCTTAATTGCCTCAGCGACTTCCGGCGACTACCAAGGGACTGTCTTTCGCCGGGGGCACCCTAAAGAAAGAGGGATCGCGTTTTCCGCCGCTGAAACGATCGTTGTAGTTACCTGCTTTACAATCACATCGATGTTACCATGTGGGGCAGATTCAGTCGTGACAGCAGAAGTTAAAGCATTCCAGTTTGCCTTGTTTAAAGCCCATCTCGGCAGGCGTCCGTGGGCCTGACGCCTGGGCAGTGACAGGAAGATGGGGAAGTGGTCACTACCTCGCACGTCATCATGTGCTCTCCAGTGGATAGATGGAAGATGGCCAGGACTGCAAACTGCATACAGAGTTCAGGACATAGACACAAACTCCACCTGACACACTATTATATCACTACGGCTCTTGTAATATCCCCTATAGCCACGTAGGGCAGGGGTCCACATTTCTGGGAACCAGGTTTCCTGAAGGGCAATGCAGAGAGCAGGTGTTAAGAGTTACCATAGCTCAGCCAGGTGGTGGATAAAACCGCTGCAATTCCACTGTAGGATTCTATCGTGAGGCTGGGAAGGCGAGTGCAAGAAGGCAGGTTGTGCCTCAGGGTCACCTGCTGCTACCAATTATTTGTAGCCATTTCTATGGTGGATGAAGCATTACTGAGATCCATGTCTGCAGTGCTAAGATCTCCACCGCATCCTGAGATGTAGAATTGATAGGGAGTCGTGGTGTTGGAGCCACCAGAGGGTTCTGTTTTTTAACAGACTTCTTCTTAGTTTGCTTGTTCTCTCGCCTCTCTGTAAGGGCTTGCTGGGAAGAATTCTCTGAAGCAGCTTCAGGCACAGAGGAAGACCGTGAAGCTCTTTGTCCAGCTGCTTGTGGCTCCTTGAGCCACTGGCGAGTGGCCGCTGTGGCATTAGTCGAGTCCTTGGGATAGCGGACCACACGAGAGGAGCTGGAGGAGGCTGTTTCTTCTCCAGGAGAGAGGAGGGGACTGATGTCGCCTGCGTTTGGGGGGGGGGGGGGGGCTTGCTCCCAAAGTAGGTGCTTTGGGAGCAATGGAGGAAGCTTTGCCCCTCTACCACCTCGGGGGTGGATGTATTGTGGTGGCCTACAGGGCCCGCTGTTCATGACACAGAGTGAGGAACCACTGGCAGTTGGGATGGAAATGGTGACAGAGCTGCAGCATATGTCGACGTTAACAAAATTGGGTGTAATCTTTCGAATTTCCGTTTAGCTTCTGTGTAAATCAGTCCTGTTATCCATGATTTTCCACTCCTTTTGGTGTATTGGGCAGTCTGGCGAGCAGGGCAGTGGTGTTCTCCACAGCTGATGCAAGTGGGAGGAGGCGCACATGGAGTATCTGGGTGCAGTGGACGTGCACAGTCTCGACATGTGGCAGTGGAAGTGCAGTGGGAAGACATGTCCCTGAACTTCCAATACTTAAAGCACCTCATAGGGAGAGGGACGTATAGTTTAGTGTCACAGAGGTAAGCCATCACCTTGACCTTTTCAGGAAATGAATCACCCTCAAAAGCGAAGATGAAGGCACCGGTAGCAACCCTGTTGTCTTTGGGTCCCCTGTAAACGCGCTGGATGAAATGAACACCCGCCGTTCTAAACTGGCGCGGAGCTCGTCGTCAGACTGCAAAAGAAGAATGTGATGGAAAATGATTCCCTGGACCATTTTGAGGCTTTATGGGGAATGACTGAAACAGGAATATCACCCAGCTTGTTACAGGCGATTGGGCTGGTGATGCTGTCTGAATCAAGAGTGCGACGTTTCGCATCTTGGATAGCGCTGTCACTTCTCCAAACGTATCCTCAAGGTGTTCAACGAAAACCCGAGGCTTTTTAGGTAGAAAGGAGTCCCCATCAGTTCTGCTACAGACTAAAAACCGAGGCGATTATGGATCTCTCCATTCTGTAGCCCTATGTTCCTCCCATGGTGTAGCGAGGGAGGGAAACGATTTATGGTCATACCTGTCGGCATTGTATTCGAGTGTGCCCTTCTTAGAGACTGCTGGTGGTGTATGGTCCCAGCAAGAGATGACTTACTCCGCTTCAATGCGGGTCATCCGCCCTGATGCTACCCACTCCAATCAGGGGCTCTCCCCACGGGCGCCACTCAGTCACAGCAAAGGCCAACTGACATGATGGTGACTGCCGGGAGTCCTGATGCCACAGGAAGACAGGCATCTACTCCTTGGCATACGTGGGGAATTTACAGCTGAGGCATCACCAGTGCGATCCCTGTGTTGTCAGGGGGCTACCACCAAATGGGTACATGACGGCCCCATCACAATGAACTGGCTACCATGCTGGATATTGGGCGCAGAGAAATAGAATATTGTCATTCGGGCAAAAGAGGACAGGAGACAACGGAAGAAGATGACATACCTCGGAAAGTCTGCTCGCCCAAATAGCTGAATCGCAGGTGGAGATGCAAAGCCATGAAAGAGATTCAGGAGATAGAATCTAAGGACACTATGGATAACTCGTGCACCACGTAAGGCGTCCTTCCCCATATGACCCACACTTCCGTAATTTTGAAAGTGGCAGGTCAAACCTTAGAATGGGACCTGAACTCGTAGAGCTGAAAAGTATGAGACTCCTTTTAGTCGCCTCTTATGACAGGCAGGAATACCTCGGACCTATTCTAACCCCCGGACCTGCAGGGGGTGCAGACTATGCAGGATGTAATAAAGGCCAGATGTGGTTGTGTGATGTTTTTGTGATATTCCTCATACCACGACTTGGGCTCACTCAGGTTACCGTAAACATCGAAGTGGTTCATCTCAATAATCTCAACGACCAAGTGTTGCCGTGCGACTGCTACGGTCGCAGGTTCGAATCCTGCCTCGGGCATGGATGTGTGTGATGTCCTTAGGTTAGTTAGGTTTAAGTAGTTCTAAGTTCTAGGGGACTAAGGAACCACAGCAGTTGAGTCCCATAGTGCTCAGAGCCATTTGAACCATTTTTAAACCAAGTGTTGTCCTATGCTCTACACTTCACGAGGAATACACTTTTTTCTTCCAAAATAACAGTAGCAGATACCAGTGCCTACAAATTTTAATTGTATATTACAACACTGAGGATGGTCCATAAGTGACCGAAAATCGATTTTGCGGATAATAAAACAAAAAAAAAAAAAAACAAAAAAAAATACGACCAATGCTGTTTGTCCTTCCAATTATATCCATTATTTGGTCGTGGTGCACAGAACACTCCATGCAGTCGCCAATCAATAAGATTTCACAGTGCTGCACATATTAGTTCCATGTCTGACGAAGACCTTACCGCAACTCGACAGATCACCCGATATTTGTCTGGGATTGTTTAGAACAGCGGATAAAACGTAACAGTCGACATGCCTACAGTTTGTAGCTATACGGGATCTCATCATCGATGAGTGGCTGCAGCTGGATATGTCATATCTAAATCAACTTGTGGACTCCTCGCCAAAATTGAGTCCATTATCATGTCTAGAGGCGGTGTTACACGGTATTAGCGTGACGTCTCCTGTGAGTAACTTTTTGTCTTGTGTGCTTTTGATTTATTGCACAGTAGTTTTACGACGGGCGTTCAATAAGTAATGCAACATCTTTTCCTCAGACAATTTCGGATGAAAAACTGCGGAATTTATTGTTAGACATCGCAGAATGTTCCCGATAACCCATTATAGTTTCACGAAGTTCCGATAGTTGGCGACACTATACGTAGTCTTCAAGAAGAGATCTGCCATTGAATTTCTTTTGGCCGAAAACCAGTGCTTGGAAAATATTCGTAGGCGCGTACAGAATGTCTACGGAGACCTGGCAGTGAACAAAAGCACTGTGTGTCGTTGGGCGAGACGTCTGTCATCATCGGAAGATCGCGTAAACATGTCCAATCTACCGCTTGTCGGCCGACCATACAAACCCTCAAGACGTTGAAGAAACTGCTCCAGGGTGTTCGTCGCCACAAAAACGCAAACGAACTCCTCCTCCTCCATGACAATACAAGGCCTCATACAATCCTGCGAACCCGAGAGGAGTCCAAAGAACTTCATTGGACTGTTCTTCCTAATCCGCCCTATAGCCAAGATCTCGCACCTCCAGACTGCCATCTGTTTGTCCCAATGAAGGATGGACACCACGGGAAGGAGTACGTGTGTGATGGGGAGGTTATTGATGCAGTAAGACGTTAGCTTCGATGTCTACCGGTAGAGTGGTACCATGCGGACATACAGGCCCTCCCGGTAAGGAATGATACTATGTTGAAAAATAGGTTTTTGTAGGCAAAAATTGGGGAATAATAGGGTGTATTGGAATACTGAGTAAAACAAACCTGTTTTAAGAAAAAAATGTGTAGCGTCACTTACTGATCTTCCCTCGTATACAGCCCTTTAATACTATTTTCTAATTTCTTAGTGGCAGTACTGTAATGCTTTTGTTCCAGATGAGACTCCACTTCTGTTAATCTATCGAATGGCTCGGGTAACGGCAGCAGGAAGTTCTTCCAGAAAAGGAAAACAAAGTTCACTTATAGGTTTGGCAATATTTCGTAATCTCATGGACTCAGGTCTGGACTGTGGTGACCATGAAATAAGTTGTCCCATCCACATTGTCACAGCGTTCTGAATTTCGATGTACGGACAAACGTCATGGTGTTGAAATGCCCCAGTCTTCAGTAAGTGAATTCGTGTGTTTATTCTGTGCAGGTACGCATGAAGCCATGATAGTAAGCCGCGGTTACACCAAGTTCTGCATGAAACTATGAATGACTTGATGATTCAGTAGTGATTAAAAATAAAGATGCAAGAATGCTTCACCTACAGTACGAAAACTTTGTTTCAGTAGATGCTTCACCTACAGTACGAAACATTTCCTTCAGAAGGGCTGTAACAGCCAGTTGTATCTGCTTCTATTCAACAGTCAAGGAGTAGCGGAACTACCGTGTAGCCGGCCTGAGTGGCCGTGCGGTTCTAGGCGCTACACTCTGGAACCGAGCGACCGCTACGGTCGCAGGTTCGAATCCTGCCTCGGGCATGGATGTGTGTGATGTCCTTAGGTTAGTTAGGTTTAATTAGTTCTAAGTTCTAGGCGATGATGACCTCAGAAGTTAAGTCGCATAGTGCTCAGAGCCATTTGAACCATTTTTGAACTACCGTGTAGAAACTTCTATGTTCCTAACTCACTGACGGGAATTCTTAATAAGGAAGTGACACTGGTATACTGCCATTGCTATCGGAAAATTCTTCGCATATCGCAGTACGATTAACTTTAGATCAGTCTCTTACTTCTTTCAGTTTACTGTTCATATGTTGATATTTCGCGTATCCTGATTTTAAACGATCTCTTACAATCACAAGAACACCTTTAATGACCAATGAAAACTATACTGTATTTCGTAGTTAACTGTCATGTTTCAGCCATATAAGTTTCGAAATTAGAATTATATGAATACCTTCAGCTGTTGACGGGCGTTGATATATATGAACGGGGACAGGTGAAAATGCGTGCCCAGACCGGGACTCGAACCCGGGATCTCCTGCTTACATGGCAGACGCTCTATGTATCTGAGCCACCGAGGGCACAGAGGATAGCGCACCTGCAGGGACTATCTCGCGCACGCCTCCCGCGAGACCGACATTCTCACCTTGTATGTCCACACACTACGTTCGTAGTGTCCCAACCCAACACACTCATTACTCGTGGAAGACATTCTTACCAAGTCCCGTAAAAGTTCGGGGAATATGTGTGCATCCGCACAGAAGAAGAAGTTCATGGCTGGTATTGCCAGAGCTATATACTTATATGGATATGGTGTCTGTTCTTTCGGACGTGTCCAAAAGAACAGATACCATTGATAACCTGCAGACGTCTAGAACGAAATTAGAATTATATTAATACCTTCAGCTGTTGACGGGCGTTAATATATATCATAGCCAGCCGGTGTGGCCGTGCGGTTCTAGGCGCTTCAGTCTGGAACCACGTGACTGCTACAGTCGCAGGTTCGAATCCTGCCTCGGACATGGATGTGTGTGATGTCCTTAGGTTAGTTAGGTTTAAGTAGTTCTAAGTTCTAGGGGACTGATGACCACAGATGTTAAGTCTCATAGTGCTCAGAGCCATTTGAACCATATATATCATCGGGGACAGGTGGAAATGTGTGCACCGACCGGGACTCGAACCCGGGATCTCCTGCTTACATGACAGACGCTCTATCCATCTGAGCCACCGGGTCCGAGTCTCAGTCGGGGCATACATTTTCACCTGTCCCCGATGATATATATATCAACAAATGAAGGTATTAATGTAATTCTAATTTCGTTCTAGACGGCTGCGGGACATCAGTCGTGTCTGTTCACCATATCCATATAAGTATACAAATTTCGATCTTAAGACACTGCCACAGATTTACAACAGTCATAGTACCCGGTATCAGAGCAGGATTAATTTAAAACACGCGTCACACGAAAGCACAGGACATAATAAATGAAAGCCATCCACTTCTTTCTCAAGCTGTCAACTGTGACTCACGTAATTTTCACTACAGATTCTTTACTCAGTCGACAACAATGTCAACACATGAATTACTTACGATGTTCCTTGCAGTGTTAAATAATGCATTGTATGGCAAATTGAATAACAGTAATTACAGAAGCAAATGCAGACTTTAGCTTGTCTTAAAATAGATGAAGTAAGCTGTGTCATGAATCGGATTACGTATGATGTTGAGCTTACCTCCTATCTGTCTGTCTGTCCGAAGTCACCTGAGTCACAGAGCGAGCTGTTCAGAACCTCGTGTCTTCAGGAAAACTGTGGCTTGTAAACATTGTGCAGAACGCGCACTTCAAGATTTCTTTGATGTCATATTCTGACGTAAATCTCTCAGTATCCTCTCCAGCTAAACTGATAATGAGAGCCAACCTCCTCGACGAGCAATAAAGAAGTTCTGAGCCTGTTACTTGACCACAGACAACTATGGGTTTCATTCCTAAGGGAATCATGACCAAGATCCATTGAGGCACTAAACATTTCGAATCTCGTATTTTTGTTAGGTATCTGGAAGCAGACAGAGTGTGGCTGGTTTAGTTATGTAAGATGTTAGCGCGGACCTAGTTGCGTTAAGAGTGTCATGTACATGAAGCAACAAGGGCTATTTTCTGACGATCATGTATAATACCCACCTTGAGAGGATAAAGCAATCCACATGTATTTCCAAACGACCTCATTCTCAGCCTGAATGAAGAGGTGGTGAGCCCCTTGTTAACAACTGGTGGGATCTCCTAGTGGTGCTTCAGGTGTAGTCACCGTCAGTTTACTTGAGCAGTGACCCATGGGAATGACATTGAACATTGATCACTCAGAAAGCATACCTAATGACTTCAAATGTCCTAAGCCGGCTTTAAAAGTTGCACCAGCACTGGTTGCTAACGAGCATCAAGATTATTTTTGCCTTAATTGCGAACAACATATGCTATACGACGACTTCTTTTAAAATCGCTATGTAAGCGTGACAGTGTAATGTAATAAAATAAAAATTTTTATTTGTGTTTTGTGACTATTAGTGCAATGTAAAAAAATAAAATATGGGCCGTGACTTATACAAATATTAATGCAATGGCTCAGCATAAAAGAGAAATAACTAATGTAGGAATATTATTAACAGTGTAATATGTTGTTTAATTTAGCCCGACGTGAATAAGCACTCAGTAAACTAATTCAGTTCTCAGGGTAATTACGTGATGGTCGATAATTAATTGTCCTTTTCTTATCTATCCAACAATAGGCTCGTGAGCAGTCGTGTGCTTATTGCACCAGAGAACATTTGCCGAGTCTGTTCGATGTACACTACTGTAGTACATAACTGAATGTCGTGGTTTCGTCTCGATTCCCCAATATAGGATAACAAGAGTAGCATCTACAAATGAAATCCTATAATAGAAATGGAATCCTGTGACCAGACCTTTTCTGCCTGGGATGTTAT
Organism: Schistocerca nitens; assembly: GCF_023898315.1. Lineage (NCBI taxonomy): Eukaryota > Metazoa > Arthropoda > Insecta > Orthoptera > Acrididae > Schistocerca > Schistocerca nitens. The sequence continues at coordinate 517,504,382 of NC_064614.1, forward strand.
CTCGTTATATAAAGCAAATATGTAAATAAAATTGTTAAATTATTAGTAGCTGCCTCCGGTCTGGTGAGATATGAAATAATTGTCCTAACCGACGGCACGTCTCGTAGATGAGCTAAAAGAAAAATGTTAAACGTTTTTCTAAGATGGCGCCTAACAATGAAAATTCTTTGTTAAGGCCCATATCTACTTAAGGCAGTCTACGTATCAGACTCAAAACAGATTGACCACATACACAAAATCCTTTTCTGTAAAATAACCATTATATTTTTCGGGTTTTAAGTACAACTTACATTATCAGCTGGTACAGCAAGACGACCTTTACACAAGAACGTCCTCTTAGGTCCGAATCCAAGCAGATAAGATAAGCGAATGACAAAGGAAAGATAGCTCATGCATAGAAGCGCAAGAGTCCACAGAATAAAATGTCCATTGTAGCTCTATCTCTTCTTCTTTGGCGTACTTGTCGATTATTTATAAAATCTATCGTAATATTTAGTTTACATTTTTTTAAACCCAAGTCCACCCAGGAGAAACACTACAACAGCTATTTAGTAATGGACAATGTTCGACCTAAGCTGAAAGATAATTATGTGTAAGTACAACTTACATTATCAGCTGGTACAGCAAGACGACCTTTACACAAGAACGTCCTCTTAGGTCCGAATCCAAGCAGATAAGATAAGCGAATGACAAAGGAAAGATAGCTCATGCATAGAAGCGCAAGAGTCCACAGAATAACATGTCCATTGTAGCTCTCTCTCTTCTTCTTTGGCGTACTTGTCGATTATTTATAAAATCTATCGTAATATTTAGTTTACATTTTTTTAAACCCAAGTCCACCCAGGAGAAACACTACAACAGCTATTTAGTAATGGACAATGTTCGACCTAAGCTGAAAGATAATTTTGACTTGTGCATAAATTGTGTCACCGAGTGAGGTGGCACAGTGGTTAGGACACTGGACTCGAATTCGGGAGGACGACGGTTCTATCGCGCTTCTGGCCATCCTGGTTTAGGTTTTCTGTGATTTCCCTAAATCGTTCCAGACAAATGCTGGGATGGTTCGTTTGAAAGGGCACGACCGACTTCCTTGCCCATCCTTCCCTAATACGATGAGACTGATGACCTAGCTGTTTGGTCTCTTCCCCCAAACAACCCAACCCAACCCTATAAAATTCAGTTACAGAAGGAGTACACTGTGTACAGTGTAGAGATATATGCAACCTCGAAGACGCTGGAGCAGAAACAAAATTCCTAATATACAACAGCTCCTTAAGCTGTCCACCGGACGCAGCATAAAATTATTATTCCCTTCTGTACGCATACCTTCACATACAAGGAGATGATATGGATGCCTAGGTGTGTGGGAATTCGGAGCAACAAGCGGCGAATGCAGCTGCCAAATGGCAGTTTCACTATACCTACAGAGGTACAGTGTGTCTTACCGCTACATTCCATAACGAGAGATTTACCAGAGGTTCATGTGCCAATGGCAAAAAGCTGCTGCCTCGACAAGCGAGTCCTAAGACTTGACGTGCTTCGTTCCGGCCACATAGGCGCACGACGAAGTGGTCATGGTACGCCAGATGGCGTACAGCCCTATAACGCTTCACCAACGAGTCTGCAGTACTTCTATCACTTCAGTGATACTCCATATTTCATTTCATTGTTTTATTTGCTGACAAAGGGGTGTGCATGCAATTACCTACATATTTACCATCTGTTTTTTGTCGTCTATTTCTAGCCAGTAACTCAGTGGATATAGCGAGAATCTTAAAATGCACCGCAGTGTCAAGACTCCATAAGTTATTATGAAACACGTATGTTGTGCGGCAGCGATGCTGAGACATTGTAGAATCTCTGACCAGAGCAGTTGCGCTCGACTCGCAGTAGCGAGCAGTCTGTCAGTCTGCAGTAGTCAGTCCTCAGTAGTGCTTGGAGTCAGTCTGCAGTAGTCAGTCCTCAGTAGTGCTTGGTGTCGGTTGCTAGCAGTAGCGGAGAGCAGTCGGCGGGCGTCGGCATCGCAATGGTCGAGATTCAGGACGAGGTATAATTTATTTAAATAAATAATCATGCAGCTTTGCGCTCATCAGATAATGTAACGAACAGTCATTGTAATTTAACTTTCAAAAATCGCCCCCAATAATAATTTTGATTTTTGAAAGCAATTTTTTAACAAAAGTATCATTTGATTCCCTTGCATTTCCTTAAACAAAAAAATTTCAGTTAACTTCAAAAAATTTAGTTATGGCGATACATCTATTGCAAGCTGTGCCGCAGAATAAGAGCAGAATTTTGACATGCAGTTTTAATAAGGTAAGAAATTTATTCTGAATTCGCACAGGGCAAACACCGACATTTCGGTTTAATTGAGTTTTAGTTATCACTGTAGTTTCATTGTCATGAGATTATCTTTCATTATTTAATGGGAACTTGTACTTGAGTCAGATAGCGAGCCTTCATTTAATTGTCTTTGTCATCAATATTCTTGTGGGGAGTTTACACTTAGCTGTGGCTCCATTACTAATAAATATAGTTATTTCAAAATTTGTTGTGGGGAGGTTACACTTGGCGACACCCAGTCCAGGATCGTATTTCGTTGAGAGTCTTTTGAAAAACAGTCAGATATCTGCTCTTATTTCTTAGATATAATTAGGATTTGGCGCAACGCTTTTACTAATCTTGTGACTTTCTTTCTACAGGTCAACGGCAATTCGTTGCTCTGTTGTATTTGTGTGTTGATTTTGCATTGTGCTTATTTGTTTTGTGATTAATTGTGACTATTGTGAAAATGCCGCGAAAGACTGTGAATAGTGTATCGCGAGGTATCATGAACGAAATGACCGAATTAAATAACTTCACCAATAGTACTAGTGACACGCAGTGTAATGATGACAATCCTGCGTTGACTGACAATCAGTGCGTTCCAACCATTAATAATGATGTAGATCTTAATAAGGAACAAGCGAACTCATTTGTCTCCTCTGTTAATTTGACGACAATTGATGACGCGGGGCGCCCTATTGTAATGAGCGCTGCCCAGGTTAACACACCCGGTTTGAAAAATTCAAGTAACGTGCAGAGAAATTTTTCAAATGAAAATGATCAGTGTACTGAAAGTACGCCGGATTTATTTAATTCCGAAATAGTGTCTGACAGTGTACATCCGACTGACAAACCTCTTTGTGAAACTCAGAATGACCAAATGGTCACACAAAATGCGACAATTCCAGATCCACCATTAAACAACACAGTGAATGGAGTAGATAATGTTACATTGGGTCAAATTATGGCAATATTGCTACAAAATAAGGAAGAGTCCAAACAACAGAGTGAAAATCTCAAACAACAGTTAAATGAAAAATTAGACAAGCAGAGTGAAAAATTAGACAACAATTCCAGACAGCTTAGTGAACAAATTAGAGCCGTTGCCGCGCAGTGTCACGACACTAAGGAACAGTTACGCGAGGAAATCGAGGCTTGTTCACGAAAAAGTAGCGAAGAAATTAGATCTGTTGCGCAAGAATTAAGGGAAATGCAAACAGCTGCAACAGAAACACTTAGAGCGGAAATCAGTACAGTCGCTAAACAATGCTCTGAAAAAGTTACACAATTACGCGACGAGTTTAAAGCAATGACGGTAGAACTTTCGCGCACAATGGATGAAAAGATTGACGCAAAATTCGAACAACAGAACACACAAATTAACGAACGTCTTAGTCTTCACATAGAAAACAGTAATACGCGTTTTCGTAAATTTATTGATGATCAAAATAAAGTAAAACGCCAGGTAATGGAAACAATCACTGCACAGAGACAAGAAGACAAACGTAAAATGTTTGCGAAGGCAAAAACGTATGTAGACAATAATATTGCCACAGTTTCGGACAAAATTAATACCATCGAACAGTCAAACACAGAATTACGTGACGAAATTTCTGATCTGAAATCGAAAACAGACACATACATAACAGATTTTCAAACAGTGACCGATAGACTCGAACAATTAGAGCTAACACAGGATTCCGATGTCGTCAAAAATGACGTTAGAAAACTGAACGAAACTGCACGTAAATTGCAAAACCAGATTAATGCCACTGACTCTAAAACCGATGATCAGGCAAAAATACTGACTGAAAAATATGATGAATTGGCCAGTCGTATTGATGCTATCGAAAATGCTAACGACAATAAATCAGACGATACTTCACCAGTTTCATTTAATCAAACGCCTGAATTTCAAAATTTACAGCAGACGATTAATGAGATTGATTCGTCTAATAACACCTTACGTAGAAAACTGTCAAGCTTACAACAAGAAGTAACACAGATAAAAACCACTTCAGTTAATAACACAGCACAGCAGACGCCACTTTTCGAACATTGGCCAGACTCACACAGCGCGTGTAATTTGGGTAATCTACAGAGAGTACGGGACTTAGATTCCGGACAACCACAGTTCAACAGATTTTCTTGCAATACTGATCCTGTTCCATCACACAGAGACGATAGTTTCGATTACAAACATTTTCTGTCAGTAAGAAAATTTAAAGTGTTTAAAAACGACAGAACACAGATTCACCCGCTAGATTGGATCCAACAATTTAGCTTTGCTTTTCCACCGACTTGGCCTGTAACGCATAAACTTGAATTTATTTGCAGCTTTTTGGAAGGCGAACCGGCAACTCGTATGAGGCCGATCGCGAGGCAATGTTACTCAGTAGAAGAGTTTCAGAATGCGTTCCTATCTGCGTATTGGTCAAAGACGACACAGCGCGGAATTAAAGATCAGTTAATTAGCTTACCAAATTATGAGAACACAAATTTTTCCAGTGTCACGCAATTCTTTGAGCACATGGTCCAGCAGAACCAGTACCTAAGTGAACCGTACAGTGAATCTGCACTTATTCAATTATGTATCTCTAAGTTACCGCGATCATTAAGAGTTTCACTTTTAACCGGTCAGCAAAAAGAAAATATTTCAGCATTCAGAGATCTGTTACAGCTGTTGGAGGTACAACAATCTGATTATTCTTTTGTGAACAAAAATTCTTCGTATAACAACCAAGGCCAACAGACGTACAGCAATTATGATCAAACGCGTAATTTTAATAGGAGAAGTAACAGACGTTTTAGGAATGACAACCACCAAAACTTTAATAACAGACAAAATTCTGATTATCAATATCATCAAAACTTTCAGCAACAGGAACCACCTTTTAGTAACAATAGACGTTTTCCGCCACAACAACATGAAAGTCAGCCGGTTAGCATACCTAACCAACAATGGAATGCACAAGGTCAACCAGGGTTTAATGTTTCACCGCGTGCACGTGTAGTCCGTGATCCAACAAATAGTAACGCACGGCAGCAAGGAAATAACTACGTACAAAGAACACAGTATTTTAATTCCTATCGCAATGCACCGTATAGGAATGACTATCACGACAGACGTAATAATGACGAGCACAATTATCAACGTACATATAATAACAGTCGATCTTACCAGCAACAAAACCACCAGCAACAACATATTCTAGTAAATGAACCCGACAGTAGATATCATCCGGAGCGTAACACGTCTGGAAAAAGTAATAGAACTGTTCAAATTGTAGAAATGCCACAACATTCCCCTGATAATAGTAACACGTCAGATAGAATCTGACTAGATACCGTACAGGACGCATCTTCCAATAACACAAGCACTAGTTTTGACACGCAAAATGTTGTTCACGAGAATGTAATTACGTTTGACGACATCAGAGACACTCTTTTGCAGGAAAAACCAGTTGTTCAGAAAACCATTTCACATCCTGTCATCGAAATTAAAATAGGTTCATCGAAATTTTCAGCAGTAATTGATTCTGGGTCACCTATGTCAGTCATTAATGAGGAAACTTTTAACGAGTGCAACAAAGAGAATACCTATCCCACATTACCTTTAGGCAAAACCAAAGTGAAAGGAGCAGTATCGAGTAAAGGAGTGGATGTTAAATTACAGACGCATTTATCATTTTGCATTGGAGGTCATACTTTTCATTCAAATTTTTGGATTGTTCCCTTATTGACAACAGACGTTATTTTAGGTACTAATTTTCTCGTACAACACGATGCAGTGGTTGATTTCCAAAATTCTTATTTAATGTTAAAAGATGAAAATGTGCAATTAGCTTTAGAATTTCAACATTCACTATCTGTAGAAGAACAAACAATTAACTGCACAGAGGTCATTTCAGCAACACGTAACATAAACTGTAATTCCGCATTGTTCACCGACACGTACGTACATAACTATAACACTCCAGACGAAACTGACTACGACGTAATGCAAATGATTTCTGATAAAGTTAAACAAAGCAGTGCAAATACAGACGACGAACGAACTCAATTACATAAAATTCTTTTACAACAAGCTCCAGTTTTCGACAACATTCCTGGTACTATGTCCGGTTTTATGTACGAATTTCAGGTCAAACAACACGATACATTTAAAGCAAAGCATTATCCTATTCCGTATATCCATAGGGAACAAGTCAAAAAAGAATTGCAAGACATGCTCGATCAAGGAATTATTGAACCAGCAGTTAGTCCGTACATAAACCCGCTGCATATTGTCAAGAAAAAAGATGGCTCACTTCGGCTTGTACTTGATTCACGACATATTAATGACATTATTATTAATGAAACAGATCGACCACAGACATTAGAAGAACTGCTACAGAAATTTCATGGTACAGCTATTTATTCTACATTAGATTTGAAATCGGGATTTTGGCAAATTCAACTTCATCCGAATTGCAGAAAGTACACAGCTTTTCTCTGTTTTGGTGACTGTTATCAATTTTGTAAATTACCATTCGGCTTAACTATTTCTTCTGCAGCTTTTATTCGCGGTTTGAACACAATACTTCCGACAGAACTTAAAGACAGAATTACGACGTACGTAGACGACATTCTTATCGCAGAAGCTAACTGGTCTGAACACAATCTAGTTCTTGAACGACTGTTGCAAACTTTCCATGCACAAGGACTTACAGTTAATCTTAGTAAATCGCATTTTGGCAAAACTTCTATAAAATTTCTTGGACACGTAATTTCAGCAGAAGGCATTGCGCCTGATCCAGAAAAACTTCAAGCTCTACGTGACATTACTGTTCCTACGACGAAGAAACAATTACGCAGTTTTTTGGGCTTAATTAACTTTTTTCGTAAATTTATTCATCACTCTGCTTTAGACACACCTAGATTATGCCAATTAACAGGTAAAAATGCTATTTGGTCATGGGATAAACAAGCACATTCTGAATTCGTGAACCTGAAACATGCTTTGTTAAATGCTCCACTTTTATCGCACCCAGATCTTACTCGAAATTTTTCCATTGCCACCGACAGTTCCAACACCGCTTTAGGCGTACACATTTTTCAGGAAATTGAAGAAGATGATTCTACAGCAATTAAAAACATCGCATTTGCAAGTCGCATTTTGTCACCTGCTGAACGAAATTATTCCGTTACTGAACTTGAAACATTATGTGTTGTATGGGCTTTTACGAGATTTAGGCATTTTCTTTATGGAAGACACACGACAGTTTACACAGATCACAGAGCTATTCAATTTTTACTTTCGGCAAAATTCACTCACGACAGGTTGAGCAGATGGAAACTTTATTTACAGGAATTTGATTTTACAATAGTTCACATTCCCGGAACACAAAATGTTATAGCAGACGCATTATCCCGTTCTCTCATCAACAATCAGCAAGACGTCGCAACCAACTTTTGCAAAGCAAACTTCAGTGTCATGTACATTCAGCAAGTCGCATTTGAAAATTTTATTTCATCGTCATTACAGGACATAGCACGAGAGCAAAGTAAAGACAATGTGTGGAAAGAGATTAAACACCTTTGGCAAGATAAGAACAATGTTACGATTAGAAATCACTACACTGTACGCAATGACATTCTGTTTCGCCGCTCTCATCCAGACAGCAACAATTGGTTATTATGCATTCCTGACGAACTGATTAACAAATTAATTTGGTACACTCATTTAAGCTACGCACATTACGGAGCAAGAAAATGTTTTCTTATACTGAGACAGAACTGTTATTTTACAAATATGGAAAAACGCATACGACGAGTTTTAGCGTCATGCAAAATTTGCCAGAAAGCTAAGTCTGACACCACTTCACATATTCCTCCATTATACCCCATTGTACCTGTTAAATTAAGACATATGGCCGCAGTAGACATTTTTGGTCCAATTCCGAGAACTAACAGAGGTTTTTGCTACATCTTTGTCGCTGTTGAACTCACTTCAAAATTTGTTACTTTCACTCCGTTACGCAAAGCTACTGCTAAAACTGTTTCGAAAGCATTTGTAAAGCATTTCTTATTTCATGTAGGGCATGTGATGAAAGTAATTTCTGACAATGGATCACAATTTCGTTCTGCTATATGGACACGCATGTTACGAGCTAGAAACATTTCTCCGATTTATATATCCAAGTACCACGCTTCTTCGAACCCTTGTGAACGATTAATGAAAGAAATTGGTAAACTGTGTAGAATATACTGCCACAAAAGACATGTTAATTGGGACACACACATACACTCATTCCAAGATGTAATTAATTCCATTCCAAATGAATCCACTATGCTATCTCCGTCTGTTATACTGAAAAACGTTGAACCACCAAACAAAATCAAAGAGTTAGTAAATTTTCCTACATCTCGTCGATTACGACACCACGAAATAATTGACATTGCGCTGAACAACATCAAACGTGCCGCAGAGCGCCGGAGAAGACAGCAAAAACAGGTTTGTAGACGCCGAGACTTTCACGTTGGACAGAAGATATTAGTACGTACACACTATTTATCCAGCAAATTAAAAGGTAAGTGCAGTAAATTTGAACTTCTATACGCAGGTCCATATCGGATTCGCAGCATTCCTCACCCTAATGTTGTACACGTCGAAACTTTGAGAACCAGGAAAAGTAAAGGCAACCATCATGTGTCAAACATTAAACCCTTTATCGAATGAAACCACTTTACGATGTAACATGCTGTGAGGCCGTTTACACATTTTATGACCACTTATGCAATTATATTCACATGACTAATTACTGATGATTATCGTATTTTTTCTTGGCAAGTGCCCGGCAAGGTAAGATTAGCAGGTCGCTCTTCTTGTCGTTACACACTAGACCGTGCATTTTTTTTGATGAACTTACGCATTTTATGAATAGTTATGCAATTCTCTATAATGACGCATTAATTTTATCAAATTCTCTCTCCATTGAAGTCTTTAATTATCGCATCTATTAACTACACTACATATAAGCTGAACACAACGAATATCACATTTTGTCTTTCTTATGTATGTACGATTGTTTTCATGTTTTGTTTGTATGCACTGTGAACTAGTTAAGGTATAACACACACCATTTGACTTTGACATTTTGCCTTGTGATATCTCAACATCATGACTGTTTTACATTTTCCTTTTTTGCTGCTGCATTACGATATTCTCTGTACACTTTTTGCCTTTAAACACTGTCTGTGTTTTGAGATATTACGTTTTCTGTCATGTTATGTTGTATGCTTAATTGAGTCACCATTAACCAGTCACTATTTAATGGGTATATGATTTAAATGCAAGACATTAATCTTTGTTCATCAATTTCAGAAATAAATGATGCGTACAGGAAATGAATTAAACAGAAGTGGGAATTTCACCTATGGAATAAACGAAAGAAGATGCAATAAGCTAATGAGGACGAGTAAATGGATCAGAATTAACAAGCATTAACCAGAATATATTATACACATCGCAGAATAGCAGTCTTAACTAATTTTTTCTTTCAGAATACAAGGCGATTGATGCAAGCTGTCAGACAGAACTACACATTTTAGTTTTAAGTGATGAAATATGCTAGGGATTAGGAATAGTTGTGTGATGAATAATGAAATGATTTTTGCAGATGATAATGAATGCTGATAATGAACAATGATGAAGAATATGGTACTATGAATAATGAAGTTTTTGTTTACAGGTGATGATAATGATGGAGTTATGATGATATGAATAATGAAGTTTTTCTTTACAGATGAGGATAATGTTGAAGTTATGTATTTATGCTATGTAGTTATTTAAGTATTTGTTGCAGTTTACTTTGACAGCAGGTGTTATATTGCGTAGTAGGATGACTGAAGGTTTTGGAAAGGACAGCTATGGAACACATTTTTTATACACATTTCACTACCTGTTAATTCGAAGTTCACTACTTTTCAGCATAGTCTGCGTTTCTTCTTTCAGCTCAATAATCCATTTTGTATTTTTCTTTCAGGAGAAGCTTTTTATGATACTTACTAAACTTGTTACTTATTATACCTGTTCTAGTACTTGCATTTTTTTTACCCACTTGTGTCTATCATTTATAAATGTGATAACCTTGCTACAGCTGACTCATGACGAATGACGTTACACAATCTTTTCATTTATAGGAACAACCTAGAAGCAATTTTTTCTCTTATTTCTTCTTGCTTTCCCTTATAATTACCCAAAGCAATGCATTGCTAGCAAAAAAAAAAAAAAAAAAAAAAAAAAAAAACAAAATGTATTAACAGTCCCAGATAATGTCACTAGTTTATGATAATTCTGAATAACACTGATCAGCTCTGAATAGTATGTCACTTGAATAATGACTTCTTATTGTAATGAGACTACTTATTATGCCCATGCTTATTAATGCTACTAATGTTTTGTACCATTCAATACTTGCTGGCCACTGAGTGCCCATAATTAATGTAATTTATAATGCCCATGCTTATTAATGCTATGACTGTAATTAACTGATTTTTCTAATAATGATTTCTTAATGATATGAAGAATACTGAATGATGAATAATGTTTTATACTATTCAATACTTGTTGGCCACTGAGTGCCCATAATTAATGTAATTACTTATAATGCCCATGCTTATTAATGCTATGATTGTAATTAACATTTTTCTAATAATGATTTCTTAATGATATGAAGAATACTGAATGATGAATAATGTTTTATACTATTCAATACTTGTTGGCCACTGAGTGCCCATAATTAATGTAATTACTTATAATGCCCATGCTTATTAATGCTATGATTGTAATTAACATTTTTCTAATAATGATTTCTTAATGATATGAATAATGCTGAATGATGAGTGCCCATAATTAATGTAATTACTTATTATGCCCATGATTATTAAGGCTATGACTGTAATTAACTGATTTTTAATAATGATTTCTTAATGATATGAAGAATACTGAATGATGAATAATGTTTTATACTATTCAATACTTGCTGGCCACTGAGTGCCAATAATTAATGTAACTTAACGTTTTGTTAGTGTTTTCAATGATGACTTCCCATATTAATACTGAATGATGACAAATATTTTGTACTAATCGAAAGTTGCTAGGCCACTGAGTGTTAATAGTTACTTGTAAATATGTCATTTGAATGAGGAAAAATGTTTTGTGATACTCAATACTTGATGGCGATTGATTACCACTCTTGTCTTTAAATTAATTAATGAACATTTTTCTGTAATACTACATTCATGGTACAGAAATGTTCAATGACTAGAGTATGGATACCGCAAACTACTTATGTAACCACTAATCAAGACTTGTGTGTTAGTTAATGTACTTCACTGTACTTGAGTCAGATAGCGAGCCTTCATTTAATTGTCTTTGTCATCAATATTCTTGTGGGGAGTTTACACTTAGCTGTGGCTCCATTACTAATAAATATAGTTATTTCAAAATTTGTTGTGGGGAGGTTACAATTATGGTGCAAATTTTACCGTGTCACACCATGTTAATATATGTTATAGCAGTGTAAGGGCAACTGTTGTATGAATTTGGAAAAAAAAAATTAATGTTTCAGTTTTACATCATAACGAGTATAATTTCATGGAACTGCGATGGTCTCTCCCTCCCTCTCTCTCTCTCTCTTTCTCTCTCTCTCTGACATAGAACTGTAATACTTTTGTAAATACCATACTAATAGTATATCTTTTTTAACTGACAGGTGTTTTATACATGAGTATCAGTCAATATACTGAAAAAAGTAGTAAAAGCTGTAACTAGGAATAGGTGTGGGCAGAAATAATCCTTAAGTTCAGCGTCCTAAGGCGAAATCCAATCAAGGACGACCAACTATTGTACGACGCGACGCGAGTGTCCTGTAATTCAAGAACTGCCGGGATTGTATAATTATAGAAGTAATTCTATCCGTTGCATGTAAGTGACTACCACTTTAGCTGAAGACAGCTACAAAAAATTTTCAGATGTAATGTTTATTCAGTAATTATAAAAGGAAAAGACGAGCACAATAAATTTTGCAAGTAAATTGAGGAACATTGACAGCTTCAACGTAAAAGGTCGGCCTTCGGATACCCTTATCCGTAAATCAATGGACCTCTGGCACGTCAGAAAGCTCAGAATCAGACCGTACATGTAGTGTGACAGTCTGACTGAAATTACTGCTGACTGGAGCTATTGCTGACCTGTATGAAAACTCTGACTTAGGTGCTTGCAAATTTTATGAGGCGAGTGGCTCTTGGGGGGGACAAAGAATATGTGATCAGCCGGGACTTCATCTGTAACGTGGGAGTAGGTCGCAGCTGCAACGGCGGGGGTGATTGGATGTGAAGTGCCAGGGGGTCCAGCCGCCAGCCGCTCGGATCTCACACACACACACACACACACACACACACACAGAAACACATACAGTACCACCAGAGGGAGGTGTTCGCTGATTGGTCGCTGCCTTCAGTGCGCCCAGGGGCCGCATGTTTTATTTAGGTGGGCGGCGCTTAATACTGCATCGTGTCAGAGTCCGGCCACTGCCGCTGCCGCTGGCGATAACCCGGAGGGTTGGCCGTCGCTGCAAGGGTGGGCAGATCCAGCTGTCGAGCGTCGCCTCGCTGTAATGACGGGATTTTACAGGCTTAACTGCTTATATTTTTTATTTATATGGCGTTGCGGACCTACATAATCGGCTGCCGTATTTGAAGATAAAATTGATGAGGTACTGTAGTAGTTGAAGAGGATGTGAGAGTAGCTTCTACCAAACAGAAAAGCAGATCACTTTAAGTGCTGCCCCCGAAAAGGAAGTCTCCACTTCGAAACCCCCGTCCAATCTCACAGAGATTTCAAGGCAAACCCGAAAGCGGAATGCAATGAAGAATACATAAATCTGCGAATTCTTCTTTTTTCCCCACAGCACCAGTCAACCCTCGTGCTGCAAGACACTGCAGTCCGAAAGAATCCCCATAAGTCATAAGTAACACTTTCCACCTAACACACGTTACAAAACGCAACAAGACAAGGTATAATGAGAATATCTTCTGAACGATAGGCAACGGTTGTATCAGCATAAGCGTGACTGAGAACTTTGCTGCTAGCTTATTGTCTGTCTGAAGAAATCCTATTTAATTTTTCTCTCTTGAATATACCTCACTCCGTCGAATAGAAACATAGTTCGACCTGTACCTAAGAATGAAAATCTTCAACCACTTTGTGATTACAACCATTTAACATCTTGCCCGTTGTATCTAAATTCATGGAATATATTGCTCACGACCGAATTATTTAATACTTACGCAAATTAATCTTATCCAGTAAATCTACGATTAATCCAGCTTCCGGGAGCTCCACGTCACAATCACTGCATTAATTAAAATAAATTGTGACAAACGTGTAGTGCACAGCGGTAAGGTCAGAATATTGACACTACTACACTTGAGCAAAACATTTGATTCTGTCAGTTTTGAAATACTGCTCAAAAAATATGGCAGTTAAAATTTCTGATCTGATAGCTACCTGCTGAAAGAAAGCAGCGCTTTGTGTGTTGGAATGAAATGTCGTCCTGGAAGCATTCTCTCTAGGACTGCCAAAGGCGTCCTGCCGTTATTGGTTATCTTCTCTCGCTATCTCGTCGGTTCTGTCCTCCTGCAAATAACATTTCTTTGCCACCGATCTGCAGCCTTGCGCAAATGCCACAACTGAATGTTAATCTATCTTCAGAGATAAGAAGGGTGAAAACCTGGGATTTAAATGAAAAAAAAAGTTCCAAATAAATAAATTAATTCTGAATTGTGTGAACAACTGACTCCAATTCTTCTAGACGTTATTCCAATACGTTATCATATATAACACACTGAAGAACTGAGTGTAGCTTTCGGTGAACATCTCAACTGGGCAGGAAATACCGTCGCCATACGCAGGAGGACATCCGCTTGCTTCTATTCCCTTAAATATCGGAGCATATTTCCACAGAATGTGAACCGCAAACGTGCGCAATCGCTCCTTCTACCGAACTTCGACTGTTAAGATATAGTCCAACGCGGCCCGAGCAGTGGGAACATACACGGTCAGAGCCCAACCACGAATTCTGGGATGCGTTATAACTGCAATATCCGTCTATTTGACCGTGTCAGAGCGTCACAAGCACAGTTAGGTTAGCTGCTGCCAAACAAGTTACTTGACTACCACACACTGTCATGAATGTCGAGTGCATTCCAGTGTTTCGCACAAAAGCCCTGCGCTTTGCACACAATTAAGCGTCATTTTGCCTTTAAGGAGAAGCCGAAGCACTTTCATCTGTCATCCTCATAACGTTTCGTCAAACATCACGACCAATTTTGCTTATGTCAAGCAGTTACGTTCCCATCTTTTTATATTTATTCTTTGTCTTCTTTTCATTTCTCAGACACGTTGCTCTCTATTCTCCTTTCTTCACTCTGTTTTACCATGTTCCTTTTTATCTCTCTCTGTCGACCGCCATACGGTAGCGAACCAGGTGTGATGGTGGGGTGCCACTTCTGTTCATAGCAGAGCCCCTTTGGTTGTTATCCGCGACACACTGCATGGTACGTAGACGATATTCTGCGCCCCGTTTTGTTGCCTTCATAGAAAACCATTTAGGGATTCCTGAATTTTTTCTGCTTGTCTTCGTGCTTTCCGAAGCCCATCTTGGCAGCAAGATCGCCGGATCTCTCCCCAGTTGAGAACATTTCGACACAATGGGCAGGATACTCCACCCTTCTCGGGGTTTTGACGACCTAACACACCAACTGGACAGAATTTATACGATATCCCTCAGGAGGACATCCAACAACTCTGTCAGTCAATGCCAAGACGAATAACTGCTTGCATAACGGCCAGAGGTGGACAAACGCGTTATTGACTTGCTTAATTTGTGAAGCTCTTTCTCTTGAATGAATAATCCTAAAAATCTCTCGATTTCCGTCCCATTCGGATAATTCCTTCGTGGTGTGTCTCTTTTTTCATTTTTTTGTCTTAAATTGCATCTAGAATGGCTGGTTGGATCTCAGAGTACCTTTCATGCCCCTAAGCCTGCAAGATTAAATATATGAATAAATACAATAAATATTTGAACTCAGTCTTTAAGTAAAGCACGCAACAGAAATGCGATAGCTAAAGGCAGAATAAAAATCTATGCTAAATGTGCATGAATGCTGGAAGGAAATTAACTTCCACTCTTGATCGACCCCACACGAGTGAAAGTGTTTTTCATACCCCCAATGCATAACAGAAGCGAACAATTACAGAAGTTTATCTTTTTAACTGACCACTTGCGAATCCATTCTGTATCTATCGGAAACTATTGGAAAACGAGACGGTCCATCCGATAGTCGTTTAACGAAATACTGGTCCACTTGCCTAGGAATACGATGGCTACGTTCGTGAGCTTGAAGAAGGTCTATGGTTCAAATGGCTCTAAGCACTATGGGACTTGAGATCTGAGGTCATCGTTCCCCTAGACTTAGAACTACTTAAACCTAACTAAGGACATCACACATTTGCATGCCCGAGGCAGGATTCGAACCTGCGACCGTAGCAGCAGCGCGGTTCCGCACTGAAGCTCCTAGAACCGCTTTTTCTTTTCGATATAGTTCGTTGTGTTTGGTCTGGGGGACGTCACAAGACATCCGTTCAAGGTGATCGTTGATTCCTTTACTCAGTTCTTTTATTACAGAGGGCAAGCAGCCCTCTAACCGAACATGCTGGGCTACTGTGCCGACATTTCGCTCGGCCACAGCGGCCGGCGAAGGTCTATGACTCTGAACACAACCAGACCGATAACCTAGCGCCAGCATCGTTCTTAGGGGAATAAAAATTGCAGAATAGTGGATGTAAAATACTTACTCTTTGTTGACGCTCTAGCCTTGAAATATTGAATGCTGATGAATGCCAGTACCATGATTAACAGCGAAATGGGGGTTAAAGTACAACACAACAGGAAAAACAGGGTTCTTAAGAAGGTCGTTTGTCAGATAAATGCGAGTGTGTGGTTGTGTGCTGACGCTGCCTACAGTATGAGACATTGTATTCGTTAGGGGTACCGACGCATTTGAAATAAAAAATTTTCGATTATGTCTCTATCTAATTGGTCTCAAAAGTCAGCCATGGCATAGCTTTACGAGAAATACTACTACAGAGCGCTAGGTATTTCAATCTAGTGTTCACTCGTAGCTGCTAAACGTGCATCCTCCAATTTACCGGGTGACAAAGTGTTGCTAGACGCGTCAAAGATCTCTTGCGCGCGTCGTTTGGTGATGATCGTGTGCTCAGCCGCCACTTTCGTCATGCTTGGCCTCCCAGGTCCCCAGACCTCAGTCCGTGCGATTATTGGCTTTGGGCTTACCTGAAGTCGCAAAGGTATCGTGATCGACCGACATCTCTAGGGATGCTGAAAGACAACATGCGACGCCAATGCCTCACCATAACTCCGGACATGCTTTACAGTGCTGTTCACAACATTATTCCTCGACTACAGCCATTGCTGAGGAATGATGGTGGACATATTAAGCATTTCCTGTAAAGAATATCATCTTTGCTTTGCCTTACTTTGTTATGCTAATTATTGCTATTCTGATCAGATGACGCGTCATCTGTCAGACATATTTTGAACGTTTGTATTTTTTTGGCTCTAATAAAACGGCATGTCATTCGAACCATGTGTGTCAATTTGTACCTCTCTACCTACATTATTCCGTGATTTATTCAGTTTTCATATTTATACTGACTTTTTGATCACCCTGTGGATCACTGCATCGGACCGTGCAGTGAGCGATGAATTGCTTCAGTCATTTCCGCATAAATTTGACACGACTGCACAATTTCCTGTTCCAGTTCGTCAGCTGTATCATCGAAAGTGCTGCACACTTCTCTGCCGCAAGAAAAATTTGAGAGGAATAAATGTCTGGAGGCTGCGGAGGCATAAATACTTATCAAGATGTAAATAAACCTTTATTAATAATACAATCCAGCAAATCATAGCGCACGATGATTATAAAAAATGTAAAGAAATAGTTCTTGTACTCAAAAACAGCAAACACAAATGACTTAATATCTAACATGAAATGCTAACACGGTAAAATTTGTAGCCCTTAGAATAAACGTGACTAAACGAACAAGAGAGCACAAGGTAAATAAAGAAGACTACAACTGATTAACCACACAAGATGGAATGGGCGATAATTAGAATAACGCTGCTGGGCATGTATAAAATAAAAATGAGAACTGAAGTAGAAACCTAGCTAATATTGATTCTGCCATTGAACAAAAGACAGCACGAAATACACAACTTAAACAACACACTAGACGAGGTAGAGGGATTCAGCAAAATCAAACACTAAGATAACCAACTAGACATAAGTAGATCACACATTTAAATGCAAATTAACTACTCGGTACTGTAGGAGCCGCCCTCCCCCTCCAAGTTCACGTAAGTCTTCCAGCAATTGAAACGTATTTCAGTAAAACACACTTAGGCATTACGGCGGCCCCACCGTTAGGAAATTTTTTTTTTTTTTTTGTCATGGTTTGATGCGGCCCGCAACGAATTCCTTTCTTGTGCTAACCTTTTCATCTCAGAGCAGCACTTGCAACCTACGTCCTCAATTATTTGCTTGACGTATTCCAATCTATGTCTTCCTCTACAGTTTTTGCCCTCTACAGCTCCTTCTAGTACCATGGAAGTCATTCCCTCATGTCTTAGCAGATGTCCTATCATCCTGTCCCTTCTCCTTATCAGTGTTTTCCACATATTCCTTTCCTCTCCGATTCTACATAGTGTAACAACTAAAACGGCTTCTGACATCAAATGTAACAATTGTGTTACTAAATGTGACACTTCTGCTACTAAATGTAACTGGGTTTTCTCTTTGGATGCTGTCAATTGTCAGGATGAGCATTCTAAAGCATTCTGTCAGGGTGAAAATATTAAATAAATTAACTTTTCTCTCTTAACAACATGTGGGCAGGGTGGGTTCTTCCTTGGCTCGGGTATGAGGTCGAATGAAACATCATTTTTACATAAGATAACTTTTATTGAAGATTTGTACAACTGTATCCTACGGGATGTTCTGGTTCGGAGAGCGGCAGCTGTGTCGTTTGTGAAGTCTTCTGCTGCGGCAGCGGCGGCGGCGGCGGCGGCGGCGGCGGCGACGTCTGATTACGCGTAGCGGTGTGTATCTCGTGTCGCCGTCTCGCCCAGTTGACTGGAGACGCGCAGCGCGAGGTGGCCCGTTTAATTATTGCGAGCGAAATCGTGCATCGGATGATACCTTGGGTGTCGCGTCCCAGTGTTTCTCTTCTCTAAGCGGCCGCGTGTGTACTGCGTCGGCCAGCGGAGCGGCGCGGCGGGGGAAGGCCAGTGTGGCGGACTCGAACCACGGACTCCCGCTTGCCAGTCTTCGGCTGTCAGGTCTTCATACCAGCTCACAGGTGACTGCTGATGTGAGGCCGTCTCCTTCCCGTCCTCACGAGTCACCCGGGTATGTAAAAATCCGACTTCAAATACCTTTTAACTTCTGTCTTCTGGCGCCGCGGCTGCTGCTTGCTATTCCATTACAGCGGCGGACTTGGTGCGTCTGTGCATGATGCAGTCTCTTCTTGCATGACGATCTTCAGCACCGAAACTGACTGAAAACTACTGCTACGCTTCTTCACTTCTTCGTCTTCTTCGTCTCTCGTCTCCGTCTCCGCCTCCATCTCCGTCTCCGTCTTCGACTCCGTCTTCGTCTGTCTTCATCTGCCTGGCCCACTGCGTCTCGCGTATTTATTCACTTCAGTTTACTGGAGGTGAACGACTTCACAGTCATTGCCTCTTCTGTCACGTTGAGAAGCTCCTCGAAGAATCTTCTTAACGTCGGTCATTGGCTCTTGGAATGTAGGCGAGGGCTTTTGATCCCATGTGACGACTGAGAAACACGTGAGCCGGTCATTGCCTCTTCTGTCACGTTGAATAGCTTCTCAAAGAATCTTCTTTACGTCGGTCATTGGCTCTTGGGATGTAGGCGAGGGCCTTTGCTCACGTACGACAACTGAGAAACACGTGAGCCGGTCGGGCGATGCCCTGACGGCTGAATCGACAGCACCCACTTATGTGGAACTTGCTGACTTCACGGTCATTGTCTCTTCTGTTCTGCTGTTCGGCCCGCTGTTTGCGAGTATGTAACTCTCTAAACTAAACCAAGTTTTTCATTTATATTCTAATTTCTAGTTCACTTTGATTTCACTAATTTATTTACTTAAGTACCATTCAACATTCCTCCACCCTTCGGAGAAATTCGCCCTCGAATTTACCACTCAACATTCCTCCACTCTTCACACGGCAAAAGCACTAACATAAGCAATGAAAACTCTCGACTTAGAAGATTACACACGCTTCATATTAAGTATGTTGAAAATACTTTAGCACTTTACTAAAGCACTGTACGCTCATGAATCACATAGTTCACACATAAATGGTTATAATAAGTGTAACAAATCTTGATGACAATGAATAAACAAAAAATAGATTATTCACTTAGAAATTTACATAGCAACACCTGTTTAATCAACCCTATATGAATGCAAGAATATTTATTCTACATATTTTTTACTTTAACATAAGACTGTTTAGTAAAGAGTGAAGTACAATAAACAAAATTAATACACTAATGCTCAAAAGTAACCACTGAAGTACACCAGTTAAGAGTGTGGTATCCAGTTAACAGGGATTTGATGAAGTGGTATATTATTATTTGGCTTATTTTTTCGTCTTAGATAAAAGAAAACTGTACAAAGTAGAAACACCAACACAAAGGTTCCAGATATACCCGTTCCTAGCATTATAATTTTAGTTTTGTGTTCACCTTTTAATTTTAAAACATGTTGCATCATAACATTGGCATCAATTTTGCCTTGCTGTGAGTTTATGAACATATCTAATGACTTCAGAAGGGAACTGTCAAGGGAGTCATTGAGGTAGGACAGGTTTTGTGTAGGAAATGCTTGCATGGCGTTTTCTGAAGAAAGCAAACAACATGGTTATGAACCTACCAATCTCGTAAAAACAAAAACAAAGAAATGAAGGAATACATTGTTAACTATAAGATCTACATGTTTCTACGTTCAACTTTTCTTTCTTAAAAAATAAACCATTATAATTTATTAATTATTTACATTTGTGTACTGTCCACAGTCTACTAAGATTCAACTAGGACATTCGCACTCTTGGTCGAAGATTGTATGGTGCCATGTCTGTATGTTGTGCTGGCGTGGCCACTCTTTTTCCTTTTCGGGTACTTCCTCCACCCTTCGGAAAAGCAGACACTATTGTTGAAGGAATTACGTCTGGAGCGCCCTTGAAAGGTTTTAAACGACTTGCATGGACTATGGTAGTTCGGGTGGGCAGTTGCAGTTTAACGTTGACGGGTGACGTGATCTCAATAATTTGGTAAGGACCTCTGTAGTTTGTTACAAATTTCTTAGTTTTTCCTTTCGCTATGTAAGGAGTTGAAAGCATAACCCACTGACCGATTTTGTAATTTGGATATTTAGCTTGGGTATTACCTAATCTTTCCTGTCGTTCCAAAGCCTTTGTATTAGATTTTTGAACCTTTTTCCATACATCCTTCATCATTCGACTGAAATCTCTTACTGTTTCTCCGACTTTTCCGTTTTTCTGCCTGATTACATCAAAAGGGGACGGCATTTTTCTGCCATAGACCACTTCATAAGGTGACATGCCAGTTGCTTCATGCGTTTTGGCGTTGTATACCGACACGATTATTGGTAAATACGTATCCCAATTAGAATGTTGTTCGTTAATATAATAACTAAGCATCTTGCCAATTGTCCAATGAACTCTTTCTGTGCGCCCGTTGCACTGAGGGTGTAACGGAGTTGTGCGTAATTTGCGTATTTTTAGTAAGTGGCAAAGCTGTTTCATTAGTTCAGACATAAAATTAGATCCCTGATCTGTGATAATAGCTTCAGGTACGCCAAATTTAAGTATCCAGTTGTTAACTAAAGCTTGGGCGACTGTATTTGCTTGCTGATCTGGGAGACTCACCATAGCTAGATAGCGTGAAAAGTGATCTATAATTGTAAGGACATACTTATTACCAGCAGGTGTTTTATGAAATGGCCCGTAGAGATCCACTCCGCAGATTTGATATGGACATGAAGCCTCGGGGAGCCTCTGTAAGGGTATTTTTGAACGAGAAAGTTCAGCTCGTTGTGCGCACGCAATGCAATTACGAACGTACTGCGCAACATCCTGCTTTCTGGTTTGCCACCAAAATCGCTCTGCTACACGTCTTTCGGTTGTCCGCTGTCCACCGTGTCCTGCAAGGATATGATCGTGGGCTTCTGCCATTATTTCTTGTCTAAGGTGTAGGGGAACAACAATTCGCGGTCCAAGTTTTGTTTTACGGCATAATACACCATCTTCAAAGCAAAATTGTTTTTGAGTTGCGTATTTTTTGCATTCTGTATCCTCATCTTGTGCCTTTCTCCAGTCCTCAGTATCTCGGCCTGTTGCTTCCAAAAGTGCTATTTTCCGACTTAGACAGTCTGCATTCGTGTGTTTTTTGCCTGGTTTATGGATAACTTCGAAATCCATTTCGGAAAGACATAGGGCCCAACGCGTAAGACGACTAGATGGATCCTTTAATCCAAGCAACCATTTTAAAGCTGCGTGGTCTGTAATGACCTTGAATTTCCTACCATACAAGTGGCTAATACTGGACTGTGTGTTAACTTATCTTTAAGGGTTTGAAATGCTGATTCACAATCTTCAGACCAATGAAATTTTGCACCATTTTTCAATAATTGGGTTAAGGGTCGGGCAATTTCAGCAAAATTTTGAACATATTTCCGGTAGTACGATGCGAGACCAATGAAACTTTGTACTTCCTTAACGCGTTGTGGTGTTGGGAAGTCCTTAACTGCCGAAATTAATCGAGGATCTGTTTTAATTCCTTTTTCACTAATGACATGCCCTAGGTATGTAACCTCTGTCAATGCAAAAGTACATTTTTCCATATTTAATGTTAATTTAGCTTTTCTAAGTCTCTGAAAAACATTACGCAGACGCACAACATGTTCATTAATGTCTTTGGAGAATATAATAATATCGTCTAGATATACACAACATTGCCGAGTTTTGAGTCCTCGCAATACTCCATCGAGTAGTCTTTGAAAAGTTGCTGGTGCATTTTTCAAACCGAAAGGCATTCTTTTAAATTGCCAATGGCCTCCAGGGGTAGAAAATGCTGTTTTATGCCTATCTTCAGGTGCAACTTCCAATTGATGATATCCGCTACGTAGATCGATTGTTGAAAAGTATTTACTGTTACCCAAACTGTCAATGATATCTGTAATGTTTGGAAGAGGATAAACATCTGAGATAGTTTGTTTGTTAAGGTGTCTGTAGTCACAACAAAATCTATATCGTTTCGTACCGTCGGGAGACTTCTTTGGAATAATTACGATATTTGAATTATAAGGCGAATCAGAATATTCTATAATTCCATCTTTTAGATGCTGTTCTAAAAATTCATCCAGTACTGGCTGTAAGTGATGCGCAACTCTATGAGGCTTCCTATAAACTGGGGGGCTTTTTCCTGTTGGGATCCTATGCTGTGTGATATCTGTTGCTGGCAGTGGACCTTCTGCATTAAATAAATCTTGAAACTCAACTAAAACTGCTTCTATCGTGTCTCTATCATTTCCTTTCAAATGCTAAATCTTCTGGCGTAATGCGGTTTTATAGGCGTCTGGTTTCTGACCATCGTTAATATCTGACCAAATGAAATCTTCTTCTTGAAAAGTACTGACTGTAGCTACTAATATTCCCTTATGTAACTCTTTGTCCTCCACTCCGAAATTGTCAATATGTACCGGTACTTTTTTTTCTCCCTCAACGTCTTGAACCCGTACAACACTCCTACGTACAAAACAATGTGATACATCTAATTCCTCATTTTCCTCTAAAGGCTCTATTAGACACACTGTATCTGTAGGTACTTCGGGGTCAACTGTCATCCAGAAAAGTTTTCCTGAGCCAGATGGTATCTGATCCCGCGAATCAACCTTCAAGGACGTTGCACGCAGTGTAGTTGATTTCGCCTTCCGGTTGGGTAAATCTTGCGGCAGAGGGCCCTTTGCAGCGGTGTCACCTAGCTGAAACACTATTCCGCTAAGTTCGACAGTTTGCTGTCTGAGGTCGATTTTAGTGTGATGTTTATTCAGGAAATCCAGTCCTAGGATCGCGTCGTACCCGTCAGTTACCTTTGTTACCACTTCTACATCTTCTTGAAATTGTACACCGTGAATATAGAAAATCAATGATGTACATCCTAATGAATTCACTGTACCTCCTCCTACTCCACTCAATCTATACCTTGGAGGGTCATATTTCTTTTCTCCAATACATTCATTACTTACTATTGATACGTTTGCGCCTGTATCCACTAGTATCCTTGCCTCTTTATCCTGTATGGTAGCAGATAACCAGCATTCCGCCTTCACATTCGCCTTAATGGCATGAAATTTTATTGGGAACGCCTGGCGGCGGCTCCGACATTCCCGTTTGAGTTTAACTGATTTCTATTTCCAAAAACTTTCTTAGACCTGCATTCCTTGAATGTGTGATCTATTCTTTGACAATTATTGCATTTAGGTTGTCTGCAATTTTTTGCTATATGTCCCTGTCGATCGCACCTAAAACATCGCACTCCTGCTGAAAATACATTTCGCTTCTCCCTGTATCTGGTGGCAATGTCTATTTCTTCGAAAGCTGTTGCCACAGATACAGTTTCCGCAAAATTTTTAGGAAACTCTGCCCTGACACGACGGGACGTTTCAAGAGGTAACCCACGTAAAAATGTATCCAGAGCTCTATTTTCTGCCTCTTGTAAAATAACTTTTGAAAGGTGGCTACACTGAGCTACAGCGCCAGAGATCGCTAGAGAGCATTGTTCCGCCGCCTCCACTGGCAGTGATTATTGAGATGTCGTAGTGGGCAGTGCTTGTCGAGGACTCGTAGTAGTCAGTTCGTGTTGAGATGTGCTAGTAGGGAGTGCTTGCTGAGATGTGATACTGAAAAGTTCTTGTTGAGATGTGGTAATAGCGAGTCGGTGTGGAGATATATTGTAATGATTAGAGTGATTTTGGTCAATATATGAAGGTAACGAAACTTGATTTATTTTTCATTATTTCCATGTTTTAAATAATGCGTCATTACAGGTTCAGTCAACAAAGCATCTGGCTTGTGTTCTTGTATTAGAGTGTAATACTGGTTTCCTTGAGTAATTATGGTATTTTTATTTTCTTTAATTAATTCAGTATAAATGATATTTAAAATTTCTTGTGTTGTTGAAGAAGAACCGTGCCAGATGCTTACGTTGAGTCATACTTCCACACACAGAACAGTTACACTTGTGCTTGGTTTCGTAGGTTTTTATAGTTGCTGGGGACTTAATTAATTAATTGTGTTAATGAAAATTTCCATTTCATTCTTTGTTATTGTTCTAAGCAGTCAGATTGCATAATAATGTCAGGGCCAACCGTTTACGAGACTCGTAATCGGACAAACAGCTACTAAAAATTTAAAAATTATTTTCATTATATTTTAATTAAGCCCCCATGCACGTGGCGGCCGCTGCTTCGGATCGTCCCTTGGAATTCCTCTGATTGCAAAAATAGTAGACAGTAGGATTGTTGTAGTAATTTGTAGTTAGTAATTGTAGTCTATATTGCATGTGTAGATTTGGTAATTGTCATACTTCTATTGTTCGTTAATCGTGTTTGAGGGAAGCATTTCGTGTGAATGATATTGTTGATGATAAAGTGTCATTGTGTGTAATTTTCATATAGTGAAGAGTTTTGTATATTCTGTAAATGATTACGCGATCAATGAAAAAGGCGAAAATGATGGATAGTGAGAATGACGAAATTGTTAACATGGCGAACTCGCCAACAGAGGAAAACATTATGATGGATAATGAAGTGTAAAACATTGTAATAAGTCGGGAAAGTAGTCCGGAACCATTTCAAAATTTTTCTCAATCAGAAAATTCACAGAATACGAGATTAACGATAGAAGATTCTGAAATAGTATCGAACACAGATAGCTTTACAGCTATGACGAAGGAAACTGGTTTTGCGGGAAATGTTAGGGGCGAAAGGAGTTTCGAATCAGTTACTATGGGGCAGTTGATGAGTGCTATATTAAAAATGGAAACACGGTTTGGATCTGAATTAAAAACACAGATGGGAACAATGGAAACACAGATGGGAACAATGGAATCACGGTTAGACTCAGTGGGATCACAGTTACGATCTGAATTAAAAACAGATAGGGGAACAATGGAAACACGGTTAGACTCACTGGGATCACAGTTAGGATCTGAATTAAAAACAGTGGGATCACAGTTACGATCTGAAATTAAAACAGGGATGGAAACAATGGAAACACGGTTAGATTCACGAATAGGCACGTGTTTCAAAAATATATAAGATGAATTATAGAAAGAAATCAGAGAAGAAGTACAACCGATTTTGAATGCCCACAATAATAGATTAATTGCAGTAGAGATTAGACAAAGGGAACAGGATAGAGAACAGGAGGAGAGAGATCGCGTGATAGTACAGAAATTTTCAG
Organism: Schistocerca nitens; assembly: GCF_023898315.1. Classification (NCBI taxonomy): domain Eukaryota; kingdom Metazoa; phylum Arthropoda; class Insecta; order Orthoptera; family Acrididae; genus Schistocerca; species Schistocerca nitens. The sequence goes on from NC_064614.1 coordinate 517,530,403, forward strand.
AGTTAAATTTACAACGTGCACACGATAAGGAAGAAATATTTGAGAGAATCGAGGAATCCGTACCAAATGACAGAATAAATAACTTAACGCAACAGTGCGAACAGTTAACTACTAAATGTGACAATACCGAAAACCGAGTCGCGACACTGATGGAAGACGTAAATAGACAGAAAGAACAAATAGGTGATTTATCGGAAAGAGTTGAGGAGATTTCAGATCAATTGACAAATCTTAGTTTACATGGGGACAGAGATTCAGATGATACAGCACCATTGCCATTTGCAGAAACCGAAGAGTATCAGAACATAAATAAGCATGTTAAAAATCAGGGAAAATTTAATGAACGCGTGAAAAGGGAATTTGAGGCATTAAAAAAGCAAGTCAAACAAATTGAAGGCGAAATCGTAGGAAAAGACGGCAAAGGAAATTTAGAATCGCAGATACCAGAGGGGTTTGAAGAAAATAATTTGTTTCATTTACGGGACGCAACAAGAGAGCGCCAGGCGCGCGAACTTGACAATAATCGACATTCAAACTGGGACAGACGCGGTAGGTCTTTGTCGCCGCGAGGCGGAAGCATTGACTGTAAACACTTCTTGACTGTTCGGAAATTTAGGATCTTTTGTAATTTTAAGAATGACATACATCCACGTTCATGGTTAGATCAATTTACGTACGCACTTCCGCCAAATTTGCTACTAAGTCACAAACTGAAATTTATGTGCAGCTATTAAAGTCCTCAGGGGATTCACTATACTAAGTGAATATGTGCCGTAGCGCTCACAAGGCCCCGAGCTGTAGTGGTGCTATTTCCCTTTTAGTTTTCTGCACCGCTGCCTACTCTTTCACTATTCTTTGCATCTATAAAAAACAATTCTTCTACTATCCTTCTATCTAAACAGTAGGTAAACAATAACCGGATATGACTATTTTACCCAAAAGTGACTTTGGAAATTACCGTTTGGACTTACTATATTTTCTGCAGCATTCATTCGTAGCTTAAACGAAATTTTACCTGTTTATCTTCGTGACAATATTACTTAATATGTTGACGACATTCTTATTGCTAAACGTTCTTGGAGTGAGTACAACAAAATTTTGGATTCATTATTAAGTATTTTTGCACGAGTTGGCATTACAGTGAACTTAAAAAAATCTGAATTTGGTCGTTCTCAGGTGAAATTTCTCGGTCACATTATTTCTACAGAAGGTATTCTTCCTGATCCAGAGAAATTAGACGCTATTCGTAATTATGCTGTTCCTACCACAAAACGTGATGTTCGTAGTTTCCTTGGTGTCTGTAATTTTCTTAGACGCTTTGTTAGATTGGATGATTTGGCCACGCCTCGTTTACACATTTCAGTTATGCGCACTTTGGTCCCAGAAAATGCTTTCATAAATTACGAGAAAATTGCTACTTCAGTAATATGGAAAAACGTATTCGGTCTGTTCTTGCCAAATGCAAATAATGTCAAAAGGCTAAGCCTCAAACGATTTCTCACAGAGCACCGTTGTTTCCTATCATTCCAGCGAAATTAAAGGACATGGCTGCAGTCGATTTGTTCGGTCCAGTGGTTCGTTCTACTAATGGTTTTGCGTACATTTTCGTAGCAGTGGAATTGACATCAAAATACGTGTGTTTTACACCTTTACGCAAAGCAACAGCTCGTTCAGTATCTAACGCTTTCATCAAACATTTTCTTAAAGAAGTGGGTCATGTTGATAAGGTTATATCAGATAATGGATCACAGTTTCGCTCTAAAATTTGGCTTCATACTCTACGGCGTCGGAAGATTAAACCAATTTTTATTTCACTTTTTCACCCTCAGTCGAACGCTTCAGAGAGATGGATGAAGGAAATCAATAAATTGTGCCGTCTTTATTGTCATCAGAATCACAGAACTTGGGATCAATATCTTCATATTTTTCAAAACATTCTGAATGAACTTCCTAATGACTCAACTTCTTTGCCGCCTCTATTGATATTAAAAAATAAAGTACCAACAAATCGCATTTCTGAAATCGTTCCTTTTCCGCCTTCACGGAAACTGCGGCATTCTGAAGTTGTGAACCTGGCTCTGCAAAATATTACATCGGCGGCTGCAAGAAGAGAGAAATCAGCTAAACATCCTGGTCGTTTAAAAATCTTGTCAGTTGGTCAAAAGGTGTTAATTAAGTCTCATCGTTTGTCTCATAAAGGAAAAGGCTTGTGTCGCAAATTTTTTCTGCTTTATAACGGTCCATATAGGATTCGCAAAATTATACATGATAATACTGTGGAAGTAGAAACTCTTAAATCTCGGCGCTCTAAGGGAATACATCATATATCGAACGTAAAAATTTTTGTGGAATGACATACTTTAGAGAAACTAACAGCTACATGTAAACATGCGGAGAATACAAGGATACCGCGCCGTGTTCCGGCGGCGGCGCGTACTCAAAGCAACAGTGAAGTCTGCGCGCCGCACAAGGCAGTCGTTGACCGCAAACAATTACTTCCTACGTCACGCGCCAACAGCTGATCGAGCGCACAGTGTGAATGCACTGACAGCCGTAAACAAATACACAGTCTAATTTCTCCGACTAAATTCAGTATAAAGCTATAGTGACTTGATAAATTATGCTATTAACGTTCAGTATTTTTCAGGATACGGTTGTATAAAATATTTAAGACCTTCAGGTAAATTCTATGTGTGTCCGACGTTAAGAGGACTTGCTATGGAGAAAATTTCAGGAAGAATGTGATTACAAAAAAAAAAAAAAAAAAAAAAGGAAGTAAAAAACCAAAAAGGTAACGATTAATTGAGTTTATTTTTCAGGTAAGATATTTCCACTTAGGTACGTACTTTAGACGTAATTTGCTGCTCGCGATTACGTGATTCATACTTTGTGCTAAATTTCATGTTCTATGAATTTACTTGTGAAGCGACGTGCTTGTGTACATTTACTGATTTTGACAATTATTGATTAATGAACAGTGTTATTACTTGTGTATATTATGCATCGCTTGGTTGCACTGCTTTTTCACTGATGTCATATTTTTTTATTATGTGCCTGTTGTGCTTATTTATTTAAGTTATAATTGTCCCCTGATTAATTGTGCTGACTGTGGTTATGTATGTAGGTTATACTTTGTGATTTATCTGCTTGCGCCTTCATGTTTACTTATTAAGATTTCATATGAACATTTATTTGCTTATGCTGATATGATGCTAATGACTTGTTTATCACGTAAGATATATGTTTGCTGCTTTTTGTATGGATTGCATATTTACACATTTCTGTTTTGTTGTCATAACTACTCTTCAATTTTGAATATAGCAATGCTGATGTACAGTGTACGAACATAGAGTTTAGGTTACACTGTGGTATTAATTATAGATTGTTCGCTTAGCAGAGCCTCGTTGTAGGAATTGTGCTGCATCCACTTGTTGACATTCAGTTCTCTACCGGTATATTTACTCGCTATTGCATGTTTTGCTTACGCTCAGTGCCTTGTATTTTTAAGATAAGAAAATGAACTGCAGTAATTCGACATAAACGACATTAGTACAAGAAACTTCATAGAAGTCACATGAGCTGGAGGTTTTATGAAAGCTGTATAAATGTATGCTAATAGGAAGGAAGCTAACGACATGACATCCCAAAACTAGGTTTAGACCATTGACAGTTATTACACTGCGTTTTTCGTGAGCAATTGAAATAGGAAGTGACATTTAACACAAGAAATACTCCACATGTTTGCTTCTGTTTGCCATAAGTCTTGAAGTGGTGTACACACTGTGAAATATTATGATCATTCACACTCCATAATCGTACTTAATTACTGAGAGTTATTCGAACTAAGTCTGTTAGAGGTCATGTATGCATTTCTTTTATTTAATGATGGACAAGGAACCAAAATGTATCTTATAATTTATAATGAGTAGAAAATTTGGGTCAGATGGATTACACAGAGGTTGTGTGTAGACACTGTGTCTTCGGATTGTATGGGATGATGAATTGAAGTTGCACTAGGATTTTGTCTGTACTTGTTCGAGGAGACTGACTAGAGGAAAGAGTTGTTATGGAAGTGAAATGATATTGGTGCTGAGGTTTATATATATCGACGTAGTGAAGAGGTATTATTGAAGTATTAAGATTAAGTGATGATTATTGGAGTTTGCGTGGACAAGAGGTAAGGTAAATGATATTGATGATAAGGTTTATATGTATCGACGTATTGAAGAGGTATTAGTGAAGTATTGAGATTATGCTGAGGATTATTGGAGTTTTGATGGATAAGAGGTAAAGTAAGTGAGGAGCATATTTTTTTTGTTGGTCCATATGGAACAAGGAGGATGAAGATGGCAGACTAGAACACTCAAGTAGAAGGAAGATTGTCTACACACACACTTTGTCAAATCACTAAGCAGTATATACTTTTTTTTGAGAGAGGAAGCATTTGCATATCTTGGTACACTGTGTAACGTTCCCTGGCATTTTCACAGTTTATTTGTACCATATACGCCGCTCTGGGCAAGTTGTATATATCGTAATTATTGAACAAAAATATTACTTAATGTGGTATTAATTATTCTCCTTATATTTTTATTGTAATATTTCTCTGTATTTAGGATAGGAATTTTTCTGTATTTATTTTGTGAATGCAAAATGTGTCAATATCTGCGATAACAAAGATGTGAAATTCAGCCAGAGGGAAATAATGTAGTGAAATTACAAAGAAATGTTAATAGTCAGCAATACTATAAAAGGACAATGCACTATGTATTCTTTGGTCTTCCTTGCTTAGAGCTGTAAGCGGTAGGAAGCTGTGTAGATGTATTTCGTGAATGTGTAGAATTCTTTTGTCTCTGTCTGGACGTAGCCGCCATTAGACGACGCGCTACGAATTAATGTGAGTTGAATTGTTGTTTGAGCTAAATATATCAGTATTTATCAGAAGTGTGAATTATTTATGTAAATTAGCTTGCCCACGTCATCTATAAAATTTCTTTAAGAATTTTTCAGCATTTTTTAGCGGTGTTGCTGGGCTGTGCCGCGATCAACAATCGCAGATCTGAAGAGGCGGCACATTTAAAAAATTATCAAACCCGTAAATCGGGAACAGATGCATAAAAATCAATCGTGAATTAAGAAATTGTTCTTTTTTTTCAGTGATCCTGTGGCTGATAAAATTTGAATTAATTATACGTTTGTGCATTCGTAGGCGGATAGTTAATGTTAGTTAACACTGAAATTTAAACAGTTTGGTTCTTTAAAATAACTCAAATGCATAGTGAAGTAGGTTTGATCAGTGATAAATGTCGGCTTGGCAATAATTAAAACATTTTCTGCTGATAGAGATAATCTTGTGTTCTATGGCTAGTGCCGGGATAAAAATTCAGTAAGAATATTTAACAAAAAAAAACCCACTGCATCAGGAAAGTGTATGCCAAGGCCGAATGATTTAAAAGGACTCAATTCTCAACTAAATATTATTATCCAGTTAATATGAGTGCACGTAATATTTTTTCTTTAAATGTACGTAATTCTTAAGAAAGTAAAATTTTTTATTACCACACGAAAATAAGAGAACGGTTCTACAACAAAGTTCGCACGAAAGAAAATTAACTCAAAAGCAAAAAGATAAAATTTATTATTCATCATTCTTTAACGAATTCGACATTACGGCGATTTCGTTACAATTGGCGCCCAACGTGGGGCTCGAATATGCAGTGGCCACTAAATACCCGTGAGATAACTAGGGAATTAATATAGTCGAACTTTGTTGGAGAACATTTAATAATTTTTCTATGTATTGTATGTATTTCATAACCAATATTGTGTGGTAATACCTGTGTATGATTTTTTGCATGAGAACACTATGTATCCAGAGGCAAGCTGAAGAAGAGAGCTCATTATTTCGAAAAATTAATTACCTACCACAATATCAGGGGGCAGCTGCACCCAAGATAGATCACCAAAAGGTAAAGCTACAGTGTAGTTGTCCTGTGGGTAGTAAAGTAGCCTCAGTGCAGTGTTCTCGGATCATTAGTGGTGTGCTTGTTGTTAGTGCTTTGTTTTAAAATAACAGGACATTTAAGTAGTTAGTCATTGTAGTATATAGTAAGTGTGTATTAGTTAATGTCCATTTCTTGTGTGGTTATGTCAGTGAAACCTGAGTGTTAGGATATTTAGTTCAGATTTTATTTCTTGTGTTTACTATGGTTAGACTGCGTAGTCAGAAAGATATCAATATGGATAATGAGCAACAGTCAGTAAGTAGTGATACCGAGTTGGAAAGTGGGACACAAAGTAATGTTAGTGACGTAGTTCAGGAAGTACTATGTGAAAATCTGGGGGCAGAAGGGCAAGAAATGTTGCCACTGCCACCCAGTGATTCAGTTGAGAGCGGAAATTCTGTGCAATCAGCAAGCACTGGACACGGACCAGAGAGTGGTGTGATGTCAGAAGTGCAATCATTAAGAGTTATGTTCGAGCGTATGCTCAATTTCCAAGTTGAATTTGCAAGTAAACAAGCAGAGCGCGATAAAGAACGTGATGCCAAAGAAGCAGAGCGCGATAAAGAACGTGATGCCAAAGAAGCAGAGCGCGATAGAGAACGTGAAGCTAAACAAGCAGAGCGTGACCGACGCCTGCATGAGAGGGACTTACAGTTGATGCAAACTTTAGAAGTTATGCAAAGTGAGATTGTTAGTTTGAAACAAAAATATGAAACCATACCCAAAACGGTGCAAGAATTAAGCGAAAGAGTAGACAGTATTCAAGTGGCTAATGCCAATATCGTAGAGGAGATCAGTGTCTTGACTAATAGGGTCGAACAACTAGAACTTGACACAACTCAAGTAATTGAGGACAAAGTGACCGAACAAGTGCACAAAGTAGAACGTGAAGTCATAAAAGAAATAGATCAGAAAGTGCACGCCGCAATTGAGGCCAGAGAAGTGGACTCAAAAGCGGATGTGCAAAATCTTAAAAAGATTGTGCAAAAAGACATTCCGCTGTGGCAGCGGAGTGTGGACCGGCGTCTTGCCGAAATGGAACTTAGCTTGCGGCAGGACGAGGCACAGGCGTATGTCACGCCAGCCAGGTCCAACAATGATAGGCATATAAATACTGCAGTAAAAAATTGCGACTGCGAGACAGAACAGGCAACCAATGTAAGCGGAACAAATAAATGTCATTCCAAAGTAGTGATTGAAGAAAGTCTGATTAGGAACCGACAGTTTCAGATCTTTACAACGGAGAAGAAATCTGTTCACCCTGTAGTGTTTATCAAGGGATTTAGAAACATTTTGCCTAGCGTTTGGAGTCATACCCAGAAAATACAGTTTGTTATGTCATACATACAAGGAGATGCTGCATTATGGGCAACCGAAGCAGCTGACAGTTGTGATACATATGAGCAATTCGAAAGGGCATTCTTGGCCAAATATTGGTCAACATGTATTCAAGAGAGATTACGGAAGGAGGTATATAATCCAGAGCCGTATTCTCCACGACTAGGAAATTTGCGAACATATTTTGAGAAGTACATTAACAAGACCCGTTACTGGGACGAACAGATTTCATCCCGGGATTTGATCAGACTTTTGAAATCACACTTGCCGATACATGTAAAGGAAAAGCTTATACACGTGCCTGAAAATGATATGGAACATTTCTTGTCTGTTCTGGACTCAATTGACCTGATTCAGGAGGACGTTAAGGCAGCCTCTGAACAGGCTAGAAATAACGGAAACGGTTATAGAAATGGTAGAAATAACATGCCTCCACCAAGTAATGGAAACGGCGGAGGTAATAATAGGAGACAAGAGTATGCACAAAACGGAAATAGGGGTAGAGACCGGAATGGCAATAGTCCGCCGGTGAATAATGACCGAAAGAGGAGGTTCGATGACCGGTATGAAACAAGCCCACCAAGCAATCATAGATGGAAAAATGCCAGGGGGCCGTACAACACTAATACTTATAATGATGCAAACCGAACTTGGCCACAGAACCAGAGGCCCAGTCCGGACCGGCAAAACAGTGATAGATATGACAATAACCGACCGCCACCACAAAATGCGCCAATTGCGCAACCGTGGCGGCCGACGCAACACAACGTGCACATAGTGGAGGTCAGTGACACAGAGCAGCCACGCCCATCCACTAGCAATAATTCAACAAACTAGATGCAGCCGAGATACGCTCTCCATCGTCGGCTGAGGTTTGGAGTGAGAGCAGCCCGACACAGAACAAAACACCGAACAAAATCTGTATCCTTAGATATAATGACGGGGTACAGATGGGAGACGAACTAATAACTGAACCATCCACGTGCATAAAGGAACACAAAGACAAAGTACAAGCGATAATAGAGATCAAAATTAATAATATTGATGTGCAAGCGGTTGTAGATACAGGTGCTACTGTCAGTGTTATGAGTATGGACTTATTCAAAGTACTGGGGAAGGAAAGGCGTATGCTGACTTTTCCCGTGAATAATTGTAAAGTCACTGGAGCCATAAGTGCACAGCGACAAATAATTAAACTCCAAGTGCAGGTAGAGATGTATATAGGGGAAGAAGCCATAGCGAGCTCATTCCTGGTAGTAAAGGGTTTAAAGGTAGCCTGCATTTTGGGGGTAGATTTTTTAAGAGAAAGGGACGCAATAATCGACCTTTCTCGGGGAAAATTAAGTTTGATGAATGCTGGTAGGAGAATAGAATTGTCCATGCTCAGATCTGAAGAGGTACCTGTACCTAATTGTAATGCTATTAATATAAAATGTAGGAATCAGTCGATACTACATTTAGACAATCATTGTCTAGGACAGAATCTCTATTATCCTGACGTACAAGGTGATCAATCAAAAGCGAATATGGACGCATTAGTGAACAAAGTATCACAGTCCGAAAATTTGAATTCTATGCAACAGCAGGAGTTGGTACAGTTATTATTTAATTATACCGATTTGTTAAGGGATATCAGTACAATATCGAGGTAAAGCCTCACAAAACTTACTGTCGAGCCTCATACTCCATTCCTTGGTCCGAATAGGAAATAGTAGAGAGAACATTTGGAGAGTTAAATACATTTTTCAGGTTATACATTGCATATAAACACACGAGATGGAAGATAAGAAAAGCAGGGTGCAACCTTACCAGGTGCGCTCAGAAAAGGAAAGAAAAATATAACCGACATATGACGAATAACCAAAAATTTAGTGTTGGGGACTTGGTACTCTTACGCAATCATCCTAAGTCCTCGGCATCCTTGAAACAGAATAGCAAGTGGCAATTGGTATATAATGGACCTTTTAGAGTAGTAAGTGTGCCACATGAGTGTAGCTATCTCTTAGCAGATCCCCACTCAGGGAGAGTACGGGGACTGTATTCGCGTAAGGATGTAAAAGCATTCCTACACTAAAAGACTAATAGTCCTATGTGGACACCATTCCTTTGTAAATAATGAACATTAATGATGTGTAATCTTTAGAGATAATGTGTACTAGTGTAGAAGTGTTTAGTTATAAAAATATGATTGACTTTCTCATGTGTATGGATATTTATGTTATGTACTCTTTTAATTTGTGTTATCTAAACCATGCTCTAAATGTTTGCACAGATAATCTGATTAGTGCAATTATTTGTAGTGTTAAGCTGTGACAAAGTTCAGTCAAGAAGAACATTTTAGTAAGGATTAGTTAGTGTACTACATAATTTCCAATATGTGTGTCAAATTTGAAATATTTCTTGGCACAATCTTTTCTATTATGTGTATGTATGTATATATGTGTAGCTGTCAGATTGACAGACTCGAACCCAGAATAATATCAGTAATATGATGCCCTGAGAACTTTATTATCTCACCAATGTTATCAGAGAAAATAATGCACCCAGTAGTGACCCGAGGGCACCACGGGAGGCAAACTTGTTGCAAATTTATGTAGCGCAAAGTTACGCACAAAGAAGCTTCAATTGAAGCATGTGCATATTCAATCAGTTAAAAGGAGCTAGCCAGATACAGTCCAAGTAAATTTTTGCCTACAGAAACTACACTGTAGTTACGTAGGACGTTGATAGTAAAGTGTGACATGAGTACAAAGGAGTTATTGAACAATATGCCTGAATCCGGCTGGAATGCACAAATAAAATCTAATCGAACACGAATATAGATGACTATGGGCAAACTAATACGAATTTTGAGTAATTGTTACCATGTACGCAAATCTCACACCTTGGTAAAGAGTTACGAATGTGCTGTTACAAACAAAATTGAGCAGCGGACATTGTAAATAGAAATAAAGGAACTTTAACAAAAGTGCAGTATTGTGCGGCAGAGACAGACAGTGACTGTTAAACCTGCAGCAATACGTCACGGAGTAGTTGTGTATAAGTAATAAAAACTGTATCATCACCGTGTGTGCAAGTGGACAAGCAACTAGCACGACACGAACAATGAACCGATAACGGACGGTGGATCAACTTAGTGTCAAACTTTAACTCTTTGTGTGTCAAGGGACGCTAGGAAAGCGCATTGACTACAGAAATACATTTTGATTTTGTCCTAAGGTGAAAACTTGCGTGTGACTAATGACAAGTCATGACATGGTGAAGAATATTGTGTGCCCATAAAAGTGTTACTGTGACAACGAAACATTGTGCAAACCAGACTAGTGAAGGCCTACTGAGTAATAACTACCACTAACTGTGTGCGTTCTTTCCCACAGCAGGAAAAATGCCTATAAGGATAGTACACTGTTTGTGAACTTGTTGCATGTTTCCTGGAGCACCGCGAGAAGACGTCGCACGGGCGAGCTGATATCCAACGCGCATCCGGCTACATCAGCTATGCAGCGGCCACAGCAGCCCGTAGCAGACCAGACAGCCACGCCCCTCCGCGCCGTAGCTGTCAACGCCGGGGGCGGTGACCTACACGGAGTCAGCGCGCCGCGCCGAGCGCCGCCCAACAATCACTCCGCACCGCTCACCAAATACAACATTATTGACTTTTTGAAATGTTCACATAAACTGAATAACATGTTAATGACTTCATTTCGATAAACATTGAACATTTACTATGTATGTCCGTGAGTGATATATCCTAGGACAAGTGACCTTGTAGTGTATCACAAGAATAATAGTATCACACACAAAAAACCTTCCATTGAACTATATGTGACTGTGATATTGTGTAATTGTGTAACCCGTTTATGACAAACTGCTAATTTAATTCAAATGAATAACTGTTAAAAAGACTACATTGACTATGAACCAACTGGGATGGCTGGGCTCCGGCACAGTTTTGCCCAGGTTTCCTGTTTGCCTACGCCCAAATGGGGGAGCCATGAACTTATATAACCCTGGGACTAAATAAAAGAGCCATTCCGTAAAACATACAGAAGTGTAAAGAACGTTACTGGCACCATTGTGTCAAAGTGTAAAAACTCTTTGCCAAATGCTGCCAGGGGGCAATGTAACGTTCCCTGGCATTTTCACAGTTTATTTGTACCATATACGCCGCTCTGGGCAAGTTGTATATATCGTAATTATTGAACAAAAATATTACTTAATGTGGTATTAATTATTCTCCTTATATTTTTATTGTAATATTTCTCTGTATTTAGGATAGGAATTTTTCTGTATTTATTTTGTGAATGCAAAATGTGTCAATATCTGCGATAACAAAGATGTGAAATTCAGCCAGAGGGAAATAATGTAGTGAAATTACAAAGAAATGTTAATAGTCAGCAATACTATAAAAGGACAATGCACTATGTATTCTTTGGTCTTCCTTGCTTAGAGCTGTAAGCGGTAGGAAGCTGTGTAGATGTATTTCGTGAATGTGTAGAATTCTTTTGTCTCTGTCTGGACGTAGCCGCCATTAGACGACGCGCTACGAATTAATGTGAGTTGAATTGTTGTTTGAGCTAAATATATCAGTATTTATCAGAAGTGTGAATTATTTATGTAAATTAGCTTGCCCACGTCATCTATAAAATTTCTTTAAGAATTTTTCAGCATTTTTTAGCGGTGTTGCTGGGCTGTGCCGCGATCAACAATCGCAGATCTGAAGAGGCGGCACATTTAAAAAATTATCAAACCCGTAAATCGGGAACAGATGCATAAAAATCAATCGTGAATTAAGAAATTGTTCTTTTTTTTCAGTGATCCTGTGGCTGATAAAATTTGAATTAATTATACGTTTGTGCATTCGTAGGCGGATAGTTAATGTTAGTTAACACTGAAATTTAAACAGTTTGGTTCTTTAAAATAACTCAAATGCATAGTGAAGTAGGTTTGATCAGTGATAAATGTCGGCTTGGCAATAATTAAAACATTTTCTGCTGATAGAGATAATCTTGTGTTCTATGGCTAGTGCCGGGATAAAAATTCAGTAAGAATATTTAACAAAAAAAAACCCACTGCATCAGGAAAGTGTATGCCAAGGCCGAATGATTTAAAAGGACTCAATTCTCAACTAAATATTATTATCCAGTTAATATGAGTGCACGTAATATTTTTTCTTTAAATGTACGTAATTCTTAAGAAAGTAAAATTTTTTATTACCACACGAAAATAAGAGAACGGTTCTACAACAAAGTTCGCACGAAAGAAAATTAACTCAAAAGCAAAAAGATAAAATTTATTATTCATCATTCTTTAACGAATTCGACATTACGGCGATTTCGTTACAACTGACAGTTGTTCAGCAACCGTACATTTTGATCTGGCTTGGCAAACATTGGTCTTGACATGATGACTATGACGTTGACTTAACTATTATTGACTGTTATACATTGCTGCCACTACTACTTGGTACACATGATGAACATCAAATCTTGGACAGAGTTACATTTACACAGTTAACACTATTCAATTACACAGTAGTACTTAATGTGGATGAAAGATGAGTGAGTGTGTTTTGTGTGTTTTCCTTTCCTAATCCTACCCACCTATCTCCTAAATATTATTTTATTTGTTGGTAGTGGCTTGCACTGACACCCATAAATGTTATAGGTTTACTGGTATTTGTGTATTGTAATAGTTAATAGGAAAATTATCTGATATCATTTGTGTGTTTGTTATGATTTGCATGTTTAGTGTAAAAGCATTGTATGTGTATTCAAACTATTGTTCATGCCTGAACTGTCTGATTAGTGATGGTGCTGCACTTTTCAACATGATGTGTGACATTTAGTCATGTTTAATTTCTGCTGATGAACTGTGCGATCAGTGATTGTAAAAATTATGGACTGTTACTTGTACCTTTTCTACATGATTGGTGCCACTAGGACATGTTTAATTTCTGCTTATAAACTCTGATGAACAGTGTGATCAGTGAAAGTGAATTTAATGGAACTGCTTCTGCTGAGAAATGTGACTTGTTGCTGTGTGTACCTGCTCAACATTGCTGGGTACCACTGATGGACTGCTTCTACTGAAATGGTGTTACTTATTGATGTCTGCACCTGCTCAACATTGCTGGGTGCCACTGATGGATTGCTTCTACTGAAAAGATGTCACCTGTTGCTGTGTGCACCTGCTCAACATTGCTGGTGCCACTAATGGAACTGCTTATACTGAAATGGTGTTACTTGTTGGTGTCTGCACCTATTCAACATTACTGGGTGCCACTGATGGACTGTTTCTACTGAAAAAATGTCATTTGTTGGTTTTTGCACCTGTTGACCATTGCTGGGTGCTACTGCTGGAACTGTCAACTACTTGTTTCTTGGGCTATGGAAAGCGTTTATGTGAATATATGTAGAAACTGATTCTTTGTGTATTACTGTTTGTGAAAAATTATGAGACTCTTACCTGCACATATTCGTCATTGCTGACGCTATTGATTGAACTGTTTAACCACATAATACTTGTGTAAACTGTTATGTAAAGTCACATGTATGAAAGAATTTGTATTGCTTACTGTATTTTATATATTAGGTTATTGAAAGGTCAGTGCAAAGCCAAAATTTTATCTAGTTATATGATATTTACGTATTAATATTATCTTTAATTTTGTCTGTATTTTTTTGACGAATTTGGTGGTATTTTCACCACCAATGCTGGCAAAAATACCATCAAATTCTAGCCGTGGAGGAAGGGCATATGAAAGGTGGCTACACTGAGCTACAGCGCCAGAGATCGCTAGAGAGCATTGTTCCGCCGCCTCCACTGGCAGTGATTATTGAGATGTCGTAGTGGGCAGTGCTTGTCGAGGACTCGTAGTAGTCAGTTCGTGTTGAGAGTGCTAGTAGGGAGTGCTTGCTGAGATGTGATACTGAAAAGTTCTTGTTGAGATGTGGTAATAGCGAGTCGGTGTGGAGATATATTGTAATGATTAAAGTGATTTTGGTCAATATATGAAGGTAACGAAACTTGATTTATTTTTCATTATTTCCATGTTTTAAATAATGCGTCATTACAGGTTCAGTCAACAAAGCATCTGGCTTGTGTTCTTGTATTAGAGTGTAATACTGGTTTTCTTGAGTAATTATGGTATTTTTATTTTCTTTAATTAATTCAGTATAAATGATATTTAAAATTTCTTGTGTTGTTGAAGAAGAACCGTGCCAGATGCGTACGTTGAGTCATACTTCCACACACAGAACAGTTACACTTGTGCTTGGTTTCGTAGGTTTTTATAGTTGCTGGGGACTTAATTAATTAATTGTGTTAATGAAAATTTCCATTTCATTCTTTGTTATTGTTCTAAGCAGTCAGATTGCATAATAATGTCAGGGCCAACCGTTTACGAGACTCGTAATCGGACAAACAGCTACTAAAAATTTAAAAATTATTTTCATTATATTTTAATTAAGTCCCCATGCACTTTATTTGCTTCATCACTAGTTGTCAACTGATAGGTGTTAATATTAACTTTTCTAATCCTATCTACAAAGCTTTCTAACGACTCGTTTTGCCTCTGAGTGATAGTGTTTGATTTTTCCCTATAAAATCTACAGCTGTTCTGTTTTTGAAAACGTTTAAGTAATCCTTTCTTCAATTCCTCAAATGTTGGAGCATTCCGTAATTCTTCATGGTATAAGACGTGTGTTTTAGCCTCTCCTAGCAATCTTAACTTTGTCATTTGTAAGAGCTGTGCATCTGACCATGATCCTAACTTTGCAGCTGCTACTAAATCATCAAAAAAGGCTGTTATGTCCTCGCCAGGTTTACCTGAAAAAGGAGTTACTAAGGCTGCTGCTGAGGAATCTAGGGTGGGAGGGATTGAACTGGTTTGCCTAACCTCACTCAGCTGTTTAAATAATATATTATTATCATTTTTAAGCTGTGCTATTTGATTAACTAAGCTCTGAATAGCTTCATCAGTAGAAACCGCTTGTGGTGCTGACTCTGACTTTGTACGATTTCGTGTCATCATTTTACAAACTGTTAGTTACACAATATTACCACACTGAATTCAAAAGATGTTTAAATATTTTCGACAAACTCTTAAGATCATGAGAGAAAATACACTTCTAAATAAAGAAAATATTACGACTGCTATGCAAACCCCTATCCTTTCACACATTAAACAATACTAACTGTGGACCTTTAGTGACTGTCATTCACACCTCATATTGAGCCAAGGGTTTTTTCTCTGACACCAAATGTAACAACTAAAACGGCTTCTGACATCAAATGTAACAATTGTGTTACTAAATGTGACACTTCTGCTACTAAATGTAACTGGGTTTTCTCTTTGGATGCTGTCAATTGTCAGGATGAGCATTCTAAAGCATTCTGTCAGGATGAAAATATTAAATAAATTAACTTTTCTCTCTTAACAACATGTGGGCAGGGTGGGTTCTTCCTTGGCTCGGGTATGAGGTCGAATGAAACATCATTTTTACATAAGATAACTTTTATTGAAGATTTGTACAACTGTATCTTACGGGATGTTCTGGTTCGGAGGGCGGCAGATGTGTCGTTTGTGAAGTCTTCTGCTGCGGCAGCGGCGGCGGCGGCGGCGGCGTCTGATTACGCGTAGCGGTGTGTATCTCATGTCGCCGTCTCGCCCAGTTGACTGGAGACGCGCAGCGCGAGGTGGCCCGTTTAATTATTGCGAGCGAAATCGTGCGTCGGATGATACCTTGGATGTCGCGTCCCAGTGTTTCTCTTCTCTAAGCGGCCGCGTGTGTTCTGCGTCGGCCAGCGGAGCGGCGCGGCGGGGGAAGGCCAGTGTGGCGGACTCGAACCACGGACTCCCACTTGCCAGTCTTCGGCTGTCAGATCTTCATACCAGCTCACAGGTGACTGCTGATGTGAGGCCGTCTCCTTCCCGTCCTCACGAGTCACCCGGGTATGTAAAAATCCGACTTCAAATACCTTTTAACTTCTGTCTTCTGGCGCCGCGGCTGCTGCTTGCTATTCCATTACAGCGGCGGACTTGGTGCGTCTGTGCATGATGCAGTCTCTTCTTGCATGACGGTCTTCAGCACCGAAACTGACTGAAAACTACTGCTACGCTTCTTCACTTCTTCGTCTTCTTCGTCTCTCGTCTCTCGTCTCCGTCTCCGCCTCCGTCTCCGTCTCCGTCTTCGTCTGTCTTCATCTGCCTGGCCCACTGCGTCTCGCGTATTTATTCACTTCAGTTTACTGGAGGTGAACGACTTCACGGTCATTGCCTCTTCTGTCACGTTGAGAAGCTCCTCGAAGAATCTTCTTTACGTCGGTCATTGGCTCTTGGGATGTAGGCGAGGGCCTTTGCTCACGTACGACAACTGAGAAACACGTGAGCCGGTCGGGCGATGCCCTGACGGCTGAATCGACAGCGCCCGCTTATGTGGAACTTGCTGACTTCTCGGTCATTGTCTCTTCTGTTCTGCTGTTCGGCCCGCTGTTTGCGAGTATGTAACTCTCTAAACTAAACCAAGTTTTTCATTTATATTCTAATTTCTAGTTCACTTTGATTTCACTAATTTATTTACTTAAGTACCATTCAACATTCCTCCACCCTTCGGAGAAATTCGCCCTCGAATTTACCACTCAACAATAGAACGTCCTCATTCCTTACCTTATCAGTCCACCTAATTTTCAACATTCGTCTATAGCACCACATTTCAAATGCTTCGATTCTCTTCTGTTCCGGTTTTCCCACAGTCCATGTTTCACTACAATACAATGCTGTACTCCAGACATACATCCTTAGAAATTTCTTCCTCAAATTAAGGCCGGTATTTGATATTAGTAGACTTCTCTTGGCCAGAAATGCCTTTTTTGCCATAGCGAGTCTGCTTTTGATGTCCTCCTTGCTCTGTCCGTCATTGGTTATTTTACTGCCTAGGTAGCAGAATTCCTTAACTTCACTGATTTCGTGACCATCAATCCTGATGTTAAGTTTCTCGCTGTTCTCATTTCTACTACTTCTCATTACCTTCGTCTTTCTCCGATTTACTCTCAAACCATACTGTGTACTCATTAGACTGTTCATTCCGTTCAGCAGATCATTTAATTCTTCTTCACTTTCACTCAGGATAGCAATGTCATCGGCGAATCGTATCATTGATATCCTTTCACCTTGTATTTTAATTCCACTCCTGAAACTTACTTTTATTTCCATCATTGCTTCCTCGATGAACAGATTGAAGAGTAGGGGCGAAAGGCTACAGCCTTGCCTTACACCCTTCTTAATACGAGCACTTCGTTCTTGATCGTCCACTCTTATTATTCCCTCTTGGTTGTTGTACATATTGTATATGACCCGTCTCTCCCTATAGCTTACCCCTACTTTTTTCAGAATCTCGAACAGCTTGCACCATTTTATATTGTCGAACGCTTTTTCCAGGTCGACAAATCCTATGAAAGTGTCTTGATTTTTCTTTAGCCTTGCTTCCATTATTAGCCGCAACGTCAGAATTGCCTCTCTCGCCCCTTTACTTTTCCTAAAGCCAAACTGATCGTCATTTAGCGCATTCTCAATTTTCTTTTCCATTCTTCTGTATATATTATTCTTGTAAGCAGCTTCGATGCATGAGCTGTTAAGCTGATTGAGCGATAATTGTCGCACTTGTCAGCTCTTGCCGTCTTCGGAATTGTGTGGATGATGCTTTTCCGAAAGTCAGATGGTATGTCACCAGGCTCATATATTCTACACGCCAACGTGAATAGTCGTTTTGTTGCCACTTCCCCCAATTATTTTAGAAATTCTGTTGGAATGTTATGTATCCCTTCTGCCTTATTTGGCCGTAAGTCCTCCAAAGATCTTTTAAATTCCGATTCTAATACTGGATCCCCTATCTCTTCTAAATCGACTCCTGTTTCTTCTTCTATCACATCAGACAAATCTTCACCCTCATAGAGGCTTTCAATGTATTCTTTCCACCTATCTGCTCTCTCCTCTGCATTTAACAGTGGAATTCCCGTTACACTCTTAATGTTACCACCGTTGCTTTTAATGTAACCAAAGGTTGTTTTGACTTTCCTGTATGCTGAGTCTATCCTTCCGACAATCATATCTTTTTCGATGTCTTCACGTTTTGCCTGCAGCCATTTCGTCTTAGTTTCCCTGCACTTCCTATTTATTTCATTCCTTTTCTAGTTTCCCTACCACGTTCAAGCTACTGACATTCCACGCCCCGACTCGTATAACGTTATCCTTTCGTTGATTATTCAATCTTTTTCTCATGGTAACCTCCACCTTGGCAGTCCCCTCCCGGAGATCCGAATGGGGGACTATTCCGGAATCTTTTGCCAATGGAGAGATCATCATGACGCTTGTTCAATTACAGGCCACATGTCCTGTGGATACACGTTACGTGTCTTTAATGCAGTGGTTTCCATTGCCTTCTGCATCCTCATGTCGTTGATCATTGCTGATTCCTCCGCCTTTAGGGGCAATTTACCACCCCTAGGACGAGAGAGTGCCCTGAACCTCTATCCGCTCCTCCGCCCTCAAATAGGAAAATAGTAAACAGAAAAACACTGAACTATCCTACTGCTAGTGCAGCTTGAAGGTGAATCCCAATCAGAATGCTGGCGACCGCGCAACCAATGTTTTCGTGAAACACCACCGATACGACATTCTTCTTGTGCACCACACAGTGGGTAGTATGCGCCTGGGTGTTGTCAGCACGGTCTCGCCTGGAGCCAAGACGCTAGTCACCGTGCGGCCACCCGGAACAGGAACCGATGTCAGCGCGTCGATAAAGAGTTGCACTGACTGCTGGCTCAGGTCTGGACTCCATCACCTTCCCCACTTCCCGGTCACGCGAACTTACAGCTCTCTCCGTACTGTTCACACCCGTCTCTGATGCTCTCTTGTTTGTCCTTCCTCGGCAGCTATCCACAAGCACTGACCCACGTCTCCGGCTAGCAGCCTCGCTGCTCAAGCGTGCGGCGTTGTCGACAAGTCTCCGCGTTTAGGCGATCTCTTGGTGGCGAGCGATAATGCTGGACACGCGTCATCGTAGTGGGCGGGAATTCGGTATACCATAGTTTGTGGCGCACTACAATCTTGAGACGACATTAGACAGCCTTCAAAGGATTAAGGTCACGTGATCTTGGTGGTCAGGTACTGGCCTTGCTCGATATATCTATTTCCCTTTCGTTGCTACAGACGTGCTCTTTGCATTCCGTGCTGAGGCTCCTTTTGTTATCATTGTACTGCTCGCCAAATACTCGTACTTGACCTGAGAGATGGCTTTGCTGCCGATATAAAATACTTATCATCCGATATTTTGAAAAGTATTAGGTGAAAAAATGGATTTTTGCTTATTTTACACTCTGACATCTTCACTGGAAAAAGAACCGAATTTCTTTTCATTATCTGTTATTCTTACTGCGCTGCATCAAACTGAATAAAACAATGCACGAAATTTTAAGGTATTTTATGTAGTGTACATCCGCAGCTGTTGAAAGGCACGATCTTCTAAAGAATTCCGCTGACAGATGGTAAAATTCTAAGCCGACGAACCTGTTATATATCAAAGCAAGAATTTTACCAGCTGTTAGCGAAATTCTTAACATCATGAAATTTTAAATAGTTCGAAGAGATGAAACTGCATTGCTTAAACTTTGCGTATGGTTGATCTCAGCTCATACATTGCAGTGAATGAAATGTGGATAAAATATGGGAATTTTATTTAGAATTGAGAGGAGAAGGATATATAATTTTGGTCTCGTGTTATTGTTTTTTTTTATTTTATTTTTTTTATTTTTAGAAGGACGGTCTCACGGGACGCGTCAGTTCACATCCTTGCCCACTGCGTATAACAATCGCTATATCTCATTAACGATTGAAGACATCGCAGTAAGGTTTTTGCAAATGATGGTAAGCAATGAGGCACATATGTTCTATGATAAATACTCGAAACTTTTTTATTCACTGAGATATGGAAGTAACTCGTCCGCAGCAGTGAGATGCCGGGGAAAGGCCAGTCAACAGTAGCGAAACGGTTATGGTGCTGTCAAGGGACAATTTGTAGGAGAACTTGGAACAGATTTCGGAGCTGAGCCTGTAACGAGGTCACAGACAGATAGCAGGCGCTGGTTATTGAACTGCTTGATCAGCTCCTGTGCCGTCAGTCCACAAGCGCCGGAACCAGGTCCTAGTCGACGTCACGTATTCGATGCAGCTTGGTCGACATACTGCTAGTTACGCCTCACCTTTCGGACGTCGAGGCGCTCGAAACGCTTCGACGCGACCCAGCGACCAGTAGCTCTGCCGTCACCTTGTCGCGAGCCAACGATCACCGCCTGTCTGCCCAGCCCGGACGGCAACACTCCACCAGCCGCCCGCCCGCGCTCTCCAGTCGTTCATCCGCAGGGTGAACCCAGGCAACGCCGTCGCCGCGCCACCGGGAACGCCACGGCCTGACATGAAGACAAGAGAAGCTGCTGGCTGACCTAACTCCACAATGGACTCTGTCACAATATTAGAAGTGACACCAAACTTCAAAGGACATAGTGACTAGTGTAAAGCCACTTCAAGAAAAAATGTAATGGCACAGAAGGCAAGAACGGGAAATATGCTGTAGAAAGTTTTGTTTTGCGCCAGCTTCATATGCATCGGAATTACACTGAGGTGACGAAAGTCGTGGGATACCTCCTTATATCGTGTTGGACCTCCTTTTCCCTGGCGTAATGCAGCAGCTCGACGTGCAACGGATTCAACAACATTGGAAGTCCCATGAAAAAATACTGAGCCATGCTGCCTCAATAGCAGTCCAAAATTGCGAAAGTGTTGCCGGTGCAAGATTTCTTGCACGAACTGACCTCTCGACTATGTACCAGACATGGACGATCTACGTGGCCAAGTCAGAATGTTCTTTAAACCAATCGCGAACAGTTACGGTCCTGTCATTCACAAAAATTCCATTGTTGTTTGGGACATATATGGAGCCACCATCGGCTTGCACAGTGCTTTGTTCGCAACTTGCCTCCATGGCTTCGTGGAGTCTGCGCCACACTCGAATCGTGCCATCAGCTCTTACCAACTGAAATCCGGACTCATCTGACGAGGCCACGGTTTTCTAGTCGTATAAGGTCCAACCGATATGGTTACGAGCCTATGAGTGGCGCTGCAGACAATGTCACTGTATTAGCACAGACAGTGTCTTCGGTCGTTTGCTGCCATAGCCCATGAATGCGAAATTTCACCGCAGTTTCTTAATGGGTACTGAATTAATTGATTTCCGACATGGAATGTCCCATGAGTCTAGCTTCAAATACTGTTTCGAATTCAAAGTCGTAATTCCAGTTGTGCGCCTATAATCAGGTCGGAAAACTTTTCGTACGAATCACCTGAGTACAAATGGCAGCACTGCTCTTTTATGCCTTGTGCACCCGACTTTATCGCCATCTTTATGTGTCTATCCCTTGACTTTCGTCACCTCAGTGTATATCGACTGAAGTATCCTCTGCCGGCCGTAGTGGCCGAGCGCTACTAGACGCTACAGTCTGGAACCGCGCGGCCGCTACGGTCGCAGGTTCGAATCCTGCCTCGGGCATGGATGTGTGTGATGTCCTTAGGTTACTTAGGTTTAAGTAGTTCTAAGTTCTAGGGGACTGATGACCACAGTAGTTAAGTCCCATAGTGCTCAGAGCCATTTGAAGCATTTTTTTGAAGTATGCTCTCAAGTTCCAGGGACTGGAAAGCAGGAACGGAAAATTTTACAAAGATATGCCGGCTCAGGAGATGAACATGGATGAAGGGGAAACTAGTACAGGCATGCACATGAACAAACGCCTATATAAATATGGCATTTCAGTCTTTGATCGCTATTTTTTATTTTTAATGACCGGTTTCAGGCTAGCTGCCCATCATCAGATCATATATTGCAGTTACAGAGTAGCTTGTCAGTACAGAACTATGGGTTCACTGTCATAACTGTTATGCCATATTTTTATTTAAAGAACGATCGCGGAAATCCCTGTGCTGACAAAGTACGCAAAATCATTTCAAATACTGGGAATATGTTAAAGTTTGAGTAAGAACAGCCTCATTGAAAGAATAATATACTAAATACGAAATACGGAGACGATCAGTGTTAACTCCTCTCTACACAATGATGTTTCACAAAATGCAGACAGGAGAAATTTTACAAAGATATGCCGGCTCAGGAGATGAACATGGATGAAGGGGAAACTAGTACAGGCATGCACATGAACAAACGCCTATATAAATATGGCATTTCAGTCTTTGATCGCTATTTTTTATTTTTAATGACCGGTTTCAGGCTAGCTGCCCATCATCAGATCATATATTGCAGTTACAGAGTAGCTTGTCAGTACAGAACTATGGGTT
The DNA here is from genome assembly GCF_023898315.1 of Schistocerca nitens. Taxonomy (NCBI): domain Eukaryota; kingdom Metazoa; phylum Arthropoda; class Insecta; order Orthoptera; family Acrididae; genus Schistocerca; species Schistocerca nitens. The sequence continues at coordinate 517,553,146 of NC_064614.1, forward strand.
CACTGTCATAACTGTTATGCCATATTTTTATTTAAAGAACTCGCAATAACACAGCGATTCCGAAAAAAACTTGGTACCAAAATTAGCGAAAATAACCAGAAAGATATTTCCTGTAGTTCCGAGTGTTTTTAGTAGATTGGAAAGTACATGATCCGATCCAACTGTTTATCTTAAGTAGAAACCATTCACTTCCCAGTCACACTCTGACCTCACAACTAAACCACCGATTTTACCCCAATTGACTTCGTTCTCCTCTTTTATGGTTCTCCCATGCCAGCATGTCCCCCGCTATTTGTTCACTTAAAAAACATTTTTCTCTCTCAGCTCTTAGGTTAACGTACTTATTGTTTGTGTTTCGTAACTCTTTTTAATTTTTGAGTCTCATTATTAAATTTTCATATAACTATCTCTTCCTCAGTTTATTTAGACATCTCTCGCCTCAGTTACATCGTAATATAAGTGTACAAAAATTTATATCGAACTGTGGCAGTAGTTGTACAGAAGTTCCCGCGTACAGCTTTTGGCGGGAATGCTCGCATCTTGAGCAGGAGGCGAGGCTAGAGCCAGCTCACTAGCGCAAGGGGAAAAGGGGGGGGGGGGGGGAACTGGTGGTGGCGCGGCGTAGCCAACTTGCTGGACGAGCGGGCGGCCGAGTGCAGCGGCAGCAGCAGCTGGAGGGCCGGCGATCTGGGCCCGTTAATGAGACACGGGAAGGCCATCAGGGGCCGCGCGGTTTGCAAATAGGATCAGCGGACGGCCATTCTGCGCAGAGCAGGGGCGAGCCGCGCGGGCCGGCCGCAGCCCGGCCTGGGGGCTCTGCCCTGGCTGACGTGGCGGGCAAAGTGGCCAACAGCTGCTAGTTTCTCGTTAACATGCTGCACAACTCCTGTAGTAAGTCACATCGCCATGAATAGATTGCTGATCAGTCTGGCAGTAAAACAAGAACCCGAAAGTGGATATTTCAAATTTTGTGTTTGAAAATGCATCCGCTCTAGATGCATGGGTTTTGTCGACAACAGAAATTCAGATATGGATGTGTCGCCATGCGTGTATTTACACGCTCAACGGCGATAGGTTTAGCAAAACGGTGTGCATTTAACGGCGTACATGCACTAAACTGATGCGTATGCCCACGAAATTCCTCAGTCTACATACATACAGTTACAAACTGATTCATTGTATACTTGGCTTTAGTAAAAGAAAATAATAGACATCTGGTGATGATTCCAAATAATTTAAGGCGTGACATATATACCCTTTCGCGTCATCAGGTTACTGGCTAATTTGATGGGCCCTGCAAGGAATACCTCCTTTGTACCGCTTACATCTGAGAGGAGCACATTGTTCTCAATTATTTGTTGGCGTTTCTTTAAACTGTAAAAATGAATGTTTATATTCTGTTTTTACTTCTTTTTTTATAAAGAAGCGTGAAAATTTGAAATTCGTGGTGAGTTCCTATGGGAACATCCCCCAGGCTGTGGCTAAGCCATGTCTCCGCAATATCCTTTCTTTCAGGAGTGCTAGTTCTGCAAGGTTTGCAGGAGAGCTTCTGTAAAGTTTGGAAGGTAGGAGACGAGGTACTGGCAGAAGTAAAGCTGTGAGTACCGGGCGTGAGTCGTGCTTCGGTAGCTCAGTTGGTAGAGCACTTGCCCGCGAAAGGCAAAGGTCCCGAGTTCGAGTCTCGGTCGGGCACACAGTTTTAATCTGCGAGGAAGTTTCAAAACTGCTGAGTTAATCGGTTTCTAGGCTTACACACCACTTAATCTAACTTAAATTGACTTACGCTAAGGACAACACACACACCCGTGTCCGAGGGAGGACGCGAACCTCCGACGAAGGGAGCCGCGCAAACCGTGGCAAGGCCCCTAGACCACGCGGCTACCCAGCACGGCTAGACGGCGTGAATCACCTAAAACTTGCACAACATATATTGCGGAAACAAAAAGTACCATTGACATTCGGTTTTCACAGAATGGGTTGGTAACCAGGGACTCATATTATTAGCTAATCAATAGATTTTAATAATATTTGGAAAGTGTATTTTTTGTGCAAACATGCACTTCTTCAAATGAAACAATGGCTATTGACATTAACAAACTAAAAATAGGGTAAATTAGAATATCATAGGTGTTTCTTGCAGAATCCTAGTGCAAGTCCTTTACGAGATATCGCATTCTCAAAAGTTTCCACACTGACTAACGTCTGTGCTATTCAACCTGCGTAGTTCCTTTGTATGATGTTACATTTGCTTACAGTGTCCTTACGTTTTCCTTGACTCATTGCGAGTTGCTAGTCAGTGTGTGACAGTCCAACCAGTAGGTCGTGAGTGGAGGATGGGATTTACCTATGCAGAAAAATCCGATCTGCTTGTGGTGTACGGAGAGCGTGACAAGAATGCAGTTCGTTCTCCTATGGTGTATGCGGCAAGATATCCCAATAGACGTCAACCATCTCGAATAAAATTTTCTCGGGTTTCCAACCGCGTCGAAGTGGTATGACAATGGCCAAGGAGTGCTTGGCCGAAAGCTCGTGTAGTTTTAAGCAATTGACGCGGTTGGAAACCCGGGACCATTTTATTCAATGTTATCGCCGCAAGACTGCATTCATACGTCAACCATCTCGGCAATTATTTACCAATTTCTTCAATCAGTTACATGAAAGTGATTGTATAACACCTAGAAAACTTAATGGAAGGTAAAAAAATGACGACATAAGAGGGGAAATAAATGTTCTTGCTGCTGTTGCAGTTGATCCGCACATTAGCTCTTGCGCAATAGCACAAGGAAGTGCCACGAGTCAGGCAAGTGCCTTCCGGATTCTCCATCGACACAGGTTACATTTCTATAACTTCTCTCTCCATCAGGAGTTGAATGGAAACGATTATGAGAATACTGTTAACTACTGTAAATGGGCATTAAGACAAGATACTCCTGATATGACCTTGCCTAGTCGGCGGTGCGGGCCTCCCGCTCCTCGGAATATGGGACCTCATCATCATCGTCATCATCATCACTCCAGATATATCATGTTTAGTGATGAAGCCATATTTACTAATTATGGCCAAATAAGCCGCCGAAACATGCGCCACTGATCTGTTGACAATCCTCACTGACTTATTCGGGTGGACTGCCGGCAACCGTGGAATATAAACGCGTCGTGTGGAATAGTGAACTACCTGCTAATTGTCCAATTTTTCATAGACGGAACAATGAACGCGCACAAGTTACGCAGCCTCCTAACAGACCATCTTCCACGTATGCTACAAGACGTTCCTCTGCAGAGTAAGAGGAACCTTTGGTATCACCGTGACGGCTTTCCAGCCCATAATGCACGAAATACTACAGCATCTAAATCATTGGATTGGACGCAAAGGACCTGTAGCTTGGCCGACCTGTTCCCCAAATTTGAAGCCTGTAGACCTTTTTCGGTGGGGAAAGCTGAAAGGCGCTGTGTACAACGTCATACGAACTACACCCGATGATGCGCAACGCCGTATTAATACAGCCTGCTCGGACGTATCAGCTGAAATGTTAGCACGTTTTATTATATTTTAAGTAATTAATTAATTGATTTGAGAAATTTTATTTAAGAAAATTCTATGATTCTTATTTATATTTGGTATTTTTAGTTATGATTTCCAGTGGTTTTACTTAGGTTTTAACTTCAGTCTTTTAAAAGGTAAAGAATATAGGTCTTTGGTTTTAAGTACCACAGGAGAGCTAGCTGTATGTCCCGCAGCGTCGATCACGCTCATACTCCTCGCCGGAACTGCTCCATCTGAAATCTCTAAAATGTTTATTTCCCTACGAAGATCGTTCGGCACAACTAGGTGCTATGTCGTGTGATGCGTATGGACTGATGCGTCAAACTTTATCAACGAAAAGTTTATTACTTCTGAGGTATTCCCTCGAAGAATACTGACTGTGAAAAGATGCAGGCTCGCACTATTATTCCATACTGCACCTCTGATCGATCTACGTCTCATAAATTAATAAATACACACGTTGAATGCCTATTATCTTCTTGAATTTGTTTATTGCGCCCTCGACTAACTAAAGATTCACAATGGAGCTTAATAGCGTCGTACAACAACAGCAAAATCAAAAATCTCTTCAACATAAAACACATCCGATCTCTGTATTCGCTTCACACAGAGTCCTCCAATATACATCTTTGGTTACTTATTCCAGAGAGATGCATCCGTTACACGGAACGTCGAATTATCGCAGGAAGTTTATACTACTATTGGCATCAATAATTCGCCGCACCTGAGACAGCGTTTTCCATCATTTACGATCCATTACAACGTGTGTAGCAGTCCCAAATCCGAGTGGAAGCGTGTACTGCCGCTGCCGGTGACCGGTTCAGTTTGAACATAATATGTTATGGTCAGTTGCCTCGTTACTGATTAGAAACCTCGTAACTATTGTATGCACTTGAGGTGTTGTTTAGTGTGTGATACCACTGGTGTGGTGCAAATGTCGGTGTGGGCTCTTTTCAAAATACAGTATCTTGTAAACGACTCGCACTATAATCCTGCAACACCCTCCACTGACATTTAGTGTACCCTACTGTTAGTTTGTTAATGTCAATAGCCATTGTTTCATTTTTCCGCCAAAGTACAATGTTGATTGGCCAACAATACGAGTCACGGACTATCAGTCCATTTTGGGAAAACCGCACATCAGTAGCTCTTTCAATTTCCTCAATACCTGAGGTGCTTGTTTTACGTGATTCGCCTTATATTTTGCTGGTGTATTTTTTTCTTCTACGGGTAGACATTTATTTATTCCAATTTCTGACGTCCGCTTTAGCTTTAACCCTGTACACATACCTGAACTACCACAGAAGCTATTCCCTAATGTCTTAGTGCATGCCCTAACATCGTGTCCTGTCTTCTTGTCGGTGTTTTCCACGTGTTCTTATCTTTGCTGATTCTGTGGAGAACCACCTCGTTCCTTATCAGTCTACCTAATTTTCATCATAGCACCATACTTCAGACGCATCGATTCTGTTCTCTTGCAGTATTACCACAGTCCATGATTCACTATCATAAAAAAGCTGTGCTCCAAACGTACATCCTCAGAAATTTCTTCCTCAAAGTAATTTCTATGATACCAGTAGACTTCTCGGGCTAGGAATCCCTCTTTGCTTGTGCTTGTCTATTTGTTATGTCGTCCTTGCTTCGTTCATCATTTTTTATTTTGCTTCCAAGATAGCAGAATTCCTGAACTTCATAAACTTTCGTGGTTTTCCAATCTTAGTGTCCTCTCTTGCTTCATCTGCGTGTTGTATTTTACCCGCCTTACCTTATAGATAATTCCTATTTGTTTCAGTTGTTTCACTGAGCTTTGTATCTGTCTGGTATACGACGATCTGTGGCACACCGGATAGCTATACTGCACATCAGAAACTCGTTGTACCATAGGAGAGACATGGATTGTTGTAAGACGAGAGCCCCGATTTGGCCTTGACATTTAGCGAAGCAAATTGTTTACTGTTGAGATTTTAATGTTCTGCCTTTACAGTAGTTTTCGAGTGCAAGAGTTCTGTCAAATATTACTGCCAGATATTTTGGTGTGCGACAGTGCTGTAAACGGGTTCCTGATCCTACAAGTCATAACAGCGACATGCACCTGCACATATGACGGTAGCATCACGCACGCAGATATAAAATTGCAGGGCATTGTTGGAACTGTCATTTGTACTCAGGTGGTTCATGTAAAATGGTTTCCGAGGTGGTCATGGCCGCACGACTGGAGTTAACACACTTTGAAAGCGGACTGGTAGTTGGAGTAAGGTATATGGGTTATTCCATTTCGGAAATTGTTCGGTAACTCAATGTTCCAAGATCCACAGCGTCAAGAGTATGTAGAGAATACCAAATTTCGGGCATTACCTCTCACCTCCGACAACGCAGTGAACGATGGCATTTGTTTTTAACGACCGAGAGCAGCGGGGTCTGCGTAGAGTTGTCAGTGCTAGCAGACAAGCAACACTGCATGAAGTGCCCGCAGAAATCGATGTGGGACGTACGACGAACATATCCGTTAGGACGGTGTGGCGAAACTTTTCGTTAATAGGCTACGGCAACAGACGACCGACATGAGTGTCGTTGCTAACAGTACGAAGTCGCCTTCAGGCGACGAGGCCAGGAGAGGCGCTGAAGGCGGTTGGACACTAGACAGACTGGAAAACAGTCTTCTGGTCAGGTGAGCCACAATTGGTAAAAGCTGATGTTATGTTTCGAATATGGTGCAGATCCAACGAAGCCATGGACCGAAGTTGTCAACAAGGCACTGTGAAAACTGGTGGTAGCTACATGATGGTATGGGCTGTGTATAAATGGAATAGACTGGGTCCACTGCTCCAACTGAACCGATGACTGACTGCAAATGATTATGTTCGATTACTTGGATACTATCTGCAGCCACCCGTGGACTTCATGTTCCGAAACAACGATGGAATTTTTTGTTATCCTCAGTGGACCATGTCAGAAAATTCTGGACAATTCGAGAGAATGATTTGGCCTCAGATCGCGCGTCATGAATCCCATCGAACATTTATGGGACATAATCGAGGCATCAGATCGTGCATAAAACCTGCACCGGCAACACGTTCGCAATTATGGACGGTTATAGACGTAGCGTTCAAGAACGGCACACCCTATTATTGTGACTAATGAAATATTTAGTAAGTGTCTTAAAATGGTTCGGTGCTGTTACATCCAATAACTGATCACTTACCTCATCACTTACTTGCTGGTGCAAGTAACGCGTGAACTATCAGTTTCATATCTGATAAAGATGAAACTAGTTTTGCTCCTTAGCAACGTATACGCTTCATTTAAGGTTTGTCACCACTTCGAATTAGAACAATTAGACCCGATAATCCAGAGAAATAATAATAATAATAAAGGAGCATATGGGCTTTATTAATCTCCCTAAAGAATTTAATTTTTGTGAACAGGTTAAAACATAGTAGCCTGCAAAAAACTATTTATTCGAACATTGGACGGCGGCCGTTCGAAGAAAAGTCGTACGTAAGCCTCATGGTTTAGGAAAAGGTGCGATATCTGTATACACTACATTACGGTAGCTGAGGATTCGATATGTTTGACTGCTCCAAGGTGGCCATTATTTCGGTTCCGGGAAAAAGGAAAGATGTTTTCTGCAGAAAAGTATCGAGATACACGTAGCCTTGCAAGCTCAGTTGAAATGCTACTTTGAGGGTTAAATTTATGCATCACCCTGAGGCATTAATATGGGCACTGCTCTTCATGGATAATGCTCTGCATGTAGGTGAATTTGAGCATAAAGGCTGTCTGTGGTAGGAAGGACAAGGCCTAAGGGTGGTTGAACATTATACCCAATAAGTTAGATTTATTAAAAATATGTTGGGAAAACACCTATAGTGGTATTGACTACTAAGATACAGAATACATCGATGTGTTATACAACACTCTTGGCAAGGCGTAATGAGATCGGACAGATTAAGTGGTGCAGGACCACCTGCTGGCCGTTCGGTGGAGAATGGGCTTGGCTCCGCTTTCGAAAGTTGCACCTGCCCTGTCAACCAGGCAGATTTTACCCAGGATCCCACCAAAAGATACACAAATGGTAGCCTAATTAACAGAGGAATACAGAATTTAGTAAAGGAATTAGGATAGGTGCACGCTATACATGGAACGCCACCGAACGGCTGTCAAAATTACTGCAACAAGAAAAACAAATAAACAATTTTTCAATGAGTTAATAGAGTCAAATCAATGAAACTTGTAAGGAGGCAAAAATTTAAACAGAGTTCCAAGTACAATTACGAGGCGGGGAGTTCGACTGCCACCACAAACTTTACCAAACTCGCACCACGTGGGCTAGGGGTAAACAAGTAACCGCCATGCGGAGCGGAGCAATAAACTCCAAACAAACACGTTCAGTTGGCTAACGAACCCCTAACAGCAGATAGAACATAGCCTTTTAAATAAAATTAAAAAAAGTTGGAAAGTTGTGGTGAGATCTTATGAGACCAAACTGCTGAGGTCATCGGTCCCTAAGCTTACACACTACTTAGTTTAACTCAAACTAACTTACGCTAAGTACAACACACACACCCATGGCCGAGGGAGGACTCGATCCTCTGACGGACAGTGACAAGGCGCCCCTGACCGCCCGACTACCCCGCGCGGCATAAAATTAAGGCCACGCATAAGGTAGTAGTAACAAATGCAAAATAAAGTCCTTACTGAGAGAGAATAGTCAAGATAAAGGGGCCCCACCCTTACAAACAATAAAAACACAGTAAAACTTGGTAGTACAAACACCCAATAAGACAGTAAATGAAACTGCGCGCTCCAGTAAATAGTACATGCAGAGTGTACCACACAAAATCAACCCGTTTAACACCTAAATGCACGCCGCCACAAATCCGACGCCTTATAGCAGCCGACTAGGAAGTTGAGACCGAAATCCACAAATAATCCTCGGACTGGAACATTAAAGAAACAAATTCAGAAGTTTCATAGGAGAGCAAAAAAATGGTTCAAATGGCTCTGAGCACTATGGGACTTAACATCTCAGGTCATCAGTCCTCTAGCACTTAGAACTACTTAAACCTAACTAACCTACGGACATCACACACATCCATACCCGAGGCAGGATTCGAACCTGCGACCGTAGCGGTCGCGCGGTACCGGACTCAAGCGCCTAGAACCACTCGGCCACTGCGGCCGGCTTATCTACATCTACATCTACATTCATACTCCGCAAGCCACCCAACGGTGTGTGGCGGAGGGCACTTTACGTGCCACTGTCATTACCTCCCTTTCCTGTTCCAGTCGCGTATGGTTCGCGGGAAGAACGACTGTCCGAAAGCCTCCGTGTGCGCTCTAATCTCTCTAATTTTACATTCGTGATCTCCTCGGGAGGTATAAGTAGGGGGAAGCAATATACTCGATACCTCATCCAGAAACGCACCCTCTCGAAACCTGGCGAGCAAGCTACACCGCGATGCAGAGCGCCTCTCTTGCAGAGTCTGCCACTTGAGTTTGCTAAACATCTCCGTAACGCTATCACGGTTACCAAATAACCCTGTGACGAAACGCGCCGCTCTTCTTTGGATCTTCTCTATCTCCTCCGTCAACCCGATCTGGTACGGATCCCACACTGATGAGCAATACTCAAGTATAGGTCGAACGAGTGTTTTGTAAGCCACCTCCTTTGTTGATGGACTACATTTTCTAAGCACTCTCCCAATGAATCTCAACCTGGCACCTGCCTTACCAACAATTAATTTTATATGATCATTCTACTTCAAATCGTTCCGCACGCATACTCCCAGATATTTTACAGAAGTAACTGCTACCAGTGTTTGTTCCGCTATCATATAATCATACAATAAAGGATCCTTCTTTCTATGTATTCGCAATACATTACATTTGTCTATGTTAAGGGACAGTTGCCACTCCCTGCACCAAGTGCCTATCCGCTGCAGATCTTCCTGCATTTCGCTACAATTTTCTAATGCTGCAACTTCTCTGTATACTACAGCATCATCCGCGAAAAGCCGCATGGAACTTCCGACACTATCTACTAGGTCATTTATATATATTGTGAAAAGCAAACCTTAACGTCTGTAGATGTCTCTCCATTGATAACAACATGCTGTGTTCTGTTTGCTAAAAACTCTTCAATCCAGCCACACAGCTGGTCTGATATTCCGTAGGCTCTTACTTTGTTTATCAGGCGACAGTGCGGAACTGTATCGAACGCCTTCCGGAAGTCAAGAAAAATAGAATCTACCTGGGAGCCTGTATCTAATATTTTCTGGGTCTCATGAACAAATAACGCGAGTTGGGTCTCACACGATCGCTGTTTCCGGAATCCATGTTGATTCCTACATAGTAGATTCTGGGTTTCCAAAAACGACATGATACTCGAGCAAAAAACATGTTCTAAAATTCTACAACAGATCGACGTCAGAGATATAGGTCTATAGTTTTGCGCATCTGCTCGACGACCCTTCTTGAAGCACAAGCAACTTTCCTGCCTAGAGACAGCAGCAGGATCATTAACCAGAAGTCTGATATGGAATCGGACGACAACCTAGAAAAAACACCCAAAACACTACCGAACTAAACAGTCACAATACTGCTAGAGGAAATGGCAGTTATAGCTATGGTTGCTGCCGATGCTCGGCTCTGTCGAATATGATAAATTAAAACGGAAGTTCATCAGACATATCCGTACAACGATCCAGGAAGGACAGTGTGGAACTAAAACACAACTTCAACACAGCGGCCCGTCACCAGGTACGGTCGGTCGCTGAGGTACACAACACGCTCCTTCACTCGGTACGCGTCCCACACGTCCAATGGTTTTGCAGCCGGCCGCAACTGAGGAACCCGCCTGAGTGTCTCTTCCTGGAGCCGCTGGTATGCTCACAGCCGGTGACTTAACCGCCGAACTTGTACTAGCCATCAACTTCCGGCACACCACTCGCCTCGCCGCCAGGTTCCAAGTCGGCCGCCTCTTTCACCTTCCCGGTCTCACTGCCGCTACCCTCGTGCCTCCCATCTCCGCGCGAACCACGCCCTCCTAAGGCAAGGATATTCTACTAGAGACCGTGTAACGACCTAACGATCGCACAACGGTTCAAGATTATCAAGATTAACTTCTGAGCTTTTACAGTTCTTCTTTTTCAAAATTTGTTATTCTTGTAACAGAATGGTCCTGGCGTTCTATTTTTAATAGAAACTATCGTCTGCGTCTGCTCGTGATTTACGGTACCACTGCGGCAAACATTTTGCAGAACTTTGCACTCCAGACAGAATAACTCTGTTCCTTATCAACTTTTATGGATGTTTTCATTTCAGTTAATATTCCTTATTCAAGGTTTCGAACGCTGAGTTTGATATTTATCCTTTCTACACTTTTGAGCAAGTTTTGAACTTAACATTTACTTCTGCTATTGACATTTGACGTGCTCATCGATAGTGGTAAACAATAACCTCAGTTTATTTATCATTTTGTATGGGCTGTATTTTTCGATTGTTTACTTTCAATGTAATCGATTGACTTCTGCAGATATTACTATTTCAATAAAATTATCTGGGCTTCCCAGCGCGTTACGTGGCTGAAACACAAGCTTTCGGACAAGAACTGCTTGTCAAGTTGTAACCTCCTCCTTCCTAATCGGCCTATTGGATTGCGATATGAATGACTGACCGCGGGCCGGCCGAAGTGGCCGTGCGGTTAAAGGCGCTGCAGTCTGGAACCGCAAGACCGCTACGGTCGCAGGTTCGAATCCTGCCTCGGGCATGGATGTTTGTGATGTCCTTAGGTTAGTTAGGTTTAACTAGTTCTAAGTTCTAGGGGACTAATGACCTCAGCAGTTGAGTCCCATAGTGCTCAGAGCCATTTGAACCATTTGACTGACTGCGTATGCCTGATGAAATCTTACAACGATTAAGGCTATCATTGCCGAAGGAAAATAATGGCGGTTAGTAGCGGGGAAAGTGTACAACACACCCTTATGAAGGCAGAATCAATTCTAAACCTAATCCAGATATTGATAATACCTTTGAAATGGCTGGAATTTAGTGCAATCGCTCACGAACAACACTGGGGGGGGGGGGGGATGAAGGGTACCACGTAATATTTAATTGAAAAAATACTGATTAGCAAAAAAGGGAGAATTGAACGGTCGCCAGCCCACTAGGGCAAGAGCAGAATATCCAAAATCCTGAGAAAGGGAATGGCACAGAAAATTAAGCAAATAATCACTGGCATGGGAACAGAAGATTACCACGCTTTTCCACAACATAGCACTACACGAGAAAATAAATAAATCTGAAAGCATTGAGTTTGCAGTTACTTATTCTGAAATACTAAATTTTGAAAGCAAAGTTAAATGAAGTTGCTTCCGTGGTTCACGGGCGTCGCGTCGGATAACGTTGTGGAGGCTGCACAGCATTTCGACAAAACAGCTGCTCGTGATCTTCAGGTGCTGCCTGAAGTGCTGCTGTTTTTTTTCTTTATTGTTATTTGAATAACTTTACAATAAAGGTAGGCCGGCAGCGGCCTATGTATGCAGCTCTTCTGTCACAGTGAACACATACAGGAAACAGAAAGACAGAAAAACAAACAAACATGGTGGAAAAAAAACGGAGACAGACAGAGTAAAAAAAATGAAGCCGTTCACAGGCGCACTGTTTGAATAAAAAACGTTCTTCACTAAACACAAAGGGGAAGAACAAGTTTACACACGTGAAGGAGGAGCACAAACGGAGAAACACTGAAGCACTGACGCGAAGACACACACGAGCACTGGCGACGATCTCCGGCGCACGAAAATTCACTGTTCACGCACAAAGCCGGGGACCTTCCAAAGGGAAGAGGTGCGGGTAGGAGGGAGAGGGGGGGGTGTTGGTGCCAGTGGGAGATGAGAAGGGAGGGGGGAGGGGAAAAGGTAGGAGGGGTTGTAGAAGCCCGGGGGGGGGGGAGGGAGGGAGGAAGAGAGAAGGGAGAGAGGTTGCCCTGGAGGAAAAACACAGGGGGAGGAAGGGGAGGATAAAAGTTGGTAGGAGGGGTAGATGGAGGGCAGGAGGGCATCATCAGGGAGGGGAAGTTGGCGGAAGCCACCTTGGGCAAGGGTACGGAGTGTGGAGAGATGGAGGGCGGGTGGGAAGTGGGAGTACAGGCGCGGCGGAGGACGGGGGTGGGAAAGGATGGGAGAGACAAGCGGGTGAGGGAGATCAAGTTTGCGGGAAGTGTAAAGGATCTGTATCCGTTCGAGGAAAAGGAGGAGGTGTGGGAACGGAATTAAGTCGTAGAGGATCCGCGTGGGGCAGGGGAGGTGGATGCAATAGGCGAGGCGGAGCACATGACGTCCCAGGATCGTCTGCTGCAATGGCTCGCCAATATATACGCTGGGTCACTGGAGATGCGCAGGGGCTAAGGGTTAAAGCTATAACGTCATCTTGGACGAATCACAGAGCACGACTACCTCCAGTGCCACCTGCCGTACAAACGGGCCACGGGCTTCTCATTCGCGACGCGGGAAAAGCGCGGCCGCAAATGGCGGCACAGCGCACGTGCGGGCAGAGTGTTAGCGCGCAGTTTAAGTGTGCCGACTTTGATTCTCCGTCTGTGTTGACTCGAACTCGTTCGACTGCCGCCGACGATGCCTCAGTGCCGCCAGTGCTGGTTCCCATGCCTTGCTGAGTTGAAATCTCGTGTCTCTATTGATTAGGTCATTACTTATACGAATTTCGACCGCTTCTTTAATTACGGAATCCCAGTACGTGGAACCGGAGGAAAGGATCTTTGTCTCTCCGTAGTTCATGTTGTGTCTCGTGTCAAGACAGTGTTCAGTCACAGCATACTTTTCTTGCTGACCCACTCTGGTGTGACGTCTATGTTCAGCACATCTATCCTTAACAGTCTGTAACGTCTGGCCAATGTATGATTTCCCACACTGGCACGGGGTTTTATATGTCCCTGGTCTCCTTAGACCTAGGTCGTCTTTAACGGAACCCAACATAGTTTGCACTCTGGAGGGCGGAAGACACATTTCATTTGATGTTTTTTGAACAGCCTGCCAGTATTAAAGGACACGCCTCCAACATACGGTAGAAAAACCATCCTCGTGGAGTGCTCTGTTTCTTCTTGCTGTTCTAGAGCTTTTCTGCGTGCAGGTTTAAATGCGCTACGGATCAAAAACGTTCAAATGTGTGTGAAATGTTATGGGACTTACACACTACTTAACATAAATTATCCTAAGGACTAACACACACACCCATGCACGAGGGAGGACTCGAACCTCCGCCGGGACCAGCCGCACAGTCCATGACTGCAGCGCTCAAGACCGCTCGGCTAATCCCGCGCGGCACTACGGAGTACCCGTTTTGTACAAACACAGAGCGATGATGGCTAAGCTCTGCTGATAAGCTCCATGCATCAAAAACAATTCTGGCTCTATGAACGCGAGTCCGCAGCACGCTACTGCGTTGACATGGGTGATGGCAGCTCGTAGCTCGTAAATACAGGTCAGTGTGATTCGGTTTGCGAAACACAATGAAGTCGCTGGTTAAATAAATGATTGACTGCAACTGTAACTTAGTTACGTCATTCAGTAATCTCAGTGTAACGTAATGCAAAATTTGGGAAACAGCAAACAATTTACTTTTAGTTACTGAAAGGTTGCTTTGAATTTATTTTAAGCAAATGAGCAACTGATTTACTTTTGACACAATAACAATAAAATACGAACCAAGCCAGCAGAAGTCACTCGCTAAGCTAAATACAGATTAAATGAAATTGAGAACTCTTAAATTGGGTTATATTTGTGCTTTAGTTATTAGTTTTGCCATTTAAATTATACGTCACTTTAAGTGAGTGAACTTAATACTCAAAACAGCAAATTTGTTAAACCTCCTTGATAGAAAGCCAGAATGTCCAGTTACTGAGTCAGAAAAATTCACGCAGAAACTGGTCATTAGCAAACAAACAAAACTGGTAGTAAATAGTTAATGAATTTTCTTATATTTACAACACTCAGTGACTGCATAGAAAGGGAAGGGGCCCTAATGGGTAATAATGTCTGAGGACAATGACAACGCAGGTGCCATACAAGTTTTGACAATGACAGGTTGTTATTCAAAAAAGTTAGTCATTAAAGTTTGGTAAAGGAATGTCACTGGGTAGTGCCTGTACAATATTAGTTATTCTCTGTCAGTTAACAGTCTTACGATGTTGTAGCCGTGCGGACGACGAAGAATGTAGCTGACAACATTGCTGAGCTGCTGCCGAGGCTGCTGCTACTGGTGGTTGAGAACCACGAGTCGTCTCCAGAACAATGGATAGTAATGAGATTGGTAACAGAATTGTAGCTTCTTCCGCCTGTTCCGTCCTGCAACTTGTTGACAGTTTATGGTTGGTGTGCTGACACGTAACTTTCAGATTATATGCGAATCCAGTAATGCTGGCAACTGATGGGTTATGCATGCGGATCGTATCAACCTGTACCGCATCAAAACAGTCTGAAGATGACCCAATGAAGCGCCGAAACTGGTAGCGACAAAATAAAATAAAACCATAAGGACGGCTGCAGGTGTTTTTATTTTTTGTTACGATAGTAAACGGCCGTCGTCCCAGACACGTCCTGCTAAAAGGATGGACATACAAAAGTCTAATTTCTGTGGTTCTTTGAGATTCCTGCTGAAGTAATTACGAGGCTAAGAAAATTGAATTCTTGCTTCATAAACTCACAATTTTTCAGTTTCATAGTCATTCCACCCCTGCGTAGTGCACTGGAAACCTCGTCTGAAACATCGCAATGTTCTTGTCAGACCGCAATCGCGAAAAGCAAGTCGTCCACTTATACTGTCAGTCTGGAACTGGGGCCGCGCCTTGTGGTTTATGGAGGGCCCTGATAAAGACAGACACTGATATGTTCAGTCCGAATGGCACTACCTTACATTAGTAATATCTGCCTGCGTACGAAAAAGGTGTATATTTCGTAGTTTATTCTTCAAGAGTGATCTGCCAGTAGCCTTTGTGGGGTCGAGGCCAGATATAAATTGTACATTATGAAATCGTTCCAGTAGCTCCCCCATACTTTCTAATCTATCCATTTCACATTGAAAAACTATCAGGTACTTGCATCTATCACCATTCTGACACTACCATCTCCTTTCCCTACTACGATCAAGGGGTTGTAATAGCGACTGGTACTCCTGTCTATAACATTTCATTCCAGTAATCAGTCTATTTCTAGTTGTACTGCCTCCTTTTTGGACTGCAGTAACGCGTTCGGTCGTACAAATAACGGTTCAGGGGGCATTACATTTAATTTGCGCTGATATCCATTAACAAGCCCCGGTATATTCGAAAACATGTTTTATCATAATTACTTTATGCAAGTCGCTTTTCTGTTTAGTTGTAACATTTTGTACAGCATCCACAATATTCTTTAACTCGTCTTCCAAACTATTGTCAACATTTAGATTCCGCATACTATACTACCCCATATTTCTGCCTAAACCAATCTCATCAGGCCAATGAACAACGTGAACAAGTTGGTGTTGTCTACTTACATAATTACCAGTTTCATTAAAACACACGCTAATTTCGCTCTTATCTCGTAAAATCCACATAATTGTTTCATTGTTGCAATCAATTACTGCGTGGCTTTCAATAATAAATCTATGCCAATTATTATCTCGATACTCAAATCTAGCACGACGATAAATTCATGTTCAAATTGCTCCCATTGAATTTTAAAACAGATAAATATTTGATTGACTTTAGGTTTGCTACTCTTCCTGGTAGCGCCCATTATTTTAACTCCCTGGTCTTTCTTTTAATAAACCGAAATTTTTTCCGGACATAGCACGTAGCTCTGGATCGATATTAATTAAAACGTGCATTTGTACGCCACGCATATCGACAGGCACTATTATTTGTCCAAACATATCTTTGCCTAGTTCTTGGTTTCTCATAACACAAGCCCTCATCCACATCAAGGTCATTCCAGAAGAAACCGCTTGGCTCTGAAACCGACAGTGGTTTGTCTGATGGTTTTTTAGTTTTTTGTTCTTGGATATTCTTAATTTACATCTGACTGTTCTGCAGTTAAAGAAGCCGTTTTGACACCAACACTATAGCCTTATTATCATTTTATTCGATTAACGAACCTTGTTTTACTAACAATTCCCTAACTGTCAAGTCAGCTAAATTTTTTTCGGAAAGATGGCTACAGCTTCCAAATTGCTTGGAAAAATGTGCTCTGTTTCTGCTTCCAATTCTTCTCTCGAGCTCATACAACACACACCACTCTCGTGTGGCTGTATGACGTCACCCTTTACCTTGTAATGTAGTAATGTGCATGGCTTTCAGTCAGTCGTGTCCTGTCATCTTCAGCAAACTCGTCTTGTCCCTCTTCAGAAATTTCGGCTCGATACTCTTTAGGACAAACGTCGCTGGGGCTGGCTACCTAAATTAATACAACATTTGGAAAAGTCTGCCTCTTCGGAACAGAGCTTTCCGTTTCTTCATATACGTTAATTTCATGCGGGTTGCGGAGCGTCAAATATTTTCCTCGCTCCCCATTAGCACATCTACCATTCAATCCTGTATAATTCTTCAGTTCGTCGTATAACCGACCGAACTGACGTAGCCACACCACCTCGCCTTCGACGTTGCCCTGTGCGATAATGAATGGAAGTTTTATCCGATATTGACTTTTTAATTCCGCCAACGAATAACACTGTATTGGAGTCTGCGGTACCGTTGTTGCCTTAACAACGGCTACCTCTTCCTTTATGACCGGTACTCTACTATCATCGTTAATGCGGACAGTGATCGCTCTGTCGACTGACGTTTCAACTTCAGTTATTGTTACCGCGAGTGCGTTACTGTCTTCTTGTACATTCTCCAAACGCCGATTTATCCATTCGTATCAGTCATAGCGACATTTCCTAGGCTCTCTTCTGGGCAGCCATGGCCTTCTCACGCCCGATCGGCCCCAAACCGGTGAGGCTAATCAAAAAAATGGTTCAAATGGCTCTGAGCACTATGGGATTTAACATCTGAGGCCATCAGTCCCATAGAACTTAGAACTACTTAAACCTAACCAACATAAGGACATCACACACATCCATTCCCGAGGCAGGATTCGAACCTGCGACCGTAGCGGTCGCGTGATTCCAGACTGAAGCGTCTAGAACCGTTTGGCCACTGCGGCCGGCTGGTGCATCTAATTGTTTCCCTGATTAAGTACGACAGGAGCGTTTCTATAAGGTTGTCTCAATTGCTGATTTAGTTCCTTCTACCTTCATTCTGCTGACAACCACGTACCATACTTATCTGATACTGGTTTCTGTCATTTCAATTATTACTGTTCCCACTATGACTGTCATTGTTTTAGTGGTGTGAGTTAATATTACCATTGTGGTGGTGACCATTATTGCCATGGATATTGTTATGGTGTTTATTGTGGCAGTTGCTGCTATTACCATGGCTTTTAAAACTATCGCCGTTATTCCGCCAGTCATTCTCATCTTGAACCTTTTCTAAGAAGGCAGTAATTGTTTTGTAGCTGCTGCCTATGTACCGCTTTGAACCGGCTGGAAGCTCCTTCCACAAGTCCCTGACAATCTCCTATTCAGTCCATCGACTACGCAAATATTCTAATTTGCGGATACAATTTTCGGAAAATTCTTTCACTGAGCCTCGCGTGTTTGCGTCGTAGGATTTTGACACTACGAAATCGCGTCATACATTCTCCAGCTTCGGCTCTGAACAATAGTCTTTCAAGGACGCGTTGTTTAATTCCTGAAAGCTCAAGTTCGCAACATCGAGGTTTAAGCCCCATAACTTAGCATCACCCACTAGCACGTCGATTACAGCGTAAATTTTTCTGTTATCCGTCCACGACTCAGGTAATACCCTTCGCAATTTTTAACGAAGTCGTTAGCGTCCAATCCACCCTGCTTTTTGAGGGAATCGAAACGCTCCTGCTTCGCTAATACTTCAGCATTACGTGCGTGGCACGATACATAGTGCTGCGTTTCGTCTATCATTTATCTTGTTCAATTACTTTTGTAACTACCTGCCAAGTGATCGTCGCTTAAGTTCCCCCTTCCCTCTTTTTCTCATCACACGTAATCAACTGTTTCTTCACTTTAGTATCAACGTCTGATACTAAAGTTCGCAATTTCGTAACCTTTTCCTTATCGTCTTTTGGTACGAATTCTACCTATCCAATTACATTATTTTCAAAAATGGGATCAATAATCTGTTCCAGTTTCTGTTTGATACTCTCTACATCCGTCTTAAAATGACTATTTTTACTTCCTATCATTGCGTGTACCTCTGCCATGTCCTGCTTAACATTATCGGTTTCGGTAATCATTACAATTATTTCTTTCTTGATTTCATTTACTTTCATGTTAACAGTTCCAATATTATTGTTAATAATCTGGATTTGTTTGTTCTGATCACCCATTTTTCTTGGTTGTGCAGCAATTTTACCGTTAACTGATCCATATTTAGCTTTTATTGATTCGGATTAAACGTTAATCTTAGCATGATTGATATTTTTCAAGTCTAACTGAGCATGAATTTTAATGATCAACATGCTCAACAAATCGTTTATATTTCCCGACATTACAG
This sequence comes from Schistocerca nitens, assembly GCF_023898315.1. NCBI lineage: Eukaryota > Metazoa > Arthropoda > Insecta > Orthoptera > Acrididae > Schistocerca > Schistocerca nitens. Next base: position 517,572,318 of record NC_064614.1, read on the forward strand.
GTGTTGACTCTAACTCTGGTTTTTCTCTTAATGGTTTCCTCGAATCCATTGTCAATGGATTTGTTTTTGATATTTATTCCGAAGTTTGTAGCACCTGCAATTCCAGGCATTCCATTTTTGTCAGTTCCTATGATTCAGCTGCAGCATCAGGTGGCCGGTCCCTAAACAGTGGGTTCCGTTGCCAACGTTCCCCATTGTTCTGTCGATTGTTCCCTGTTATGTGCTATCAAATTATGAGTTTCATTTATGTTCATCATGTTGCCTGTTTTTCTGATTAACGCGAAGTTAGAAATTTTGTGACTTATTTCCACCAGCTACCACAGCTGTGAATGAGCGGCTTTATTCGTAGCGAAAGGGTTTAATTGGCTATAAATCGGCACAATACAAAATTCGTTCCAAGAACAATATCAGATTGATATTGTCCTATCACTAGCATCGCCATGGGTAACCTCTCCCTTCCTAACTAGATTATTAGATTGCGACATAAAAGAATGTGTTCGCGTATGCTTATTGAAATTTTACAATGAGGAAGGCTATCGTTCCGAAGAAAATAATACCAGTTAGTAGGACGAAAGTGTACATCAGACCCTTCTGAAGGATGAACCTTTTCTAAGACTAATCCAAATATTGATAATACTTTTGAAATGTGCGGAATTTAGTGTAGTCACTCACTAACCACACAGGGGGATAGTATTTAATAGAAAGTTTAATTTAATAGAAAGTTTAATTTAATAGAAAAATACTGATTAGCAAAAAAGGGAGAATTAAATGGTCGCCAGCCCACTAGGGCAAGAGCGGCATATCCAAAATCCTAAGAAAGGTAATGGCAAAGAAAACTAAGCAAATAATCACTGGCTTCGCAACGGAAGGCTACCACCATTTTCCACAACATAACAGTGCACGAGAAAATAAATAAATCTGAAAGCACTGAGTTTGCAGTTAGTTATTCGGAAATACTAAATTTTTAAAGCAAATTTAAAAGAAGTTGCTGGTGAAATAAATGACTGACTCTAACTGGAACGTAGTTACATAAAAGATGTCTTTCAGTAACCTCAGTGTATCGTAATGCAAAATTCGGAACACGGCAAGCAGTTTACTTTTAATTATTGAAAGACTGAACTGAATTTAAGCAAATGAGCAACTGATTTACTTTTGACATAAGGACAATAACATATGTACCAAGCTAGGACAAATCGCTCGCTAAGTTAAAGAAAGGATAAATAAACTGCTCAGTATTAATTTTGTACTATACTTGTGCATTAGTTATTACATTTACCAGTGAAATTTCACATTCTTTTAAGTGAATGAACTTAACACTCAAAATTGCAAATTAGTTAGCCTCTCTTACGCAATGCCAGAATGGATGGTTACTGAGTTAGCAAAATTTAGACTGAAACTGGTCGTTAGGAAACAAAGCTGGCGATGAATTGTTGAACAATTTTCATATTTTTACGACACGCGGTGGTTGCACGGAAAGTAAAGGGACCTTGCTTGGTAATAATGTCTGAGGACTACGACATAACAGGTTGTTACGTATCCCTGTGCACTTTGATTTTATATACAGTTTGGTTGAATGTAAAATAATGTTATTCATTTGCTTGGTAATAATATAATCATGGATTGAACTTTTATGACCTTTGGCTATAATATAGTTTATATTGCATAGTATTTTAAGTAAACCAAATGTTGATTATCCTAGCAAACACGAAAGATAATATGCAGTTCTCGCTACTGGTTTCTGTAGTTGGAAATTTAACTCTGTGCGCTCTGACCTATTTTGTGGTGATACGCACAACACTAAAAGATTTCTTGCTGTGAATGTATGATCTTTAATTTACAAAACTATGTTCTCATGACTCTGATCTGGCTTGTTATAAATGAGACACTGTATCATTACTGTAACTGATTACGAAATTAAACATGTCTTTCTCTACTTAAGTCTCTAAAATGCACTGAAAATTACTCTTATTACAAGCACGGAAGTTACAGTATGCAATGTTTGCCAGCCATAAAAGCTGCAGTGGATTTTTTTAATATTTGAACACTACTGATTGCGATGGCTAGCACGAGAGCCTGAAACTAAAAATGAAAAAGATTTTAATATTATTAGCCAAACCAGATTTCAACGCAGCTCTCCTTGATCTCACATAAGTAAAGTTTTAACTCTCCGATTTACGTAAATTATTTACGTAAATGATATTGTAATAGCAGCTGCCCATGTCCATCTGAAAATGACATAATAAAATCTGCAATTCCCCTCTGTGGTCTCCGGGAAGCTGAAAGAAATAATTTTAATGTACAATTACCTGCCCGTTTAGTTGCGGGAAAATTGCTTCCATTCAGTTATAGTTTGAATTTGCTGAAATTCGCTGAAAAGGGCCAAAAATGTGGGATGAAATGATGGGCAAGCGAGCTACAAATTATTACAAGTATTTTTAACAAATTCTGTATTTAGAATTAACATAAAACTCAAAGTACCTCAGCGCCCAATGGCGTGTTTCTCGATAAAAAAAAGAAGAAAGAAAGTGAACTAATCGTTCGAGAGACCGTCACAGGCTCTTACAACATTCACGGCTACGAGAAGGCACGGACAGTAATGTCTAAGCCTCCACTATTTATAAGCAGTTTAATATATATATATATATATATATATATATATATATATATATATATCATTGTTATATTTTTAACTATCATTGCCTGCGTCGGTTTCCACACTCGGCGACCACAGATGTTATTTGAAAAATTGACATACATAATATTATACAAATATAAAAATGCAAAATGATTATTTATTTTATACAGAATCCACATAATCGATAACTGTTCATACAGGAATGAAACATAAGAACACAAATAAATGTTTTTTGCATATATTACATAGATTTTACAAATGTCTTTCCAGGAGACGTCACAACGTGCTCTACAAGTTGTAACTGTGGCAGGTTATTATTCAAGAAAGTTAGTCATTAAAGATTGTGAAAGAAGTTCCACTGGGTAATGTCTGTACAATAATAGTTACATTCCATAAATTTTTTCTGGGTTTGCGACTGCATTGTCAATATATAAAAATACCAACGTTTCGGCCCCTGTTGCAAGTTACCTTCTTCAGGGTGTTTTTGTTTACTGCTGAATGAGGAAACGTTGTTCCTTATATATCTGCAGACGTGGCTATTATCTAATTCTGTTAGGTAATTAGAATTAGATAACAACCACGTCTGCATGTATATAAGAAACAACGTTTCCTCGTTCAGCATTAAACAAAAACACCCTGAAGAAGGTCACTTGCAATAGCGATCGAAAGGTCAGTAGTTTTATATAATGAAAATGCGGTAACAAACCCAGAAAATTTTTATTGAATGTGACAATGACCGCGGAAGCCTATGTTTATGATGTTAGTTATACTCTGTCAGTTACGAGCCTTACGATGTTGTAGCTGTGCGGACGACGAAGACTGTAGCTGTCGACATTCCTGAGCAGCTGGTGGTGGTGGTGGTTGAGAACCACGAGTCGTCTCCAGGGCCGCGGACAGTTAAGGGACAGACAATAGAATTGCAGCTTCTTCCGCCTATCCTCTCCTCGAACTGTGCTCTCAGTACTCGCTCGTTAACATAGTAGGTGCGCCCACATTGGCGCGATCATAACTGCACACCACTCCTGCAGCAGCATTCAACAAACACTTGCATCCTTTCAAGGCTCAAGCTGCTGTGTCTACTGCTATTTCGTCGGAGCTATCGATAGATTTAAACAAAGTTTCCTCGGCAATTACCCAGCAATTTACAATATTTACATCGTGATTACAATCAATTATACGTGTTCACAAATAAATACACTATTACATTTTAAATATAGTTACTGTAATAAAGCTTACAGATGCAGAGATGACAGTATACTACACGCCATGAACACATATTAAACTACGAAAAATTTTGGACGGTGCGGAAGGTCTCTTATCTGCATTTTGGATGTTACAGTGTGATGGACTGCTAGTACGCCCTTACATATTAAAGCTGCCGCTAACTGTACGTCACTGGTATCCACGGCATCTCATATCTAGACATAAAATGATAGCCTTTAATGTGCCCACTTCAGTCTCGTGAACTCTGGATCCCAAACATGCTGAGCTGTAGGCCTCAGTGTGTAGTAAGGGTGTTGCCAGTAATTTCAGTTAGCGTGGCTTCTATAACTAAATAATTTCCAAATCACTTAAATACACCTACGATTCACAATAGTGTATCTACTTTCTGTTAAGTCTGCCTTCTGTCTGGTATCTATGTTTTATGAGTACCTTTAACATTCCTGAAGCTGAAAAGATGACTTTTCCTGTATATTTTTTACTGAAGCATTTGAAAACCATTTATTCTCTGAATTTTCACTTGATTTGATTGTAAGGTTTTGGTACTATTGTCGTCTTAGCTCAAATTTAGTTTCTAATTTTTTTGTTCTTTCTTCCTAACAACGATGGTGGTTGATGCTCTTCTCGGGTACGCAGCCAAAAAATTTAGTCATCTTGACACTATATTTCAACAGATCAACTGTCTTTTAAGAAGGTATAATATCAGAACTGTATGCGTGCCACCTGCTAAGATCGGAACCTTCATTCGATCAGTATAGGACTGAGGAAACCCGGAGTGTACAAAATTCTTTGTCATTGTGGAATGGCTTATATTGACCAAACTATCCGTTCTACTCAAACCTGATGTGTAGAACACCATCGTCACGCCTATTTGCTTCAGACAAAGAAGTCAACAGTGGCACAACACTTAAGAATGCATTGCGCTATTGGAAATGTTTCTAAATGAATCCATTGAGATTTGGCCGAGCGGTTCTAGGCGCTTCAATCTGGAACCGCGCTACAGTCGCAGATTCGAGTCGTGCCTCGGGCATGGATGTGTGTGATGTCCTTAGGTTAGTTAGGTTTAAGTAGTTCTAGGGGTCTTATGACCTCAATGAATCTGTGGAAATAAGATTGTCTGACAACGAGACTATCACCAATCGAGATAGCGGTTATCAGCTGAACTCTGCTTGGAATCCTGTTATAGAGAAACTTCGTAGTCGACGTAGTTATCTGCATAAAGATGGAAATCGACCTGACACCGATACGCCAGGCTTTCACAGTGCAGGGCGTGAGGCGCAGCGCACGGAGCCGTTACGAACGCGCACGCTGAGCAGCGCATGCGCAATGTCACCTCAGAAGGCTTTAAATAGCGGAGCTCAGCGCGTACTCGCCAGTACTACTACAGTGGCATTCACCTGAAGATGGCCAGAAGACTCTGCGCCGAAATATCGTGGCAGGAAGTTACTGATATCCGGCAGTTCTACCGTGTTTTTATGGAACAATTTATCTGATATTAAACAACAACAACGGTCTTGATTTCGACCAGGGTTTGGTTTTGTCTGTTTGTTCCACCAGTGCTCTACTAGCCCACAGCGCTGCTGCTACAGCATGTGGGGTGGTCCGACCACGGTGTATAAAGGAGCCACTGATCCTGTTATAAACTCAGTTCTGGCGAGGTTTTGCATCAAGATACTCACATGAAGGTAGAAAGCAGTTGATCTGTTGAAATATTGTGTCTGGATGGCTACGTTATCTGGCTGCATACCTGAGAAGAGCATCATCAGTCAGTACGCTGGGAAAGTCTACGTAATAACAACAATGGTGCTTTTTCTTCTGCTGATTCTTTAGATCTGTTGGAGGTTTTACTTATATATCAGTGAAACTGACGAAAATTGTTCTCGTGGTCAACACGACACCCAAACATTTCAGCTACTTACCTTGTGTATTGTGCATTATACTAGGGACCTAGAAACGACGGAGAGACTTCGCCCCGCCGTAGCCCTCAGTGGTTCACAACCCCACAACAGGCCATAGCAGTCCACCCATCCCATCGCCGCCTCACACCGAACCCAAGGTTATTGTGCTGATCGGACTCCAGAAGACCCCGCCGGGAACATGGCGTACCAGACGAGTTTAACCCCAAAAGTTTGTCTGGTAGAGTAATTGTGGTGTACGCGTACGTGGAGACAGTGTTTGCGCAGCAATCGCCGACATAGTGTAACTGAGGCGAAATGAGGGGAACCGGCCTACATTCGCCGAGGTAGATGGAAAACCGCCTTAAAAAACATCCACAGGCTGGCCGGCATACCGGACCTCGAGATTAATCCGTCGGGCGGATTCGTGTTGGGGACCCGCACGCCTTCCCGCTCGGGAAGCAGTGCGTTAGACCGCGGGCATTTCTTACCTTAATCTGTCTGCCTGTCTGTCTGTATCATATTCTCTGATACGATTACGCTTTACTTTAATCCATCTCTTTCAGTTCTCGCATCATTATTATATCAATGCACTTTTTGGTAAAGTAATATGTACGTACAAGATGTGCCAGAAGAGTAATGAGATTGATGTTTTTACTACCAGAGCTTTTTTTTCAAACAACAATGTTGTTAGCATCAAAGTAGTTCCCATAGGAAGCTATACATCGGCGGAGTCGTTGTTCCCAGTCTTGATAGCAGCGCTGTAAGGCTTCCACTGGTAGCGCCTTTAACATGCTAGTCCCATTCTTTTTAATGTTCTACAGAGCCCCAAATTGAAGTATTTTTAAGACAAATTTTCAATTTCTGGAAAAGAAAAAAATGTCACAAGGCGGGGGAGGGGGGAGAGGAGAGGGTTGGTTGTGGTACATGAGAAGTGCCTTTTGAGGTCAAAAATTCTGTGACGGAAATGACCGTGTGGCATAGGACGTTGTCATGATGCAGCATACAATTGTCTGCAGTGAGCAAGTCTTCGATCAAAATTTGATGTACAGTGAAAGTGTTTAACAGGTCGCCCATCTTTCTTATTGTTAAAAGTCTGTCTGCTCTCACAAGAGAACTTACATATTCGACGTTTCTGCTTGTGTTTGAAGGTGAAGGTCGCCCTGAGGGAGGTTCATCTTCAACATTTTCTCTGCCTTCAAAAATGATTTTTGCCAGCGAAAAACGTGTGCCCTTTAAATGAACGTTCTCCATAGACCTCTTTCAATGTTAACACAAAACACAAAGCTTGAAGGCATAACATTGCCCTGAATTCCGCTGTTCCATTCTCGTAACACACATAAAAACACAGCTTGACTGATGGTGCTGTCAAAGATTACGTGATAGCTGTATGTAGCTGAACGAGCATCTGGAAGGGATGAACCCACAGGTCTACACAAGTAGAACAACATCGCACTGCCAGGTCGCCTGCGGTGTTGTCGGCCTCATCACTTTTCTCACACACCTCTATATGGTAACAATTTCCAGCGACTGTGTTTACGTTTTAGAAATCTGAGATAAAATCTGTGATGAACAGTGTGTGGGGAAAAAACATAAAAAACTTACGTTACATTTAGTAAAAAACAATTTTTGTAGTGCGGTTTGGGGTGTTTTGTAAATGAAAAAAATAATAATAAGATACGCCGAGGGCAGCCAGTTAAAATTTGGATTCACAAAATTGTCAAAATTGTGTCATCACTCCCCTAGAAATTTGTAATTTAGTCATTTGCTATCCATATTCATGGCAACTTAAAGAATATTGATGGGGCAAAATTGACATCACTGTTGACAACAAAGGTACTTTACTGGGTGGGATATATAAGATGATAAATAGACTAAACAAACTATTTTGAGAGAATGTGAAGAACTGCATTATACACTACTGGCAATTAAAACTGCTGCACCAAGAAGAAATCTAGATGATAAACGGGCATTCATTGGACAAATATATTATACTAGAACTGACATGTGATTACATTTTCACGCAATTTGGGTGCATAAATCCTGAGAAATCAGTACCCAGAACAACCACCTCTGACCGTAATAACGGTCTTGATACGCCTGGGCATTGAGTCAAACAGAGCTTGGATGGCGTGTACAGGTACAGCTGCTCATGCAGCTTCAACACGATACCACAGTTCATCAAGAGTAGTGACACGCGTATTGTGACGAGCCAGTTGCTTGGCCACCATTGACCAGACGTTTTCAGTTGGTGAGAGACCTGGAGAATATGCTGACCAGGGCAGCAGTCAAACATTTTCTGTATCCAGAAAGGCCCGTACAGGACCTGCAACATGCGGTCGTGCATTATCCTGCTGAAATGTAGGGTATCGTAGGGATCGAATGAAGGGTAGAGCCACGGGTCGTAACACATCTGAAATGTAACGCTCACTGTTCAAAGTGCCGTCAACGCGAACAAGAGGTGACCGAGACGTGTAGCCAATGGCACCCCATACCGTCACGCCGGGTGATACGTCAGTATGGCGATGACGAATACATGCTTCCAATGTGCGTTCACCGCGATGTCGCCAAACACGGATGCGACCATCATGATACTGTAAACAGAACCTGGATTCATCCGAAAAAATGACGCTTTGCCATTCGTGCACCCAGGTTCGCCGCTGAGTACACCATCGCAGGCGCTCCTGTCTGTGATGCAGCGTCAAGGGTAACCGCAGCCACGGTCTCCGAGCTGATAGTCCTTGCTGCTGTTAACGTCGTCGAACTGTTCGTGCAGATGGTTGTTGTCTTGCCAACGTCCCATCTGTTTACTCAGGGAACGAGACGTGGCTGCACGATCCGTTACAGCCATGCAGATAAGATGCAAGTCATCTCGACTGCTAGTGATACGAGGCCATAGGGATCCAGCAAGGCGTTCCGTATTACCCTCCTGAACCCACCGATTCCATATTCTGGTAACAGTCCTTGGATCTCGACAAACGCTAGCAGCAGGGTCGCCATACGATAAACCGCAATCGCGATAGGCTACAATCCGGCCTTTATCAAAGTCGGAAACGTGATAGTACGCATTTCTCCTCCTTACACGAGGCATCACAACAACGTTTCACCAGGCAACGCAGGTCAACTGCTGTTCGTGTATGAAAAATCGGTTGGAAACTTTCCTCATGTCAGCACGTTGTAAGTGTCGCCACCAGCGCCAACCTTGTGTGAATGCTCTGAAAAGCTAATCATTTGCATGTCACAGCATCTTCTTCCTGTCGGTTAAGTTTCCAGTCTGTAGCACGTCATCTTCGTGGTGTAGCAATTTTAATGGCCATTAGTGTTAAATACTAGCTATTTTATATTTTTATCGGTTTCTGTCAGTTTCAGACCATTCACCGGTCATAAAACCAATGGAATTGTGTATACCACAATTGCAATGACCACTCATTCTGAATGTTTTGTTGCAGTGTAACGTGTATCATAAGCAAAATGTTCTTTGTCTTGCAATGTAAACATTGAACAATAAAGTTAACATTAATGTTTGCACTGCAAGAGAGGACTTGCTGAACACGACGCATGTTATCTTATAAGATAACATTTCAGAATGAGTAGTGACTGCCTTTGTGGAGCACACAGATGAGTATGTTTTATGGCTAGTGAATGACCTGAAATTGATAGTAACCGATAGTCAAAAATAATATAAATACTATTGCTCTGTATTATATAACACACATTCATGAAAGCTGTGAAACACTGCCTACACAAAGCGTTACTATTGAGAGGGTAACAGTACGCATGAAAAAGAAAGATCTACAGGGGGCTTTAAACAGCAGAATGAAACTGTTCCACCTCTACACCATAATGGGGGACAAAGGACTCGTTGGGTATTTTGATTGGCTGCCGATAATGTTCCACCGGTAATACGAGTTAACAGCCTTCAACAGGACTCCAAATCCTATTCAGCATTGCTACCCATACTTAGTCCGAAAAGTTCCCTGTTTATGTGGATTAAGGTCGTCATACAAGCGAGCACAATCAGCAAAAACACCACAAATGAACAGCTTGTCTCCTGTGATTCCGTCGCATTTCACTCTGAATGTGGATTACCTCAGTTGTATTGTAGCTGCGTAGGCGTTCCTACTGTGAAGATCTCATTAGCGATAAAAGGTCGTCATTAGTGAAAACTGAAGCTACGGTGAAATTCAGTGCTTGGGCAGAAAGATTTTCGATGCAGTGAGGCTTTAGTTAATGCCCCGAATGTTACTTTTGTTTTCCCCAATCGCAACATCGATCACATAATTCAGTTCAATAAAATGAAACAAGTTATGACAGTAGCTTTCCCTTTCCCTTTCTCATTTTTCTCAGTTATTATTACAAGAATGTACTGAATGACCCCAATAATTTGCCATCTGCATCCATTCATATTTATTTGTTAATGTACATACTATGATAACGGCGTTGCTTGCTCTGGAAACTTGGCGTTGTGTCACATTCGACTTCGTAATTTCTTGCGGCTGTTGACCTTAGCTACAGATACACGATCCAACATTTTTAATACTGTGGAATACTTTCATATAATGTATTTGTAATACTGTACTGAACCCGACAAGATTATTTCATAGCTGTGCGCGGCAATGACTACCAAAAACCATCGGAAGTAACTTACAGATCACTTTATCTCACTCACAATCATTGTTCAATGCAAGAGGTAGCTGTTGAGTATTAGTGAACTCTCCGTGCGAACACGCTGTGCCGACTGAAGAACACAAGGACGAGTACAGAAACGCACCTTGTGTGGGAACAGTAGCTACCTTCGACATAAACGTTTTCTGGGTATGGTACCGCGTCAAAATGTAAAAACTACTGCATCAGTAGTTCATACATTATGACGCGGTACCATACCCAGCAAACTTTTATGTCGACTGACTCTGGCCGCGGAAGCCTACGCAGTTATAGTAGCTACCCTCATTAAATAAGTTTCTTTCACATGACAGCTGTGGTTACGATACTCGCAGTGTGCATACTGGCCGTGGCTTTGAGAACATTCTCTTACGGCACATGTCTGTAGGCTTCACCTCACATCTTATGGTGGACGTTATAGAAAGTTTCATGGAGGCATATCAAGCTCCTTTCCGTTTGATAACGTTTCTGATAATGGAATCAAATTTTGCAATTTTATTTTGATCAGTAGCCTGTAGATGCTGGAGAAAACTGTTCGTGATACTCTTGGAAGGCAACTGTAGGGAAATGTTCACACGGCATGACTTCGTATTTGTTCAAAATCGTCCGTGAACTTATGGAGTGGATATCAACACGAATACCTGTTTTCTACTACTATATGCGGGCAAATATAACTAGATCTCATTATATGACATGCTAATGGCAGTGAATGATCACGACACGGAGTGATCTCGCTGTGGGGGACTTTTCTGATGAATACATTACCACCCGTTTTGCAGCGCGCAGTGTGTACGTACTGCCGTCTACCTTTCTACATCTACCGGCTGATCAAAAAGTCAGTAGGTAGAGAGGTACAAACTGACATACATGCTTGGAATGACGTGGGGTTTTATTAGAACCAAAAAAATTCAAAAGTTCAAAAAATTTCCTGCAGATGGCGCTTCATCTGATCAGAATAGCAATCATTGGCATAACAAAGTAAGACAAAGCAAAGATGATGTTCTTTACAGGAAATGCTCAATATATCCACCATCATCGCTCAACAATAGCTGTAGTCGAGGAATAATGTTGTGAACAGCACTGTAAAGCACGTATGGAGTTATGGTGAGGCATTGGCGTCGGATGTTGTCTTTCAGCATCCGTAGAGATGTCGGTCGATCACGATACTCTTGCGACTTCAGATAACCCCAAAGCCAATAATCGCACACACTGAGGTCTGAGGACCTGGGAGCCCAAGCATGACGAAAGTGGCGGCTGAGCACACGATCATCACCAAACGACGCGCGCAAGAGATCTTTCACACGTCTAGCAATATGGGGTGGAGCGCCATCCTGCATAAACATCGTACGTTCCAGCAGGTGTTTATCAGCCAGGTTGGAGATGATGCGATTCTGTATCATATCTGCGTACCTCTCACCCGTCACGGTAGCAGTTACAAAATCGGAATCACGCATTTCCTCGAAGAAAAAAGACCAGATAGCGGTAGATGTGGTAAATCGAACCCATACCGTGACTTTCTCGTCTTGCAATGGAGTTTCCACGACAGTTCTAGCATTTTCGGTAGCCCAAATTCTGCAGCTGTGGGCGTTGAGAGACCCTCGGGGCGTGAAATGAGCTTCGTCGGTCCACAACACGTTACTCAGCCAATCGTCACCTTCCGCCATCTTTTGAAACGCCCACACCGCAAATGCCCTCCGCTTCACTAAATCGCCAGGTAACAGTTCATGATGCCGATGGATTTTGTACTGATAGCATCGGAGGGAACGCCTCAGTGCCAACCAAACAGTAGTGTATGGAATGCCGGTGCGACGTGCGACTGCACGAGCGCTGACTTCCCCGTGCATAGACGAACCCGCTACAGTCTTCATTTCTTCCTGAACTGTCTCAGCAGCATTACGCCACTACGGGGTCTATCGTCTAAACAACCCGTGGCTTCGAACTCCGAAATCATTCTCGCCACAGCTGCATTTGTCAACGGACCTTTATCCGTTCGAATCCCCTTCCTATGGCGATAGGATCGTAACGCTGAACTAGCACATTCTCCATTCGGATAATACAGCAACACTAAAAGCGCCTTTTCAGGTAACGTCAACATGCTGCGACTGCTGGCGCATCGGTTTGTCTCTCTCATTGCAGCTCCTTTTATACACTATTGTCATGCGCAGTCACTGACGTTTTGCTGTCCAGCGCCTTCTGTCGGCCATTTTGTGAACTTCGTTTTTTTTTTGGTTCTAATAAAACCCCATGTCATTCCAAGCATGTGTGTCAATTTTTAACTCTCTATGTACATTATTCCGTGGTTTATTAAGTTTTCAAATTTATAATGACTTTTTGAAAATGGTTCAAATGGCTCTGAGCACTATGGGACTCAACTGCTGAGGTCATTAGTCCCCTAGAACTTAGAACTAGTTAAACCTAACTAACCTAAGGACATCACAAACATCCACGCCCGAGGCAGGATTCGAACCTGCGACCGTAGCGGTCTTGCGGTTCCAGACTGCAGCGCCTTTAACCGCACGGCCACTTCGGCCGGCAATGACTTTTTGATCACCCGGTATATCTACGTGGATACTTTGCAAATTACATTTAAGTGCCTGACAGAGGGTTCATCGAACTAACTTCAAAATTCTCTATTATTCCAATCTCGTATAGCGCGCGGAAAGAACGAACACCTGTATCTTTCCGTACGAGCTCTGTTTTCCCTTATTTTATCATGGTGATCGTTTTTCCCTATGTAGGTCGGTGTCAACAAAATACTTTCGCATTCAGAGGAGAAAGTTGTTGTTTGGAATTCCACTGCAACGAAAAACGCCTTTGTTTTAATGATGTCCATTTCAAATCCTGTATCATTTCACTGACACACTCTCCCCTTTTTCTCGATAACACAAAACGTGCTGCTCTTCTTTGAACTTTCTCGGTGTATTCCGTCAATCCTATCTGGTAAGGATACCACACGGCGCAGCAGTATTCTAAAAAGAGGATGGACAAGCGTAGTGTAGGCAATCTCCTTAGTAGATCTGTTACATTTTCCAAGTGTCCTGCTAATAAAACGCAGTCTTTGGTTAGCCTTCCCCTCAACATTTTCTGTGTGTTCCTTCCAATTTTAGTTTTCGTAACTGTAATTACTAGGTATTTGGTCGAATTTACGGCCTTTAGATTCGACTGATTTATCGCGTAATCGAAATTTAACGAATTCCTTTTAGCGCTTGTGTGGATGACCTCATACTTATCGTTATTTAGGGTCAATTGCCAATTTTCACACCATATAGATATCTCTTCTAAATCGTTTTGCAATTTGTTTTGATCTTCTGTCGATAAACGACAGCGTTATCTGCAAACAGTCTAAGATGGCTGCTTAGATTGTCTCCCGCATCGTTTATATAGATAAGGAACAGCGAAGGGCCTATAACACCATCTTCGGGATCGCCAGAAATCACTTCTGTTTTACTCGATGTTGTAAATTGTTTCACACTTCTGCTGTGTTCACTAAATAATCACATTAGCAAAGCACAGCATTTCTATGAAACTCCTATTGCTGTTTGTTTTCATGTGCGATAAGGACCTCAGAGAGAGAACAGTATGTACGACAGGGCTCGTGGCTGTTCCGCCAACCAGGCGGAGCGGGACCAAGGGTGCGCTCCGCTTAGTGTCGATACACCAGCGCCCTCTGCCGTGCCGCCGCTGAGCCCGGATCACCGGCTGCTGGCTGCCGGCTGCACTGCGCGTTAGTCTAATGGCTCGTGCTGGAGCCAGGCAGCGACGCCGTGACAGCGCTAGCTGGAGAGCCCAGAGAGCGCCCGCTGTTGCCACTCGCGCCGGGATTGCCGGGGCTCCTGTTGCTTCAGGCGGAGACAAGGGGGCTTCCACACGCGAGGGACGGTAGGGCTTACCGCAGTTCGTTCTCAGGCTGTATCCGATACCGAAACGAAGACATACTGAACACTGATTCTCAGAAAAGTTGAAATCGCATCTGGGCAAACGAAACTGAAGACCTGGCTTGTAAATAGTAGAAAGGAAGAAATTGCGCAGTAAAATGTCAATAAAATCTCATAGATAAGATCAAATACAATTGGGATTTTGTTGTTCAGGTAAGTTATTGTATAAAATATTTGTAGAGTAACGACATATTTTTAAGATCGTAAATTCCTTGAAAAATTTTATTATTAAAAATACGTCATTAGGTACTTAACATTGTTCACTTGCAAACTTTAACAGTCGTTAGCATTAACGTACCACTGTTTACTTGTTGGTTAAGTCAACGAAACATTACTGTGAAAACTCACAAAAATACAAATTTAAACCGTTCACATTGTTTCAGCTCCTGACATAAAGATCTACATTACCAATTTTTGCAATAATAAAGCATAGCAATCTTTTTTTTTTTTTTTTTTTGGTCATCGTCACCTAGCGCATTCTCAATTTTCTTTTCCATTCTTCTGTATATTATTCGTGTAAGCAGCTTCGATGCATGATCTGTTAAGCTGATTGTGCGATAATTCTCGCACTTGTCATCTCTTGCCGTCTTCGGAATTGTGTGGATGATGCTGGTTTATGCGGCCCGCCAAGAATTCCTTTCCTGCGCTAACCTCTTCATCTCAGAGTAGCACTTGCAACCTACGTCAATTATTTGCTTGACTTATTCCAATCTCTGTCTTCCTCTACAGTTTTTGCCCTCTACAGCTCCCTCTAGTATCATGGAAGTCATTCCCTCATGTCTTAGCAGATGTCCTATCATCCTGTACCTTCTCCTTATCAGTGGTTTCCACATATTCCTTTCCTCTCCGATTCTGCGTAGAACCTCCTCATTCCTTACCTTATCAGTCCATCTAATTTTCAACATTCGTCTATAGCACCACATCTCAAATGCTTCGATTCTCTTCTGTTCCGGTTTTCCCACAGTCCATGTTTCACTACCATACAATGCTGTACTCCAGACGTACATCCTCAGAAATTTCTTCCTCAAATTAAGGCCGGTATTTGATATTAGTAGACTTCTCTTTGCCATAAATGCCTTTTTTGCCTTAGCGAGTCTGCTTTTGATGTCCTCCTTGCTCCGTCCGTCATTGGTTATTTTACTGCCTAGGTAGCAGAATTCCTTAACTTCATTGAATTCGTGACCATCAACCCTGATGTTAAGTTTCTCGCTGTTCTCATTTCTACTACTTCTCATTACCTTCGTCTTTCTCCGATTTACTCTCAAACCATACTGTGTACTCATTAGACTGTTCATTCCGTTCAGCAGATCATTTAATTCTTCTTCACTTTCACTCAGGATAGCAATGTCATCAGCGATTCGTATCATTGATATCCTTTCACCTTGTATTTTAATTCCACTCCTGAACCTTACTTTTATTTCCATCATTGCTTCCTCGATGTACAGATTGAAGAGTAGGGGCGAAAGGCTACAGCCTTGTCTTACACCCTTCTTAATACGAGCACTTCGTTCTTGATCGTCCACTCTTATTATTCCCTCTTGGTTGTTGTACATATTGTATATGACCCGTCTCTCCCTATAGCTTACCCCTACTTTTTTCAGAATCTCGAAAGGCTTGCACCATTTTATATTGTCGAACGCTTTTTCCAGGTCGACAAATCCTATGAAAGTGTCTTGATTTTTCTTTAGTCTTGCTGCCATTATTAGCCGTAACGTCAGAATTGCCTCTCTCGTGACTTTACTTTTCCTAAAGCCAAACTGATCGTCACCTAGCGCATTCTCAATTTTCTTTTCCATTCTTCTGTATATTATTCGTGTAAGCAGCTTCGATGCATGAGCTGTTAAGCAGATTGTGCGATACTTCTCGCACTTGTCAGCTCTTGCCGTCTTCGGAATTGTGTGGATGATGCTTTTCCGAAAGTCAGATGGTATGTCACCACACTCATATATTCTACACACCAACGTAAATAGTCGTTTTGTTGCCACTTCTCCCAATGATTTTAGAAATTCTGATGGAATGTTATCCATCCCTTCTGCCTTATTTGACCGTAAGTCCTCCAAAGCTCTTTTAAATTCCGATTCTAATACTGGATCCCCTATCTCTTCTAAATCGACTCCTGTTCCTTCTTCTATCACATCAGACAAATCTTCACCCTCATAGAGGCTTTCAATGTATTCTTTCCACCTATCTGCTCTCTCCTCTGCATTTAACAGTGGAATTCCCGTTGCACTCTTAATGTTCCCACCGTTGCTTTTAATGTCACCAAAGGTTGTTTTGACTTTCCTGTATGCTGAGTCTGTCCTTCCGACAATCATATCTTTTTCGATGTCTTCACATTTTTCCTGCAGCCATTTCGTCTTAGCTTCCCTGCACTTCCTATTTATTTCATTCCTCAGCGACTTGTATTTCTGTATTCCTGATTTTCCCGGAACATGTTTGTACTTCCTCCTTTCATCAATCAACTGAAGTATTTCTTCTGTTACCCATGGTTTCTTCGCAGCTACCTTCTTTGAACCTATGTTTTCCTTCCCAACTTCTATGATGGCCCTTTTTAGAGATGTCCATTCCTCTTCAACTGTACTGCCTACTGCTCTATTCCTTATTGCTGTATCTATAGCGTTAAAAAACTTCAAACGTATCTCTTCATTCCTTAGTACTTCCGTATCCCACTTCTTTGCGTATTGATTCTTCCTGACTAATGTCTTGAACTTCAGCCTACTCTTCATCACTACTATATTGTGATCTGAGTCTATATCTGCTCCTGGGTACGCCTTACAATCCAGTATCTGATTTCTGAATCTCTGTCTGACCATGATGTAATCTAATTGAAACCTTCCCTTATCTCCCGGCCTTTTCCAAGTATTCCTCTTGTGATTCTTGAACAGGGTATTCGCTATTAATAGCTGAAACTTGTTACAGAACTCAATTAGACTTTCCCCTCTTTCATTACTTGTCCCAAGCCCATATTCTCCTGTAACCTTTTCTTCTACACCTTCCCCTACAACTGCATTCCAGTCGCTCATGACTATTGGATTTTCGTCCCCCTTTACATACTGCATTACCCTTTCAATATCCTCATACACTTTCTCTATCTGTTCATCTTCAGCTTGCGACGTCGGCATGTATACCTGAACTATCGTTGTCGGTGTTGGTCTGCTGTCGATTCTGATTAGAACAACCCGGTCACTGAACTGTTCACAGTAACACACCCTCTGCCCTACCTTCCTATTCATAACGAATCCTACACCTGTTATACCATTTTCTGCTGCCGTTGATATTACCCGATACTCATCTGACCAGAAATCCTTGTCTTCCTACCACTTCACTTCACTGACCCCTACTATATCTAGATTGAGCCTTTGCATTTCCCTTTTCAGATTTTCTAGTTTCCCTACCACGTTCAAGCTTCTGACATTCCACGCCCCGACTCGTAGAACATTATCCTTTCGTTGATTATTCAATCTTTTTCTCATGGTAACCTCCCCCTTGGCAGTCTCCTCCCGGAGATCCGAATGGGGGACTATTCCGGAATCTTTTGCCAATGGAGAGATCATCATGACACTTCTTCAATTACAGGCCACATGTCCTGTGGATACACGTCACGTGTCTTTAATGCAGTGGTTTCCATTGCCTTCTGCATCCTCATGTCGTTGATCATTGCTGATTCTTCCCCCTTTAGGGGCAATTTCCCACCCCTAGAACAAGAGAGTGCCCTGAACCTCTATCCGCTCCTCCGCCCTCTTTGACAAGGCCGTTGGCAGAATGAGGCTGACTTCTTATGCCGGAATTCTTCGGCCGCCAATGCTGATTATTTATCAAAATTTAGGCAGTGGCGGGGATCGAACCCGGGACCGAAGACGTTTTGATTATGAATCAAAGACGCTACCCCCTTTTTTTTCTATACAAACTTAAATACAACAGAAATGCCATCCTTCCGGCGAAATTAACACAAGACAATATACTCGTACAAGGCGAGGAATTTTTTTTTTATGAACAAGGTGTAGGAAAAAAAGAATAATAATTCTGATGTAATCTAAGAGGTGTGAAGCAATATACAGTGGAGTGAGGGAAAGACCAGTGTTGTCTGGGGTAGTGCATTAAAGAAAGGAGGCGCGTGTCCATGCGCCTACTCCACTGTGGGTTACAAATGTAGAAAGTAGCGCGGGGAGTCTCACATGTCAGCAGGGGGGGCGGGAGTGCTGTCGGCGTGTGGCACCATCCAACTGAGCGGGGGTGAAGTAAAGATCGCATGTAGGTAATTGGCGAAGAAGGCGCGGTAGCACGGTCGCTGTTCAACTTCACTGTGGGCGGTTTGTAAGTACTGCCAGAAATCAAGGCGTGACCTGTCGCCACCATTATACATGTAGGTGATCGTCCACCCCTTGACCCATACAATCGCATGATTTTTGGAGGCGGGGAAATAAGGATTCTCAGGATGGATAAAAGTCCGTGGGTCAATCGAGTCCGGCGGAACGCGGAGGTAACAGGCAACAAACTGTCGGGCAAGTTTCCAGACGTCACTGGTGGCAGCACAAGTCAGTTGGTGGACATCGTCATCCACGAGGTGGCAAATGGAACAAAGTGGAGAGTCCTGTAGTCCGATGGCGTGAAGGCGATGGTTTGTGGCGAATTTTTCATTTGCGACTTGGTACCATGTTGCCCGGACGTTGGAGGGAAGAAAAGGCTGGTGGATGTGACGCCAAACCGTTGGCCACCGCGTGGACGGATGTCTCAGTTCGATATTGTTGCTGGATATGGAACGAAGGAGTGGGGTGTAAAAATCTTTAGGTCGAGGAGAACGCGTGGTCGGTAAGTGCGTGTGAGCATAACTGAAGTCGACGATGAAATCAGAAATGTGGGTCAAATGGTGCTTGATGTGTCCGACTGGTACTGGTGGTGTTATGGTCGCGGGCACAAGAATTTCCAGCAAGCTGCGCGTAAGGGAGGTGCCCCCGTGCCACTGCTTGTGCATGGTGGACATGTACAAGGACGCCGCTCGGAGTCGCACATTGACAAGGCCGAGGCCTCCTGCTCGCGGGGGAAGGGTGAGCGTGTCGCAGCGGACCTTAAAGATCGTACCGGCCGTAAGGAAGTATCCGAGGGCAGCCTGGAGGCTGCGTCCAATAGTTGATGGCAGCGGGAGGACCTGTGCGATGTGGACCATTCTGGCCGCCACATGTTGATTGAGGTATTGGACACGTTGTAAAGAATCGAGTCGTCGGAGAAGATTTTGTCGCACCGTCGTGCGGATAGTTTGGAGTGCACGCCGAAAATTGATGGCAGCGGAGCGGCGCACGGTGGAGGTGAAAATGATACCAAGATATCGTAGTTTTTGTACACACGGGAGAGGTGCTAAGTCTTCGTGTGAGAGGCCGCGTCCAATGGGCATCGCCGCGGATTTAGCCACACTCATGTTACTGCCCGCTGCAGTGCCGTACGTTGATATCAAATCAAGTACCGTGTGTGTTTCACTCCGTGAGCGGATCAAGAGGAGGAGGTCGTCCGCATACGCACGACATCGAAAACTGTGCTGTCGCAAAGTGAGACCAGAAAGGTGGCTCGTCAGACTCCCGATGAGTGGCTCCAGGCTTATGGCATACAGTAGGGTCGAAAGTGGGCAGCCTTGCCGTACGGAACGCCGGATCGCCACTGGTCCCGCCACACGGCCGTTAACCTGAATCAGAGATTCGGCGGTGCCGTACAGGCGCCGGATCACGTCGATAAAGGCTGGTGGAAAACCCATGCGGTTCATCACTGAGAACAGAAAAGGATGCCGCAATTTGTCGAATGCGCTGTCAAAATCAATGGCAACCACTGCGGCGCGGAGTCTGCACGCCGCTGCCAGTGCAATTAAATCGCGACATTCTCCTGTGGCCGTTTGTATATTAACTGAGCCGCCCGGAGTTGTCTGTTCCGGGGATAGAATGCTAGGCAGGATCTTGCGGCATCGCGTTGCCAGTAGGCGTGTAAAAATTTTACAGTCTGCGTTAAGCAGAGTCAGGGGACAGTAATGTGCTGTCGTCACACCTGGTGTCGGTTTGTGGATGGGTATAATAATTCCCGTGACGAAGGACGGCGGTACGGCGTTCCCCATCGTCAGCAGTTCATTAAACATCGTTGTCCACCGTGACGCCATTAGTGTGAAGAAAGCGCGATAAAATTCTATCGGCAATCCGTCGACACCAGGTGACTTATTTAGAGCACCTTTTTTGATTGCATCGTGGATTTCGTCACGCATAATGGGCTCCATCAGCTCGTCTGCTTCGTCGCTGGTGAGGGTGCGAGTTACGTGTGGTAACACAGACTCCTCAGGGTGGTTGTTGGTAGCCTCCTCCTGGTACATTGTGCGGTAGTGGTCGACAAAGGCACTGACGATTTCGGCCTGGCAAGTGACGTGCTGGCCGCGACAGGTGGTGATCTCGGTGATGAGTTGTCGTCCTCGATGTTTCCTATCGGAGGCGATATGATGCATGGTCGTATGTTCTTGTTCCGCCGAATCTTGACGTCGGGTTCGCACCATAGCCCCCTGCAGTCTACGGCGTGTCAAAGTTACAATTTGCGCCTTAATCCTGCTGCGTTCCCTCTGGGTGTCGGGGGTGGGCGGTTGGGCGTCCAGGTCGCGGAGAACGGCGTAGAAATAGTCGGTAGTGTGCCGGCGCCACATAGCAACTTCCTTTCCATACTGAATCAAAGTACGTCGAATGGCAGGTTTGGCACATTCTAGCCACCAGGTCAAGGTCGTGCCGTATTTAGGTAAGCGACGTTCACAGGTGGCCCATGTCTCGGTAACACGTTGAAGACATTCGGGATCATGAAGTTGGGAGGTGTTTAGCTTCCACGGTGCACGACTACGCCAGACCACTTGCTTGGGGAAGAGAATGTTGCAGATGTAGGCACAGTGGTCCGAAAAGGCCAGGGGCCAAAGTTCTGCACCTTGGACTGCAGGTGTGAGTTCCCGAGAGACGTAAATTCTATCAAGGCGGCTCGCGGAGTGACTCGTCTGGTAAGTATGTCCAGGCGCGTCGCCGTGCCGAACTTCCCAAGTGTCGCGGAGCAACAGATCTCGGACGACAAGACGCAGTTCTTGACAGGTGTTGTAGTGGGGCACTTGATCTTTAGGGTGCAAGACACTATTAAAATCACCCCCAAGCAAGTAATGGTCGCAGCGTCCAAGAAACAAAGGAGCGATGTCTTCTGAATAGAAGAGTGCCCTGTCGCGTCTGCGGGTGGAGCCTGACGGAGCGTAAATGTTGACGATACGCGTCCCCATGACGGTGACGGCCATGCCTCTGGCAGATGGAAGGTATGTGATATCGGCCACTGGAATGCCTTCTCTGGCGTAGATGGCTACGCCGCGTCCCAGGTGGTCACCAGGAGAAGGATAAGTGTTATATCCCGCGACGTCTGGAAGTGTGGCCAGGTGTACTTCCTGTAGTAGTGCGATATCGACGTCCGACGCCCATATCATCTCTCGCAGCAGTTGAAGTTTCACGGGTGAGCTAATGGTGTTAGTGTTGATCGTCGCTATTCGGTAGGTTT
This sequence comes from Schistocerca nitens, assembly GCF_023898315.1. Lineage (NCBI taxonomy): Eukaryota > Metazoa > Arthropoda > Insecta > Orthoptera > Acrididae > Schistocerca > Schistocerca nitens. Next base: position 517,594,205 of record NC_064614.1, read on the forward strand.
GGAGCCGTACCCCGCCGTGGAGGGGAACTCCATCGGCGGAGGATGAAGAGGGGCGAGGCAACGGTGAGTCGTGCCGTACGCCACCTGACGGCATTATCAGCGGCGTAACGATGCTGCCGTCTGGGGTAACTCTGTCCCCAGCGTGTGGTCCGGGTCCTCATCGACGTCCTCACTCCACACCATTGAAGGCGTTGTCGTTGTGATGGTCGTACGTTCCACTTCGGTCGTAGGGGCAGAGGACGTCTCGGCGGCAGTCGCATCTGTGGCGTCCATTGGTTCAGGAGCACCTGAGCGAGCCAGTAGAGTAGGCATCGACGTATCCACAGTCGGCGTCATGTTGTCGTCATTCGTATCGTCGTGTAGGTTCTCCGAGGCCTCGTCGGGTCGGACGGCCTCTGGAGCATCGGGGGGTGGTGATCCGTCTCGTTCCGAGACCGTACGGCGCCTCCTCTTGCGCCTCTTAGGTGAACGTTCGTTTGCGGGTTCGTCCCTCCGTGTCGGGAGGGAGTCGCGTCGCTCTGAGAGGAAGGCCGCCGCGGGAACGTCAAATGAAGGGGCGTCCATATGTTCAGGCGGGTGGGTGTCGGAAGTCGTCGCTGTTGGTAGTGGCGCCGGAGTAGCGTCAGGCTTTGAGCGCGACGCGTCGGCCCCAGCGGTATCCGTAGCAGCTGGAAGGGTCACCGGTGCATGGTCCGATGGGCGGCGGCCGGTGGGAGGAGAAGAGAGCGCCGATGCGTAGGTGATCGGTAAAACCGTCGTCGGAGCCGGAGGTGCCACGGTAGCGGCTGGCAATTGGGTGATTCGTCGCTGAAGACACTCAGATCTGAGGTGGCCTTCTTTGCCGCACCCGGAACAGGTCTTGGGTTGGCCGTCGTATATGACAACCGCGCGGCATCCGCTAATTTGCAGGTAAGATGGCACGTGGCGATGGAGGTCGATGGTGATCTGCCGTACACCGTTAAGAACAGGGTACGTTTGGAATTGCGCCCAGCGTTCGGCAGTGTGGCCATGTACAGTGCCATAGGGGCGGAAAGCCGCGATAACGTCTTCCGCTGGAAGCTCGAACGGGAGTTCGAAAACTCGTATGGTGCGCATTCCTAAGCCGGCATGGTCGACAGTGACCGCTCCGACATTGCCGTCGGCGTGGCAAAAGCGTAATCCATGGTTGGTGTCACGAAGTATTCTTTCACATACCGCGTCATTGACGACTTTGACGTACACAGTACTGCTTAATATGGACAAATGGATGCCCAAGATGTCAGAAGCTGGGATCTTAGCAACGTCGCGTAGGAAGCGTTCCACTTCCAAGGCCTTTGGTCGTGCGTAGTCGTTGCAGAAGTTGAAACGTAAAGTTGATTTTCGAAAACGGTTGGCCATGATTCTAGTGCACGTAAGCGACACGTAAGTGACGGCCGCTGAAATGTAAACAACAGCGAGCGCGCGCGCTCCGCAGGCGGAAATAACAACACGTCCGCACTGCACGGCGGCGAAAGCCGGACTGCTGCCCCTAGACCACGGTGTGCAACATAAAAATAATTTTATTGTCGCCTTATTACAGCATGTAAACAAGTTTAAGGATAGGGTGTAGAAAAATTTCCGCTACCAGTCACAATAAAAGGTTATTTATTTGTCACCCTTCCTCAAGTGTTTATACATTCATGTTCATGTTTATATTGCTGGAGATCACTGTATAAATACAAAATAATACTTGCTGGTGACTAAACAGATACTAGTGGGACAATTGTAAGTGGCAAGGCAGTATTTGTCGAAAAATGCCATCACACTGTCACAGCCATGTTTCCATCATTTACCACTGTTTACATATATACATTCAGTCGAAGCTGCCATTAGCGAGAGTCTGAAATTAGAGATAGCGCTGCCATATCTCTGTTTGTCGTGGAGCTATCAACTAATATGAATAAAGTGCATTAAGTACCAAGTTTTAGATACAATTACTTTGTTTCTCACCAACTCCCCCTTACCATCATGTACAGCTGAGGTCTTGAATCCAGTCTACAGAGCATTAACAAGTACACGATGAATGACAATAAATCATACAATTTGCATTTTATTTTAACTGTTTTACACCAGCACGACATTCCCTCTTCGTTCCATTAATATGCACATCTTACAAATTTACGTTGTTGTTTAGCTACAAAATAGGGGGAGGGGGAGTTCAAAAGGAATTAATTAGATTTTACAAGACGGGTATACAGACGGGGCCAAATCCTGAGGGATATGTGGACGTTGTGCTTGTCCCAGCACATCTTGGGATACACCAAATCATTTAATGGCTTTTCATTCCTTTTACTCAATAGCTAGAGCTTTCTTATGTAATAGTTAACTTCTGACCCATAAAAGAACTCAGGCTTTCGCGGTTATGTTCATCGTCAACCTATTACATCAAAAGGAAGGGTTGCCAATTTTTCCGATAGTAGCAGATCTCCATATCCAGCCATAATCTCTGCTCAACACCGTACACGTTGCTGGTGGCGATACGCGGACGACACCGTCATGTGCACGCACGGAAAAGCAAAGCTGCATAACTTCCGTGAGCACATTAAAAGGGTGCAGACTAATATACAGTTCACCCTAGAACAACGAAGTGAAGCTGCAATTCCCTTCCTGGCCGAGGAGGCCTACAGAACTGCCACTGGCAAACCAGGAGAGAAGGTCTGCTGGAAACCTACATGCTGAATTACGTTACCATCCGGCTACGGAACAGGCTGCCTGTTCAAGCACAACGAATCAGCGATAACATCAAACAAGAATTGAAAGAACTGCGTAACTCTTCCTGAACCAAACGAGACGACAAAGAAATTAACTTCAGTAAGAAACCGGATACAGAATATGAAATAAAAAGGCAACTCCTGGTGGTCCGTTTACCTTAGGTCAAGAGTGTCAGTGCTTGAATAGGTAAGGCCTCTCGTCAATGACGAGTCACAACGGTTAACCGGAGTGGTCGCAGGATCCAGTAGTAGGGTTCACTAAGGATACAGTGAAAACCCTGCACGCGGCACGTTTTTAGGAAATACACTGTGAGCGCGGCGTCGCTTGGGGAAATCAGAGGACCTGGTAGCACCCGCGTAGAGGAGCATGAGCGCCTTGCTCTGCTGGAGGAGCGCAACAAATCGGCACTAGCGCAGGCTAAGAAGTTTCAAGAAGAGCGAGTACTCGCAAGTCAGTCGAGGATGCGCACACACAAAATGAGAGAGGAAATCGGAATCCTCAAGCAGGCAAACAACATTAGGGTACAGGATTCTGCTCCCTCATTGCGAGCAATCCGGATACGACCGGCCGCATGTCAATGCAGCTCAAAACTGTCCTCGTTTCTCCGCAAATGGTAGCGAGATAGCGTGACCTGCAGAAGCTTATCGTGTGCTGTTAGTTACTAGCTAGTCGTGTATCCCACAAATAGTCTTTCACATACTCTGTACCTCTCTTCTGTCACCCAGAAATGTTGTTTTAGTGCCAATAAAAATAATAAGAATGACGTCGCTGGTCTTGTGACACCATTAGAAAAGCATATATAGAAAACACCCAATCACCAGCACGGCCGGAACGTCGGTTTATTTTAGTGTTTTAACACCAATCTTGAAGGCCTCTGTGTTTATATGAGTGCTACCGTTCACACGTATTGAAGTGACCTGACAGGAAAAGATGGAAGCTCTCTGAGACTGTTCGCAAACGAAGGGGCTGTGTGCAGAGACCCTGTTGTTTCAAAATGGTGGCGAAATGATGGAAGATCACAAATGACAATAATTCTGTGGAAACGCTGCTAGCCGGCCCTCCATAAGGAAATTTAATGTAGAACGCGTTGCCAAACTATAATTTCAACGATCAGTTAACAGAATCACTAACAACCAACAAGTCTGTGGGAGTGTCTCTGTACGGAGCTACTGAACGTACAAGCATACAAATCTAGCCTTGGATAAAGCAAGTATCAGGTAAAGATTTAGAGGAAGAATTCTGACAAACTGTTATACACACAGGAATGATGTGCATATGAAAACATCGTTCGAACCATTCATAACTATTCTTCGCCAGTTCTGAACGCTCATCCAGTAGGATTAACGGAAGGAATTAGATAAAATCTATGCAGATCATCAAAAGACTGATCAGTCAACGCGAGAGCACAACAAATATACTCAAAGGACCACAACAGGAGGCGGTACAAGGCAGATGATGCTCATAGCGGAGATACATACTCTGAAAGTACAGAGAGATCTCATTCTCAAATATCCTACAAAGGGAAAAATCTAGAAAAATTGTAAGTCTCACACACAATTACCGACAATTGCGTCTGCAGGATACTACCCACGAATTTAACAGAAGAAATACTTTTGGAAAGGGGAGGGGAGGTTATATATCGTGCAGTATAGACGGAAGTAGATCGTAATTATCCTTTAAGGAAAAATCGTTGTATATAAGCATTATAGCTGTATCGTTGGTTAAGAAAATAAATTCTTATGTTATCCGATAGTAATGTACACATAACTCTATTTCTCACACGTTCTGTGCACAGTGTTGGTTTTGAATGCTAACAACTACTAATGTAAGTATGTGTTTGTATGTTGGCAACGCTATGTAGTACTCTGCATTAATAACCGTGACAGCGCTGTGCGCATTCTGTATGAGACTGTTGCTGGTCGGACTCAGCAGTCGGAAGTGAGCAGCCAACAGTTCAAATGGTTCAAATGGCTCTGAGCACTATGGGACTCAACATCTGAGGTCATCAGTCCCCTAGAACTTAGAACTACGTAAACCTAACTAACCTAAGGACATCACACACATCCATGCACGAGGCAGGATTCGAACCTGCGACCGAAGCGGTCGCACGGTTCCAGATTGAAGCGCCTAGAACCGCTCGGCCACACCGGCCGGCGCAGCCAGCAGTGATGGAAGTTGGGTGTGAGTAGTCAGCAGTGATGGAGGTTAGAGGTTAATATGTAGCAGTGTTGGACGTTTGCAGTATTAGCACGAGCGGACAGTCTGAATGTGTATCCGTCACGGAGATTTATTACTGATGATTACATAATTTTTTTTGAACTGTTTCTCACTTGATTAAGGTAAAATCTGGTAAATACATTGTTTGCTCTGAAACAAAATCTTTCCTTTGCTAACCACATGCCTTCAGTACTTAGAATCTTTCATTCAGCTGGCAGTATTGGTGCTTGCGGCATTGCTGTAGTTCGTATAATGAAGATTTTCTGTGAGGTAAGTGACTTATGAAATGTATAGGTTATTAATAGGATTTCTTCTAATTCAGGGCCATTCTTTTGCATTAATTATTTGAAGTCGAGTTATCACTTTTGAGCAGTCTGATTGTGTTGCCCTAAGATTCTGTAGGTCAGCGTTGAAATGATAAGAATAAGTAAAGAGAAAGTAGTTAAAATGCCTCTGAGCACTATGGGACTTAAATTCTGAGGTCATCAGTCCCCGAGAACTTAGAACTACTTAAACCTAACCTAAGGACACCACACACATCCATGCCCGAGGCAGGATTCGAACCTGCGACCGTAGTGGTCGCGCGCTTCCAGACTGTAGCGCCTAGAACCGGCCACCCCGGTCGGCGAGAAAGTAGTCTCAGTACGTTCAGTTTCACTCAGCAGTTTCAGAATCAAATAATGTAGAGGTTTCACCGTCTCAATTGCTGCAATTTAAGTAAAAAAAATAAATTATTAAGAAGTTTAAGTGGACATGACAGCGAATACAGTGCAGTCTCAGCAGATGGTGCTTCATCTCTTGGAAAATGTACGCAAAAGGCTAAATACTCGTATATTTATTACGCGCTTCTAGATAAGCATAAAATCGTCTTTTAACTGGCCGTGCTCTCCGTCTATGAAAGTATAGAACTTGAGACTCCAAGGAAATAATTCTTCATCTTCATAACCTTCCTTCTGTATCAGCGCTACAACTAATGCTATTACTACTACATCATATTTGTTTGCGTCATTTCGTTTTACAACTTCCGCATCTGATGTGTGTTCAATCGTAACAGATTGCATCTACGACATTATGTGCATAAGCATATTCTTCCAGATGAAAGAATATCTAATTGTAAAGGGACAAATGTCTGTACGCTGTGCCTTCAAATCGTGTATGCTTATGTTTTGTAGTTAAGAGAGTGAGGGTGCTGAAACAGGTTTGAGGTCTCCTGAACAAAAGTGACAGAGTTGGAACGCTCACCCGGTGATCGGAATATTGTACCAACTACGGGAAACCCGGCGCTCGCATCTGATGTAGGTCTCGCAAATGTCTACTGACAAAACTGCAAGCGACATGGCAAACGCTAACGGGATCTTCTTACTCTTTCGCCCTCCCTGCATATCAGCCTAACTATCTCACGAGGTCACTTTGGGAAGTGAGAAAATGTACGGGTTGGACACAATAACACAAACGAGAAAAATATTTACAGTAAAGTTGACGCTTAATCGACCCCCGTTAATGAACAGGAAAACTGCTCATCGGAGAAAATACTAGCAACTGTAATTTCCGTGCTCCAGTCGATAGCTTTCTTGTGTCTGCGCATGTCTTCCTCCCGAACTGTCGCGAGTGCTTCGATGTGCCATCACTTTTGATTGAGTGAAAGTTGCAGACGTGTTTAGTAACCAGTTGAATGCAACACAGAATAGTGCTCACGATTCTTTTTACAAAAATAATTTATTAATTGTAAATATGCAGTTTATGAATATAATACAGATATATTCATACAAAGAAGCACACAAAAAGTGTGGGAATCATCACTTTCATGTCAAAACCAGTGCCTAGTCATTGTTGCGTGTTTATGGGGAACGTGTGATTAACAGTCTGTGCAAGTGTTTAAGACTGAAAGTGTTTTTGCGAAACCATCTGAAACCATCTCCAAAGTCTGGAGTGTAAAACGTTTTGGCCACATAACGCGAAGCGGGCTCTACAGCGAATAAAAACCGTAATTTTTTGAAAAGAATTCAGGAAAAATTGCTCATGTGAAGGAAAGGCCAGGACAATGTCCTCCATTTATCTTTACCGGTATGAAATAGGAGAGCTTAGAGTCGAAATATTATCGCAAGGGACCTCCATCTGTATTCTTACAAATTTACTGTTGCTCATGAGGTACAGCGTCCAGACAAATTTTGGCGTGTTGAGTTCTGCCGGTGGTTTCTGAGTGAACTGGAACCAGCATTTTTCTATCGTAAGTTCTCATTTCTCCATACGAGGTCTGGTTTATCCTGTCAGGGTGTACATGGCGTTTCAGACGTAATGGTCACGTGGTAGTACAGGCAAAAAGTAGCTAAAAAGCTCAATAAACATGGGTCCGCAAACCAACCGATGCCGAGGTAGCGCGTTAATTCGAGTTGGGAACCAATTGTAAACGCCCTAGGATACCACGGCATTTACGTTAGTATCTCAAGGTTTGGGACCGACAATCTGTTTGTTTACACATGCGCTACTACTTCCTTCCCCCTCGGTGCACTATGCCGTACCGGCCTCACAATCAGTTACGAACATGAAGGCACCATGGAGAGATGTTACACCAGTGAAGAGTACGCTGACACTCACTTCATGTATAGCAAAGCGAATGGCAGTGCCCTTGAGGGTGCACAATTGTATGAAGAAGCTTTTCCTCTGTGCAGGTAGCCCGGAAAGGCATACATTTAGACGGTTGCACCAGCGTCTTAGAGAAACCGGAATTTTCGCGCACCAAGTACGAGAAAGTCGACCCATATCCATATCACCCGATGTTGAGGAAAGGGTGTTACGCATTGTACACAAACGTCCGAGTACTTCAACAAGGAGGATTGTTACCCAAGAACGTATCCTGAGTCATAGCAACGTGTGGCGGATTTTACATCGGCCAGTGCTCTATCCATTATCATTTCCAGCGAGTGCAAGCCCTCAACAATACAGATTTCCCTCCTAGAGAAAATTTCTGAAATGGGTGTAACCACAGTCTACACTGAATCTCCTGTTTGTAAGCAGTATTCTGTTCACGGATGAGGCTGGATTTACCCGTGACGGTATTTAAACTGCTATAGCTGTCACATCTGGGCCAATGTCAGTCCTACTGCAACACACGTATCACGTCATCAACAGCGTTATTCATTGAACGTCTGGACAGGACTGCTCGGAGACTGCGTAATTGGACGACACTTCCTACCACAGAGACTAACCGGACAGCACTATATACGGTTTCTGCGGACTGTGCTTCCAGATGTTCATGATGATGTCCCACTGAACCAACGCCTGAACATGTGCCGGCCGCTGTAATCCAGCGGTTCTAGGCGCTTCAGTCCAGAACCGCGCTGCTGCTTCGGTCGTAGGTTCGAATCCAGCCTCGGGCATGAATGTGTGTAATGTCCTTAGGTTAGTTAGGTTTAAGTAGTTCTAAGTCTAGGGGACTGATGACCTATGATTTTAAGTCCCCTAGTGTTTAGAGACATTTGAACCTGAACGTGTGGTTCACGCATGACAGTGCTTCACACGTTTCCAGTTACGAGTGCGCCAGCTTCTAACTCGGACGTATTATCAACGTTTGATAGGAAGAGGAGGGCCAGTGCCATAGTCTCCATGGTCTCCCGATTTAAATACCATGGATTTCTATGTGTGAGGTCATGTCAAAAGCCTGGTCTATGCTGCCGAGGTTAACTCCCTTGAGGAATCCTGCTTGGGGTTTGAAGCAGCGTTCCAGCATTTATAGAATTCCCCATGACTGCCTGTGAGAATATCCGAAACGAGTTCTATGTTGCATTCAGACGCATGGACATTTCGAACACTTACTTTAACGTTTAGAGATGGCTTGTATTCCTAGGCACTGACGAACCGCAACAGAAAATGTGTTGTATCTCGACAACGTTTGAATTGTACACCCATGTTCATTGGAGAATGTTAGCTACTTTTGGCCTGTACCTCTATGTGTGAATTATTGAGTGTCTCTTCTGAAATACCCTGGATAAACTCACAAATGGCTCTGAGCACTATGGGACTGAACATCTGTGGTCATCAGTCCCCTAGAACTTAGAACTACTTAAACCTAACTAACCCAAGGACATCACAAACATCCATGCCCTATGCAGGATTCGAACCTGCGACCGTAGCAGTCGCGCGGTTCCGGACTGAGCGCCTAGAACCGCTAGACCACCGCGGCCGGCATAAACTCAAAGAATGCGCGCCATTGTACATCAGAAAATCCCCATCACTACTCTGAAGAGCCGTTGCATAATCTCATGATTACCGTTTGATGTTTAATGTCTTTCGTCCGCCTTCGTAGCAGAATTCTTTAATGAAGCTATTAATATTAACCGTACGTTCACAAATTGTTTAAACCGTATGTCGATCAACTGCCTGATCTCCCTTCGTGTGATTTTTACCTGTGGGGAAAAGCTGAACAAACGTGTGTACTCAAATAATAGCGACATACACACTGGAAAAGCAAGAGCAGAATATTGAAAACGCTATTGCTGCTTTCAGAGACGGTACGCTTGTATCACAGTTTGATCAATCGAACACAGAGCTGCATCGACGTAAACGATAGTCATTTCCAGCATGTTCTGCGGTCTTCTTTAGCAAGACTCAATCCCGCGTCAGTCTCACTGTAACTATTTTCCGGGAAAGTTTTATTTTGACCACCCCGCATTATCAGAATCCTCTACTGAGACAGAAGCTGGTATGAAAACAAACAAATGTTTCTGAATCTACCAGTTCTTCAGGTAACTGAGTACGAAGAGCAGTGGGGCACACTGAATGTAAGATTGGAAATTTACGAATACAACAGACTACAAAAAACTGAAAGTTAGACGCAGCGGGGAGAGAGAAGCTTGCTTGCAGGTGAAGCTCTGTTTCTGCCCCAGAGACGTACGAGTACTATAGTAGGACAAACCGTAGTGCACATCCTACAAGAAAGTTACAGTTTTAACACGTAGGAAAGTTCGTCTGCCTAAGGTGAAACATGTGTCATAGGCTCCTTACATTATCTGGAGAAAATTCTGGCATTACAATGTTGAACATTCGATGATACTCTACTGCCACGTTCTTTAGTTAACTGCTGCTTGGTACTGAATAAGATGATTCTTCAGTACCTGCTCAGAATTCAGTTTGATGTCGACAAATGGACTATTACTCCACTACTTGTCTAAAGCTAATTTGAGTCATAATGTATTAGATGACTAGACTGCTTTTTAAATATTGCTTCTCGCTTTTAGTACATAGCATACACATATCCACACACGCATTCATTCAGTCATACCACATAGATACATGTTAGAAAAATGTATGTATGTATGTATGTACAGGATGTATGTATGTGTGTGTGTGTATTTGTTCCACATCTCATCCTAAGCCACCAGACTGATTTCAACCAAATCTGGTACGCATGTCCCTTACTGCCGGGCAACAATCGCTAATTACCTATCGTAAACAATGAGATGCGTGAAAAACTGCCGCATCACGCATGACGTGCCAATGACTGTATTCGCGTTGAATTTTGCACTCAATAACAACATACGCCGCTAAATGTACGTACAAAAGTATGTTATGGTACTACACATTATCCAAGAGCTATGTTGTCATAAACACTCATATGGTTGAAAACCTGCCGCACTGTGGATGACGTTTAAATTTATTATTTCTGTTCTACTACCTCTATTCGAAACGCATTTTGCGGTCAGTATCCACAACACGCTGCTGACCGCTCCTACGCAAATATGTCAATGTACGAAACATATTTCAAGAGATATGACGTCATAACACTGAAATACTTGAAAAAATGTAGCATCATGCTTGAAGTTTTAGTGCAATTACTCTTTACTGCTAGGACACTCCTACAGTTAAGTCAACTTAACGTAAGTCCTGAGGCAGCGCTGTTGACAGGTTACAACTGCTAAGCGCAAACGGCTGTAGGCGAAAAGATACCTGTCTGTAGAGCTATGAAGAGGCATTGCCATACAAGCCTTTAGAAAATCTGGTTGCAGACACGCGAAGCAGCTGCGCCCAGCGCACAGATCATTTTTCTTGAGTACTGTACTTATACATTTGTAAATTATGCATATTTCTTTGTACTCTCTCAAATGCATGGAAATGAAATTTTGTCGTTACTTCAATACACACGAAGTTAAATTTTTGTTTTCGTTTTTAATAGGAAATTGCCAAAATTAATATCCAGGCAATGTCGGGTTTCTCGGATTTAGTGTGTTTCTCGAAGCTTCCTACCTTTATACGTTATCAGCTTCTGCTGGATGCTATGCAAAATCTGGCCCTCATCCTTCATATAAGATCTTCGTCATCTGCTATAAATAGTTACTCTTGGCGTTCAATATGAATAAATTTCGCTGAAAATTTGAGTAACCAAGACCTGGCTCAGAAATTAGACTGACGTGAAACGAAAGTCTAAACAACCAAAAGGAAACTTCTGGACGGTATTGGACTGGCTTTCCTAGTGAAAACACAATATCGCCGTATCAAAGAATTCTCACTCGATTATATATTTTTTCTTTTCGACAGCGTTCTAGTTTATTTAATATTTAACTTCACACAAAATTTGTGGTATGACCTTTCATTTATTCAATAGTTCTAATTTTGTTCTCAAAAGCAGATGTTCAGGTAATATTTTTAACTATTCATAGGCTCAGTTCATCACTTGTCACACTGCGTACACACGTTTGCTCTTTCTCTAACAAGATTATTAACCGTTGACAGTAAATGTTATTTTACACTTCCTCCACTCGTATATTCCAGTTCAGTGTCCATCAGTTACTAAACTCTTATACTTAACTCGGACGATGTCTCGATTAACCCTTTTCTTAAATATATAGCTTCACCTCTTCTCCTCTCGTTCGTTTTTAATCACCACCAAATAATTCTCTCCATCCTCCAACCTTCCAGTCCTCTACCTTCCTTCTACACTCCTGGAAATGGAAAAAAGAACACATTGACACCGGTGTGTCAGACCCACCATACTTGCTCCGGACACTGCGAGAGGGCTGTACAAGCAATGATCACACGCACGGCACAGCGGACACACCAGGAACCGCGGTGTTGGCCGTCGAATGGCGCTAGCTGCGCAGCATTTGTGCACCGCCGCCGTCAGTGTCAGCCAGTTTGCCGTGGCATACGGAGCTCCATCGCAGTCTTTAACACTGGTAGCATGCCGCGACAGCGTGGACGTGAACCGTATGTGCAGTTGACGGACTTTGAGCGAGGGCGTATAGTGGGCATGTGGGAGGCCGGGTGGACGTACCGCCGAATTGCTCAACACGTGGGGCGTGAGGTCTCCACAGTACATCGATGTTGTCGCCAGTGGTCGGCGGAAGGTGCACGTGCCCGTCGACCTGGGACCGGACCGCAGCGACGCACGGATGCACGCCAAGACCGTAGGATCCTACGCAGTGCCGTAGGGGACCGCACCGCCACTTCCCAGCAAATTAGGGACACTGTTGCTCCTGGGGTATCGGCGAGGACCATTCGCAACCGTCTCCATGAAGCTGGGCTACGGTCCCGCACACCGTTAGGCCGTCTTCCGCTCACGCCCCAACATCGTGCAGCCCGCCTCCAGTGGTGTCGCGTGAATGGAGGGACGAATGGAGACGTGTCGTCTTCAGCGATGAGAGTCGCTTCTGCCTTGGTGCCAATGATGGTCGTATGCGTGTTTGGCGCCGTGCAGGTGAGCGCCACAATCAGGACTGCATACGACCGAGGCACACAGGGCCAACACCCGGCATCATGGTGTGGGGAGCGATCTCCTACACTGGCCGTACACCACTGGTGATCGTCGAGGGGACACTGAATAGTGCACGGTACATCCAAACCGTCATCGAACCCATCGTTCTACCATTCCTAGACCGGCAAGGGAACTTGCTGTTCCAACAGGACAATGCACGTCCGCATGTATCCCGTGCCACCCAACGTGCTCTAGAAGGTGTAAGTCAACTACCCTGGCCAGCAAGATCTCCGGATCTGTCCCCCATTGAGCATGTTTGGGACTGGATGAAGCGTCGTCTCACGCGGTCTGCACGTCCAGCACGAACGCTGGTCCAACTGAGGCGCCAGGTGGAAATGGCATGGCAAGCCGTTCCACAGGACTACATCCAGCATCTCTACGATCGTCTCCATGGGAGAATAGCAGCCTGCATTGCTGCGAAAGGTGGATATACACTGTACTAGTGCCGACATTGTGCATGCTCTGTTGCCTGTGTCTATGTGCCTGTGGTTCTGTCAGTGTGATCATGTGATGTATCTGACCCCAGGAATGTATCAATAAAGTTTCCCCTTCCTGGGACAATGAATTCACGGTGTTCTTATTTCAATTTCCAGGAGTGTATACACTCACAGTCTCTGTATGTTTTAAATAAGCGATGGTGCAACATGAAGTTCATTTAACAGTTCTAAAACATCTCTATTAAGCAACGCCGTAACAAACTTTGCGACCCTACCATATCTCTCAAAATCATTCTCACTTTATCCTAAACAGTTAGAGAACTTCCTCTAATATTCATCTCCTCAAGTCACAGTGCAAATACATCTACACAACACATCCTTTTACAGAATTTCATAACCGGACACATTAGTGTACCTCCATTCCAACTAGTGAATACATTCGTCCTCTTCTCTTAAAAGCACAGATTACTCTTATTCCTAACTTGGCACAGCCCTTGCGTCTATTTGCAAACTCTTTTACATCACATAAATTTTACATAAAAATATGTCCATGAACTATTCATTCTGTGTACAAATAAATATACCAACAGACAAAAGAAGAATATACACTAGAAATAAAACAGAGAACAGAGAGTAACATTTAACTGGAATAGATAAGTACATAACAAAAATATCCGTTATATTACGGCTTTTTAAACGGGGCACAACTAATAACTTGTACGTTTATTTTTGCATGAATGTGCAGGTTTGCTTCTCTCCCTTTACCTGATTAGGAGAAGCAAGTCAATAGGCGGTTTCGACTGTTTATAGCATGCTAATTACGTGTCATAAAATCGTACAAAACTGTACTGCAGAGATACATTACAACACTGACTAGAAAAGTGAATTACTGTTTTATTGCCACGTCGTGCCTTCACTTTCTGTTTAAGAAATAATTCTTGGAGATTGGTGTAACAGTCAAGTAAATTCCTCATCACCTGGGAGGTGCATTACAAAGCTCACGGATTGCTCATCCAGTTGCAGCAGGTCCGTCGACGCCATACTGTTCTTCTTAATGTAGTAAATTGATACTGATTTTGATGAAGCCTAAGAAGAGGATTTTCAAATCTGCTGTGATTTTCTCGCAACGTAATGGAATCATACAAAGCGGCGCTTCATTCAGTAATAGATTTGAAAACAGGCACCTGGGATAAAAACTAAAAACGTTAGGTATTAATTACACTTTTACTGTTGGGATGTTCATCAAGTGTGAGAAGAGAGAGGAGAAGGTCTTTTAGGAGAGGAGAGAAGAGGATAGGGGAGGGAATGATGTGGAGTGGGGAGGAGAGAGGAGGAGAAGATAGAAGGAAAAGTTTCAGAGAGAGATGAAGAAATTTGGGGATAGTTGGGAGCAGGAGATGGTGGAGAGGAGGTGGGTGGAGAGAAGAGGAGAAGGGAAGAGAGGAGAGGAAAGCACAGAAATGGATGAGGTGAGCAGAGAATGGGTTGAGGGGAGGAGAGAGTGGGTGGTGGGGCAGGGAGGAGAGGTTGGGGAGAAGAAAAGGGCTGAGAAGGGAGATATCAGGACAGGAATGGCAAGGGCTTGGGAGGAGAAGAGTGGTGAGGCAAGGCGATGGGAGGGAGAAGGGAAGAAAGATTGGAGACGAGAAAATGGGAAGGGGAGGGAGGGCAAGAGTTGATAGGAGAGCCTTTGGGAGGAGGGAAGAGGGAGTAAACCTGATGCGATTCTAAGTATTCAAGAACGTATTCCCGGGGTGGCAACAACGTGATGTTTGCGCTCGGGAAACAGAGAGGGGAGGCAGTGGCAGCGAACAGCCCGGTATCCATACGAGTGGAGGGACGCCAAGCAATACACGTGTGTGCGTCAGTGCCCTTTATTGCACAACCGATAAGTGAAAACAAGCATTTATGTCTGGCACTCTTTGGACGGTGCCACATTGCCAACATTTACTGACAGAACAATACTGTGTGAATCAACTGGACAGTTAAATTATGATGCCTCATAATTCCGTGAAAATCCACTGTTGTTTGTCTTTCATGAAAATATTACTCAGGTATTTACTTACAGTTCAAAAATAAATTTCTTAGAGAGAACAATGTTTCTGGTAGGTGCAGGAGGCGCATCGGGATGGACATCGGAGAACAGTATGAACTGTAATGTATCTTAAGGTACCAGCTATCTCACAGTAAAGCTGTTGGCACTGGTCAGCCTTCATAATATCCTCGGTAACCAGACGAAATCAATTGACGTATTTTCCATTACAAGAGTAGTCGCACTTCAAGTGCTTGTAGCCTCAGATTGACAGGCCGTAGATCAAAGTAGCAGGTTCGATGGCAGTCGTATAATATTTTATTTGCGTCGAAGTGTGTGGATGTGTATGAACAAAAATAAGACTGCAGACAGCGGAATTTGAAGTTGGATGTTGGTTTGTGGCTACAAAATTAATATTTGAGAAACTAATTTTTGAATAATGTTAATGACGTACGTTTCTCTTTAAATTTATTGAAAACGAAATGCGAATGTGGCATTGTGAGAAACTTTTAGTTTATATATTCATCATCTATTTTGTAGCCAACGCAGTGAAGGCGATTATCAGCTTTCATTAACAGTGAAAGTAGACCAAGAATAAAAAATAGAAGGAAAGAAAAATTCATTAAATAGCTAGACTGGATCTACGAAACTCAGCGTGTTAGCTTGAGACCTCACACAGTACGCTCTAGAGCTACTTTACAGACCACGTTCATTTTAAGAGATCGTAAGCAATTTCTTGTGTAAGACGTCTCTTGAACGTAATCCCGTAAGATGAACGATTTTAGGGTGAGATACTGAGTACAAGCAATAGCCATTCACTCCTTTCTCCGATCCCGATTCTGGACCTGTGCCCTCAACTTGTCAGTTCTACCTTCAACTTCTGTACGATATAAGTTGCGAAGTACTAGAAAAGTGGACATTTCCTTCCTCATCATCAAGAAATATGTATTGTGTGAACTTTGCTGCTTCTTT
Source organism: Schistocerca nitens (assembly GCF_023898315.1). Lineage (NCBI taxonomy): Eukaryota > Metazoa > Arthropoda > Insecta > Orthoptera > Acrididae > Schistocerca > Schistocerca nitens. The sequence goes on from NC_064614.1 coordinate 517,610,340, forward strand.
TTTGGGGCAAGTACTTCTTTTTCACTCATCTCAGCATCACGTCCTCCCTGCCTTAATTTGGACTCCACTGACTTGCTCAGATTTTAACTTTTTGCTTCCACGTTCCGTTGCCTTGACGGTCTCTTTCTCCTCACTCCTTTTTCCTTCTCATCGCCAAAGAATTTCTTTTCGTTAACATCAGGCTTTCACTGCCTGACAGTGACGCGTAGAACTTTACTTGGAGCGTGGCTGTTCTTAGTCGCACTTCTGCTGGTATGCGGTTCGATTTTCTGCGGAATACATCTGATCAAAAAGATTCGTATCCAACGCTTTATTAACTAGCATACATTTTTGTAAGCAGTGTGCCGCATCCCTAGTCTCATAAGTTTCATGTCAAAGCTATTCACGTTGATACCGTGTTAAAAGCTATGTCATGTATATCGTGGAATTAAATGCGGCAAGTGGGCATGTTACCTGCTCTGTTCCTTCGCTTAAGAACGAGGTAACCTCTGACTGCAGTCGACTGATTCTATAAAACCATAAGAGGGCTATATCACACATAATATGCAAGTAATGATATTTGAAGCAAATTGATTTTCATTTGTTCTTTTATTTACAATTTCCAATAATAATTTTAGCACATTAAGTTCAAAATGTATATTGTCCACTAATTAACCCCTAAACTGTGGATTAACACCATAAAATCATCTTCAACCGTAAGTTTTAGTTATCAATTTATTTACCTGCACCTCATTTCATCGTTCCATGTTATTTGTAAATATTCTTGAGGTTATCTTTCGTAAAAATTCCTATTTCTTCAAAATCGTTGTCATTAGAGGAATTTTACAATTAATTTTGTCGTTTGAGGAAGCTCCTCACGTGACGTCTCAGTATCAATAAATATTAGTACTTTTTTTTACACAGACAGAACAATTTCTTAGCTGTTACAAAAGAGCGCGCAGTTTGCTGTCGGGATCTCAGTGCGAATGAGGAACTGCAGCAACTTTAATGACTATCGGGGATGAAATATCGTTTACTAATTTTGGTTTACTGGAGGCGAATGGTAGTATGGTTTTTTAACGGATTCACGTACGTTTCATTCCCCTACACAAGTCCAATTCAAGCTAGTTTATGGTCTTCTCACCGAGGGCAGGGCATTAAATTCTAACCTAGTTTCCACAGTCCATCTCAGTTCAGGATTATTTTGAGAAACTAATGCTTTGTTAAATAGGCATTAGGTAATTAGTCCAGAAGGAAAGGGAAGACATAGATAATGAGCAACGGATAGTTTCTAACAACTATGGAGAAAAAAAGGGAAATGGATAGGTTAAAGTTAGATATAGTGGGAATTAGTGAATTCGGTGGCAGGAGGAACAAGACTTTTGGTCAGGTGATTACAGGGTTATAAATACAAAATCAAATATGGGTAATGCAGGAGTAGGTTTAATAATGAATAAACAAATAGGAGTGCGGGTTAGCTACTACAAACAGCATAGTGAACGCATTATTGTGGCCAAGATAGACATAAAGCCCATGCCTACTACAGTAGTACAAGTTTATATGCCAACTAGCTCTGCAGATGATGAAGAAATTGATGAAATGTATGACGAGATAAAAGAAATTATTCAGGTAGAGAAGGGAGACGAAAATTTAATAGTCATGGGTGACTGGAATTCGTCAGTAGGAAAAAGGAGAGAAGGAAACATAGTAGGTGAATATGGATTGGGGGGAAGAAATGAAAGAGGAAGCCGCCTTGTAGAATTTTGCACAGAGCATAACTTAATCATAGCTAACACTTGGTTCAAGAATCATAAAAGAAGGTTGTATACCTGGAAGAATCCTGGAGATACTAAAAGGTATCAGATAGATTATATAATGGTAAGACAGAGATTTAGGAACCAGGTTTTAAATTGTAAGACATTTCCAGGTGCACATGTGGATTCTGACCACAATCTATTGGTTATGAACTGCAGATTGAAACTGAAGAAACTGCAAAAAGGTGGGGATTTAAGGAGATGGGACCTGGATAAACTGAAAGAACCAGAGGTTGTAGAGAGTTTCAGGGAGAGCATAAGGGAACAATTGACAGGAATGGGGGAAAGAAATACAGTAGAAGAAGAATGGGTAGCTCTGAGGGATGAAGTAGTGAAGGCAGCAGAGGATCAAGGAGGTAAAAAGACGAGGGCTAATAGAAATACTTGGGTAACAGAAGAAATATTAAATTTAATTGATGAAAGGAGAAAATATAAAAATGCAGTAAATGAATCAGGCAAAAAGGAATACAAACGACTCAAAAATGAGATCGACAGGAAGTGCAAAATGGCTAAGCAGGCATGGCTAAATGACAAATGTAAGGATGTAGAGGCTTGTCTCACTAGGGGTAAGATAGATACTGCCCACGGGAAAATTAAAGAGACCTTTGGAGAGAAGAGAACCACTTGTATGAATATCAAGAGCTCAGATGGCAACCCAGTTCTAAGCAAAGAAGGGAAGGCAGAAAGGTGGAAGGAGTATATAGAGGGTTTATACAAGGGCGATGTACTTGAGGACAATATTATGGAAATGGAAGAGGATGTAAATGAAGATGAAATGGGAGATAAGATACTGCGTGAAGAGTTTGACAGAGCACTGAAAGACCTGAGTCGAAACAAGGCCCCGGGAGTAGACAACATTCCATTAGAACTACTGATGGCCTTGGGAGAGCCAGTCATGACAAAACTCTACCATCTGGTGAGCAAGATGTATGAGACAGACGATATACCCACAGACTTCAAGAAGAATATAATAATTCCAATACCAAAGAAAGCAGGTGTTGACAGATGTGAAAATTATCGAACTATCAGTTTAATAAGTCACAGCTGCAAAATACTAACGCGAATTCTTTACAGACGAATGGAAAAACTGGTAGAAGCGGACCTCGGGGAAGATCAGTTTGGATTCCGTAGAAATGTTGGAACACGTGAGGCAATACTAACCTTACGACTTACCTTAGAAGAAAGATTAAGAAAAGGCAAACCTACGTTTCTAGCATTTGTAGACTTAGAGAAAGCTTTTGACAACGTTAACTGGAATACTCTCTTTCAAATTCTGAAGGTGGCAGGGGTAAAATACAGGGAGTGAAAGGCTATTTACAATTGGTACAGAAATCAGATGGCAGTTATAAGAGTCGAGGGGCATGAAAGGGAAGTAGTGGTTGGGAAAGGAGTGAGACAGGGTTGTAGCCTCTCCCCGATGTTATTCAATCTGTATTTTGAGCAGGCAGTAAAGGAAACGAAAGAAAAATTCGGAGTAGGTATTAAAATTCATGGAGAAGAAGTAAAAACTTTGAGGTTCGCCGATGACATTGTAATTCTGTCAGAGACAGCAAAAGACTTGTAAGAGCAGTTGAACGGAATGCACAGTGTCTTGAAAGGAGGATATAAGATGAACATCAACAAAAGCAAAACGAGGATAATGGAATGTAGTCAAATTAAATCGGGTGATGCTGAGGGGATTAGATTAGGAAATGAGACACTTAAAGTAGTAAAGGAGTTTTGCTATTTAGGGAGCAAAATAACTGATGATGGTCGAAGTAGAGAGGATATAAAATGTAGACTGGCAATGGCAAGGAAATCGTTTATGAAGAAGAGAAATTTGTTAACATCGAGTATAGATTTAAGTGTCAGGAAGTCGTTTCTGAAAGTATTTGTATGGAGTGTAGCCATGTGTGGATGTGAAACATGGACGATAACCAGTTTGGACAAGAAGAGAATAGAAGCTTTCGAAATGTGGTGCTACAGAAGAATGCTGAAGATAAGGTGGGTAGATCACATAACTAATGAGGAGGTATTGAATAGGATTGGGGAGTAGAGAAGTTTGTGGCACAACATGACTAGAAGAAGGGATCGGTTGGTAGGACATGTTTTGAGGCATCAAGGGATCACCAATTTAGCATTGGAGGGCAGCGTGGAGGGTAAAAATCGTAGAGGGAGACCAAGAGATCAATACACTAAGCAAATTCAGAAGGATGTAGGTAGCAGTAGGTACTGGGAGATGAAGAAGCTTGCACTGGATAGAGTAGCATGGAGAGCTGCATCAAACCAGTCTCAGGACTGAAGACCACAACAACAACAACATGGACTATTTGCCACTGAAAACCTACCGTTAAATAAGAGAGAAAAACACGATCAGAACCAGGATGAACAGAGAAGCTTGCTACGAAAGACGACCCTATTCCGCCTTTTCCTGCCCATTTTCGGCAAGGAGTATACGTCATTAGTGATACTAAACAAAGAGTCTTGTCACGGTCACGGTCCGCGTGGCTCTCTCCCTCGGAGCTTCGAGTCCTCTGTCGGGGGAGTGTGTGTGTGTGTGTTGTCCTTAGCGTAAGTTAGTTTAAGTTAGATTAAGTAGTGCTTAAGCTTAGGGACCGATGACCTCAGCAGTTTGGGCCCATAATACCTTACCGATAATTTCCAGATTTCCAAAGAGTCCGCAGTCGATTATTTATTGTGATTTCTGAATAGGCCTAGAGAATTTTCAAAAACCATGTTTCGGGAACGTAGTTAGCCTCACCTAATCTATGTACAGTGCCAGGTAGGTGTTGTACCAATACCGAAAGGATGATTAGAACCAAGGGAAAAAGGTGAACTACTATCTTCCAACTATTCCATCCGTGAGAGAAAAGTGAAGTATTTTGTATGACATTGGAACCGTAGGAATAAATCGCTGTCTTGTGTGCCACTCGACTTCTACAACCAACTGAAGAGATGATATGCCTTCTAGTAGATTTTTCCACTTCAATGGCTTCCTTGTAGAAAATGTACTTCTGTCTTGAAACTTCAGGCATACCAAACTGTTGAGCGATGGAGGGGGAGGCAGGGAGAGTATATCTCGGGGCAAAGTGGATTTTAAGTTAGGCCATTCCTCTTCGTAAAGCGCCCACAAGCCAGGGATGTAGCGCTGACGTATTGTCGATATTTTCCCAGTGACAGATAGCGGACTGTGGTGTCCGTTACAGATGCAGAGGGATTGAGGCAAAATCGGAGTTCGTTACGAATAAAACAATCACTACAATGGATAAATGTATTTGCTAAGAAATATCGCTGATGGTAGCGTATTTAATTCTTCATAATTCAAACATCAAAAACATACCACCCGAAATAAATACTGCAGCACTTGCATGTCTACATAGATTTATGGGATTGTATTCACACTAAGCGTGGAATGGAAGAATGAACCTTGTTGTTGCTGTTGTTGCTGTTATTGTTGTTGCTGTTGTCGTTGTTATGGTCTTCAGTCCGAAGATGATTTGAAGCAACTATACGTGCTAGTCTATATCCTGTGCAAGTTTCGTCATCTCCGAATAACTGCTGTAATCTATATCAATTTGAACCTGCTAACTGTACTCGTCCATTGGTCTCCTTTAACACATTCGTCCCCCCCCCTCCTCCAATAACAAATTGACAGTTCTTGATGACCCAGAGTGTCCTATCAACCGATTCCTTCTATTAGTCAATTTGTGCCACAAATTTCTTTTCTCCTCATTTGCATTCAGTACCTCCTCATTAGTGACTCGATCTACCCATCGAGTCTTCAGCGTTCTTTTACAGCACTACCATATTTCAAAAGGTGTAATTGTCTGCTTGTGTGATAGCCTTATCGTTAACATTTTATTTCCGTGCTAGGGTACACTCTATAGAAATATCCTCAGAGATCTCGTAATACTTAAAACTATTTTCGATGTTAACAGAGTCGTCTTGTTTGAGAAATACTTTTACTGCTATAGCCTTTCTTCATTTTTTATCGTCTCTCCTTGACCCGTCATCAGTTTACTTTGCAGTACAAATAGCAAAGCTCATCTGCTACCTTTGGTGTCATTTCCTAATCCAAGTCTCGCAGCATCGCTTGATATAATTCAGTCACAACTTGCATCCTTGTTTTACTTTTGCTGATGTTCATCTAATAACCTCTTCTCGAGAGACTATCCTTTTTTCATTCAACTGTTCTTCTAAGTCCTTTGCTATCTCCGACAGAATTACGTCAGCAAACCCCAAAGTTTTTATTTATTTTCTTTCAACTCTAACTCCATTTTCAAATTTCTTCTTGATTTCCTTTACTGTTTGCTGAATATACAGATTGGATAACTTCAGGGATAGGCTACAACCCTGTCTCACTCCCTTCTCAACCACTACATCCCTTTCATACCCTTCGACTCTTATAAGTGCAGTCTGGTCTCTGTATGTTATCCCCGCTACCTTCAAAATTTCAAAGTATGCATTCCTGTCAATGCAAATGCTATAAAAGTAGGTTTTCCTTTCTTTAACCTATCTTCTAAAATAAGCTGTAGCGTGTTGCTGCATTCCTACTGAACCCAAATTGGTCTTGCCTGAGGTCAGCTTCTTCTGAAAAAGATTCGAGTCAGTTACAACCATAACTTATTAAACTGGTTGTTCGTTAATATTCACATCTGTCAGTATCTGCATTCTATGGAATGGGAATCGTTACAATCATCCTGAAGTCAGAGTATTTTGCTAGTCCACACCAGGTGAAATAGCCTCATCGTGGATGGCTCTCTGAAAACTCTCAATAATTCTGGGGAAATGTCTTCTACTCTACGGGTATTGTTTCGATTGAAATATTTCAGTGTTGGTGTAAAATTCTTCTCGTAGTGTCATATCTTCCACCTCACCTTCACCTACTTCCTCTTGACATTATAAAACTAAAAATAGTTGTAATGTGAAATTAAAAGAAAACAGTAAACAAAGTAAAAGCTAACTGAGACTCGAATCTGGGATTTTGCTTTCGCGGGTAAGTGCTATACCGACTGAGCAACTGGCGGAAGATAATTGGTGAGAGGGTGGGTCGTAAGTCATTTTTGCATAGCTCAGTCGGCAGAGCACTTGCCCAAGTAAGGCAAAGGTCTCAGGTTCGAGTCCCGTTTCGCCATACAGTTTTAACCTGTCAGGAAGTTTCTAATCAGTGCCACTCCGCTACAGACTGCAAATTCATTCTGAAAAAGCAGTCCGTTCGAAAGCTTACGTATCAACAGATCTGTGAATTTAAAATCTGCTACTCGGTGACTTGCAGTACCCTGTCGTTTCAAATTGTGTGTTGTAACGTGCTTTGATCCCCCTTGGCTTATGGCCCACCAGGTGATCGCGACGTCGCTGCTCAAGCATATCCCATTCTTCGACAGCGGTCTTCCCGAGGTCATCCAGTGTGTAGAGAGCGTTGCTCCAACTCTTATCTGATCGTAAGAATACTCCATGTCCAGCAATTGAAATCATGTCAGCAGGTATTACAGTCCATTTCAGTCAGTTAATTCCTACCTTCTGGAGGAAGACGTTCAGCAAGTAGGTGGAATGTGGTCGGGCATTATCGTCCTGAACACATCAAATAAATGACTTCGGATGACAGAGTTCACAACCCTGAAGTAGCCCTCGATAGTGATGAAAGGCAGTCGAATTCATTGAAGTACACCAGCCCAGAAATTGAGCGACCCATTTCTGAGCTGCAAATATGAATAAAAGTCATCAACAATGAGGACCGAAGACTTTCGTCATAAAAAGTCACCTTCATCTGGCAACGGCCTTGTCAAAGAGGGCGGAGGAGCAGACAGGGTTTCAGGGCACTCTCATGGGAAAGTGCCCCTAAAAGGCGGGAGAATCACCAATGATCAACGTCAGCAGGACGCAGGAGGCAATGGAAACCACTGTATTAAAGACACACAATGTGCGTCCACGGGTCATATGACCTGTAGCTGTAAGAAGGTGGTAGGTAAGCTAGTAAATCTGTAAAGGGAAATACTAAGCTACAATCTAGATATACTGCTTGTCAGTGACGTGAAATGGAAAGAAGACAAGAATTTCTGGTCAGTTGAGTGTAGAGTAATACGAACAGCAGTATAAAATGACATAACGGGAGTAGGATTCGTTATGAATAGGAAGGGAGAGTACCGAGTGAGTTAATCAAACAGTTCATTGATAGGGTTGTTCTCATCAGAAAACATAGACAACAATAGTTCAGGTATACATACCAAAGTCGCAACTAGATGATGAAGACGTACAGAAGTACGGGGTGACATTTATTGAACTATATAAGAAAAACGACACTAATTGCAAACTACGGCGTGCACACACTTTATTCAACCAACAGATTTAGGTTACGACATGTTCGATATGTCTGCCATCATTGGTGACGATATGATGCAGGCGAATATTGAAATTCTGCATGACCCGCTAGAGTTTCGGAAAATAGATGCTATCGGGGACCTCCTGAATGCCTGTTTTCAGCTCAGAAGTGGTTTGGAGTTATTGCTGTACACCTTGTCTTTGATACAGCCACACAAAAAGGAATTCCATGTGGTCAGATCCGGATAATTTGGCGGCCAGTCGAGGCCTCTGGGTACCCCACAGACAAAATGCGGTCCCCAAAGTGCTCCTCCAGGACATCAAACACTCCCCTGCTTCGATGGGGTAGAGCTCTGCCTTGCATGAAACACATCTTGTCGAAATCTGGGTCATATTGGATAATGGGGATGAGATTATTTTCCAATATCTTCATATACCGTTAAGTAGTCACCAAGGAATTTCACACCAATTATTCCGTGACTGGATACTACATATTACACAGTCACCCGTTAAAGGTGAAGAGACTTCTCGGTCGAGAAATGCGGATTCTCAGTCCCCTCAATACAGCAATTCTGCTTATTGACGAACCCATCCAAATGAAAGTGGGTTTCGCCGCTAAAGGCGCGTGCGCATGCGCATGCTGCTCCGCAGTCAACCCTGCAATTTGAATGTCCTAACACAAACCGTTCAACATTATAACGATTTTATGCCATTGTTGTGTACATAGTTCCGCGTAGTCAGCGCGTACACAACTTTCCCACTAGAGCGCGCCCCGCTAAGCACAACAGCGCAGGCGCAGCGCTCGTCCATCTCCACACTACGAGATGGCGCTGCCTTAGAGATGGACCAAATTCTGCTTCCGCCGATCCGCGTATTAATATGTAATGCAGCCAATGAGATTTCTGCTAACGTAGAACCTTTTCTCCTCGCGGATCACACTCGCGCAGTAATACCTGAACGCACGAGGTATTATAACGAGTGTACAGACCTCCAATTAGTCAGTCTGCATTTGTCTGCACCAGTCTGTACCAGTCTGCATTTTTCTGCACCAGTCTGTAACAGTCTGCATTTGTCTGTACCAGTCTATAGTCAAGTTTCAGTCTGCACCTAAGAAGATTATCATATTCCTGTACATAGCGATGAAGATAAATGTATAGACACTTTTGTCGAGTATCAGAGATATGTGAGAATAAGATTAACGTACCAATACCAAGGGAACTTCAGACTGTCAATTGTAAATAGCATCCAGAACCAAGTTAAGTAATTTTATGCTTGTTATTATTAAATTAATAAAATAAAATTAATCAAGTTCTGTTTAAAGTTGGTCACCGTCAATCTGCTACTCTAAGCATGCAAGTGGCATTTCTATCATATGACCTAATGGCAGAAGATAAACACGCCACGATAAGACCACAAGACATATTGCTGAGACTCGCCTACTTCGTTAGAGCGACAAGTCAAATAATCTGATGGTGTGTGTACCGAAGGTCTTACAGTACGCACACCACAGCCATACAGATCAATAATTGCCACCCTGTATATGACGGTATTGAAAGTGTAATTCAGCACATAAAGGAACATGTACACTCCTGGAAATGGAAAAAAGAACACATTGACACCGGTGTGTCAGACCCACCATACTTGCTCCGGACACTGCGAGAGGGCTGTACAAGCAATGATCACACGCACGGCACAGCGGACACACCAGGAACCGCGGTGTTGGCCGTCGAATGGCGCTAGCTGCGCAGCATTTGTGCACCGCCGCCGTCAGTGTCAGCCAGTTTGCCGTGGCATACGGAGCTCCATCGCAGTCTTTAACACTGGTAGCATGCCGCGACAGCGTGGACGTGAACCGTATGTGCAGTTGACGGACTTTGAGCGAGGGCGTATAGTGGGCATGCGGGAGGCCGGGTGGACGTACCGCCGAATTGCTCAACACGTGGGGCGTGAGGTCTCCACAGTACATCGATGTTGTCGCCAGTGGTCGGCGGAAGGTGCACGTGCCCGTCGACCTGGGACCGGACCGCAGCGACGCACGGATGCACGCCAAGACCGTAGGATCCTACGCAGTGCCGTAGGGGACCGCACCGCCACTTCCCAGCAAATTAGGGACACTGTTGCTCCTGGGGTATCGGCGAGGACCATTCGCAACCGTCTCCATGAAGCTGGGCTACGGTCCCGCACACCGTCAGGCCGTCTTCCGCTCACGCCCCAACATCGTGCAGCCCGCCTCCAGTGGTGTCGCGTGAATGGAGGGACGAATGGAGACGTGTCGTCTTCAGCGATGAGAGTCGCTTCTGCCTTGGTGCCAATGATGGTCGTATGCGTGTTTGGCGCCGTGCAGGTGAGCGCCACAATCAGGACTGCGTACGACCGAGGCACACAGGGCCAACACCCGGCATCATGGTGTGGGGAGCGATCTCCTACACTGGCCGTACACCACTGGTGATCGTCGAGGGGACACTGAATAGTGCACGGTACATCCAAACCGTCATCGAACCCATCGTTCTACCATTCCTAGACCGGCAAGGGAACTTGCTGTTCCAACAGGACAATGCACGTCCGCATGTATCCCGTGCCACCCAACGTGCTCTAGAAGGTGTAAGTCAACTACCCTGGCCAGCAAGATCTCCGGATCTGTCCCCCATTGAGCATGTTTGGGACTGGATGAAGCGTCGTCTCACGCGGTCTGCACGTCCAGCACGAACGCTGGTCCAACTGAGGCGCCAGGTGGAAATGGCATGGCAAGCCGTTCCACAGGACTACATCCAGCATCTCTACGATCGTCTCCATGGGAGAATAGCAGCCTGCATTGCTGCGAAAGGTGGATATACACTGTACTAGTGCCGACATTGTGCATGCTCTGTTGCCTGTGTCTATGTGCCTGTGGTTCTGTCAGTGTGATCATGTGATGTATCTGACCCCAGGAATGTGTCAATAAAGTTTCCCCTTCCTGGGACAATGAATTCACGGTGTTCTTATTTCAATTTCCAGGAGTGTAAATCTAATAGTCATGGAATGGGATGGGGTTGTAGCGCAAGAAGTAAAGGAAAGGGTTACAGGCAATATGGGTTTGGTACCAGGAATGAGACAGGAGAAAGACTAATTGAGTTCCGCAATAAATTTCAAATAGTAATAAGGAATACTCTGTTCAAGAGTAAAGGAAAAGGTCAGAAAATACAGGAAGATTTCATTTAGATTACATCATCGTCACACAGATATTTCAAAATCAGATATTCGATCGTAAAGCATACCCAGGAGCAGATGTAGACTCAGATCGCAGTTTATAAATGATGAAGAGGAGGCTCAAGTTTAAGAGACTAGGCAGGAAGAACCAATGCCAGATGAAATGGGATACGAAAACACTAAGAAATGAAGAGATACGCTTGGAGCTCTCTGAGGCTACAGATGTTGTGATAATGAACAGCTCAGTAAAAGCGGAGTTATCACTGACAAGGGCAGTCACAGTAGTTGGAAAGCCAAACACAGGTACAAGGAATCTAAGTGCGAAGAAACCATGGTTAACAGAAGAAATATTTCAGTTGACAGGCGAAAGAAGGAAGTAAAAAAATGTTCACGGATATTCAGGAATGTAGAAATATGAGTCACGTAGGAATGAAATAAAATGCAGGTTCAGGAAAGTTGAGGCGAAATGGCTGCATTAAAAATGTGAAGAAATAATAAAAAAAATGATTTTTCGGAAGGACTGACTCAACATACAGGAAAGTCAAAACAACATTTGGTGGAATTAAAAGCAAGGGCGGTAACATGAAGAGTGCAGTGGGATTCCACTGTTAAATGCAGAGGAGAGAGTGGACAGGTGGAAGGAGCTGGTTGCTATGAGGGGGAGGACGATGGCGTGATAGATAATGAAGCAGGAATCGATAGGCAAGAGATACAGTATCCAGTATTAGAATCAGAATTTAAAAGAGCTTTGGAAGACTTGAGATAACCTAAGGCAGAAGGGATAGTTAAGATTAAATCGAAATTTCTAAAATTATTGGAGGACGTGACAACAAAACAACTGTTCACGTTGGTGCGAAGAATGTATGCGACTGGCGGCGTATCATCAGAGGTATGGAAAAACGCCATCCACACAATTTCAAAAACTGCAAGGCATTCAATGTTAAAGTTATCGCACAATCAGTTAACAGCACATGCATCCGAGTTTCTGATGAGAATAACATACAGAAAAATGAAAGAGAAAACTGAGGATCTATTTGATGGCGATCAGTTTGGCTTTGGGAAAAGTAAAGGCACAAAGAGGCAGCTCTGAAACTGTGCTTTATAATGGAAGCAAGACTGAAGGAAAATCGAGACACATTCATAGGACTTGTCGATCTGGAAAAAAAGTTCAACAGTGTAAAATGGAGCAAGGTGTTCGAAATTCTGAAAAAAATGCGGGGAAGCTATGGGGAAACACGGGTAATATACAGTATGTTGTTGTTGTGTTGTTGTGGTCTTCAGTCCTGAGACTGGTTTGATGCAGCTCTCCATGCTACTCTATCCTGTGCAAGCTTCTTCATCTCCCAGTACCTACTGCAACCTACATCCTTCTGAATCTGCTTAGTGTATTCATCTCTTGGTCTCCCTCTACAATTTTTACCCTCCACGCTGCCCTCCAATACTAAATTGGTGATCCCTTGATGCCTCAAAACATGTCCTACCAACCGATCCCTTCTTCTGATCAAGTTGTGCCACGAACTTAACTTCTCCCCAATCCTATTCAATACCTCCTCATTAGTTATGTGATCTACCCATCTTATCTTCAGCATTCTTCTGTAGCACCACATTTCGAAAGCTTCTATTCTCTTCTTGTCCAAACTGTTTATCGTCCGTGTTTCACTTCCATACATGGCTACACTCCATACAAATACTTTCAGAAATGACTTCCTGACACTTAAATCTGTACTCGATGTTAACAAATTGCTCTTCTTCAGAAACGCTTTCCTTGCCATTCCCAGTCTACATTTTATATCCTCTCTACTTCGACTATCATCAGTTATTTTGCTCCACAAATAGCAAAACTCCTTTACTACTTTAAGTGTCTCATTTCCTAATCTAATTCCCTCAGCATCACTCGACTTAGACTACATTCCATTATCCTCGTTTTGCTTTTGTTGATGTTCATCTTATATCCTCCTTTCAAGACACTATCCATTCCGTTCAACTGCCCTTCCAATCCTTTGCTGTCTCTGACAGAATTACAATGTCATCGGCGAACCTCAAAGCTTTTATTTCTTCTCCATGGATTTTAATACCTACTCCGAATTTTTCTTTTGTTTCCTTCACTGCTTGCTCAATATACAGATTGAATAACATCGGGGAGAGACTACAACCCTGTCTCACTCCCTTCCCAACCACTGCTTCCCTTTCATGTCCCTCGACTCTTATAACTGCCATCTGGTTTCTGTACAAATTGTAAATTGCCTTTCGCTTCCTGTATTTTACCTCTGTCACCTTCAGAATTTGAAAGAGAGTATTCCAGTCAACATTGTCAAAAGCTTTCTCTAAGTCTACAAATGCTAGAAACGTAGGTTTGCCCTTCCTTAATCTTTCTTCTAAGATAAGTCGTAGGGTCAGTATTGCCTCACGTGTTCCAACATTTCTACGGAATCCAAACAGATCTTCCCCGAGGTCCGCTTCTACCAGTTTTTCCATTCGTCTGTAAATAATTCGCGTTAGTCTTTTGTAGCTGTGACTTATTAAACTGGTAGTTCGGTAATTTTCACATCTGTCAACGCCTGCTTTCTGTCTCATACATCTTGCTCACCAGATGGTAGATTTTTGTCAGGACTGGCTCTCCCAAGGCCGTCAGTAGTTCCAATGGAATGTTGTCTACTCCAGGGGCCTTGTTTAGACTCAGGTCTTTCAGTGCTATACAGTATGTACAGAACCCAGAAGGGAAATGGAAAACCAAGAATGAAGTGCTAGGATTGAAAAGGGTGTAAGGTATTTCGCCCGTACTAGTCAGTCTTTACATCGAAGAAGCAATGACGGAAATAAATGTAAGATTCAACCGTGGAATAAAAAATCAGTGTGACAGGATATCAATGATAACATTCGCTGATGACATTGCTATCATCACTGAAAGGGAAGAAGCGTTACAGGATATGTTGGATGGAATGAACAGACTTATGAGTACAGAATACTGATTGAGATTAGTCAAAGGAATGAAAACGTCATGAGAATTATCAGAAGTGAGAATAACGAGAAACTTAACGTCTGACTTGATCATGAAATAGACGTAATTAGGGAATTCTGCTACCAAGGCAGCAAAATAACACAAGACGGCCGGAGAAAAGAGGACATAAAGTGGCTAGCACTTGTGAAAAGGGCATTTCTGGCCAAGGGAAGGCTACTCAATTTAAGGAAAAAGTTCCTGAGAAATTATGTCTGCAACACAACATTGTGTGGTAAATAACATGGACTGTGGGAAAACATGAACATAAGAGAATCGAAGCATTTGAGATATGTTCCATCGTCCACTTGCTTCGCGTACCTAGGTGCTGCGATGTAAGTACCGCTGTACGCCCACGGCAAAATTAATCGTGTAAAGACAGTTTTACACCACTAGGTCGAAACAGGGGTTTCAGCTGCCTAAGTAAAAGTAGCGCCCATTTCTGTTGAATTTCCTTCGGCATATCTTTGAACCATAAATTGTTGGCCTTCAGCTGCTCTTATTCACCGTGGACGATCACTATGAGACCGACTTTCAATTTATTTTTCTTTCACAATAGCGGCGCGTGTTCGATGGTTGACGCTGTGGTGTATGCCAGTTTCGTGGGAAAGTTTCCGTAGAGGCAAAGCGTCTTGCATAAAATGACACTAGACATTGGGACTGAGCGTAAGATGACCCTTGGCGGGGTGTTGACAGATTGTGCACAAACCGCCTTGTCCTCTTCATGACTGCACACTTGGCGCGATCTGCTGAACCGCAGTACTGAATACACAGTGTTACTTAGTTTACATGTCTTGTCAGACGCGCTAAAGATATTTTAGGACATGTTACATTATGTTTATTTGCATTCGATCAACAGATGGACAAAAATATGGAAACACTATAAACACAACAAATTAGCATGCCTAATACGGTGTAGCTGTCCCGTTCTAATTCAAAACAGTTTCCAGTCGTCTCGGAATTTATTCTACTTCTGTACGGATTTCTTGGGAAGCTTATATCAGTCACCCTTTCAGCAATAAAGTTCAAGTAACGGTGATGGAGATGGATTGCGATCATTTCCCTCCATAGTAGACTACAAAAGCTCAATAATACTGAGACCTCATGACTGTGGTGGCCATGAGAGGTGCGACAGCTGATTCTCGTGCTCAGAAAACCAGTCCTGGACGATGTGAACTGTCTGAACAGGGCCTGGTCGCCTTGGAACCCAACATCACCACTGAGGAACAATCACCGAACTGATTAGCCAAAGTGTTGGCACAATCCTTGATGGTAATGCGACCTTGCACAGTAACCAAGGGGTCCATGGAATATCACGATATGGCTGCCCAAATAATCACCGAACCCTTGCCGTGTTTCACTCTTAGCACGTAAACTAGGCCAGACGTTAAAACGGTATGAAAGAAGAGTCATCCGATCAAAGGATTTGCTTCCATTCCTCCTTAAGTCCAGGTGTTATGGCTTCGGCAGTACGTTTTCCTATTACTGGCATTTGCATAACTAATGAACGGTTTCGAAAATACAGCTCGCCCTGGAATTCCCTGCTTATTGTGCTCCTTTCGTGTTGTTTTGTTGCTGACAGAGTTCGCGATTACGACATTCAGTTCTTCAGTGACTTTCGCAGCTTTCGTTCTCTCATTTTTCGTCGCAACTCTCTTTAATGACAGTCTTTGACGACGACTCAACATGTACTTTTGTCCGTGTTGTGACGTATCAGATAATGTTGTTCTGCTTCGATATGGTGGCTCTTGAAACACTAAACATTTCGGCTGTCTTTGTTATGGAAGGAATCACCACACGAGCACCAATAATTTCGCCAAGTTTGAATTCAATTTGCCCCGACATGATGCACTCACAACTGCACAGAACTCTATTCTGATCGCAAAGGACACTTGCGAGTTTTGAGAGAATTGTACAGGTGCCGTTCTTGGTTAACTAAAATAGTGCCACCTTCGGGATTACCCAGCATCTGCATTTATATTCAAGCATGCATTTCTCGCGATTGTAAATTTTTGTCCAACTCCTGTAGATATGGTCGTTAGAACACTGAAGTGATGGTTACCATGTTCAGTGTGATAATTGTAAACTTTGCACGAAAGTTACGTCGAACTTGCCAATTTGATTTATTCGTATCATTCTTGTTACTATTTTCTCTATTCATTACGCCTTATATTTGCATGTTGTTTAATGAGAGACGTTTGTACCCGACACTGAATGTTCTCTATCGTGCAAACTGTGGGAAAACCTTTTATTTTATATTCTATGTGTAAATATTGAGTGAAAATGCTAATTGTTATTTTTCCAATCAGAAAACATGTAGTTTCTTGTAACTGATATCGAACAGACAGCATCAAGAGGACATTTTGACTGTTATGTATAAAGTATTTAACCACAATGGTCATCTATTGTAATTTAATATGAAAAGGTACGTAGCATTAAAAAAAACGTGTGTTAAGGATAAGTGTGCTTATTTTCGTAAATTATCCTTGATGATTCCATCTCCTTATTTAACTGACTGTTAATTATTGTTTGTGTCACTTCATCATCAGAAATTACGATCACGCTGATGGGCCGAACGCAGCATGAGGCAGAAGGAACATTATCGTTTTCCTATTATTTCTGAACCAACTCCTTTTTTTAATTGTGTAGTGTTGCATTTCTTTTAAACTCTATAAATCTTCTGGTCCCTTAGTGTTGATCCGGGTATGACTACATCGCGACTATAAAAATGCACAGAAATGATAATGTTTCTTCCGAACGCTCTCATATATATATATATATATATATATATATATATATATATATATATATATATATATATCAATATGCTGCTCTTATTCAGGTATTTAATGGTCAACGTATGCCATTATAATAGTGTAATAAATCCCTGATTCTGTTTCCAAGTGGCCCACCAAAAATATTCACTTTTTCGACATTAAAAAAAAAGTAACAATTCTTTTTCTTTTCGTCCCCCAAGAGCAACGCTACAAAACACGTCGGTGTGCATTAACGTTATGTAAGATGGGGGCCCTGATGCCTGCAGCCTGTGTTCAGCCCAGAAGCAATTGGCGAATCCCAGTAGGAGAGCTCCTTCCTGCTGCGTGGGCAATAGCTGGAGTTGGCCGCGAGTTGCTGGGAGCTCCTACAGAAACCAATCACTGGGCCCCTCCGGGACTTGCTCGCCCCTACACTCTTGGAGGGATGCGCCCTTCCGCCCAGTGGGCCGGTGTAAGAAGGCTGCCGAACTCGTGGAGTGGCTGCGCTCACTGTGTTAGCTCTCCGGGCTCTCCACCCTCTGCATAAGGAAGACTTGTTACTGAACACGGTCGGAAGTCGATAACTAGTCGTGGTAACTACCTGATGACAATAGTTGCTCACACGCTACGCTGCCACCACTGTTCATCGGCTACAGCAAGAGCCTGTTTCACCCACTTACTTTATTTTGAAGTGAATATTGTTTGTGTGTACCAAGTTTCTTATTTGTAACTTTCTTTCATTGTACAGTTTTCCCAAGTTTCCTGCAACTTTCTTTCATTGTACAATCCATATTTGCGAGTGAAGTAGCCAGAAACAATTCGCTTCCGTTAATTCCGAAACATTATCAGCGCCGTTGAACACACGCTTCGATTGCATTGAAATAACATTTAACACTTGATTTAGAAGTAGCTTTTGCAACTGATTTCTTGAGCCACACGTATGTGGTAAACAACTTTTAGAGCAAATTATTCAGACTGTTTAATCCACAGCTATTTCTCATAATTCACATCCCACATGTACTGACAAGGACCAGTCCGTGAGGTGATGGGTTCACTGCACAATGTGTTCGGTTGCACCTGTTCATGCTGTACTGTCCTTTTCTCTTTGTCTTATGTCTGTAATAAAGAAATGAAACGAATATGACTAGCAATTAAATTTTTTCAGACCTGTTTCCACGCCTAACAAATAAAGGGAAATGCGTTACGCGTGCTGACATAGCGGCTTTCTGTATAGAGAATAAAGTACTTTTGTGTTTGTTGATGGATTAAAACGAGTTATTGGTAAGACTGTGATGACTAACAACAGGAATATTCAAACGTAAATGAGGTTCTAGAGTTGAACATTTTCCAGGGAGACAGTTACAATGAAACCTTGTTGTTGATAGACCTACGTCAAATAACAGCACGGTTTTGTCTCACCAAACACATTAAATGTCTGTTCAGACGACGCATCATTCATGAATAAATAAACTCTTTCCTGTTCACCACAGCAACTAATTTTACGCTATTGGCAAGGAATATACGATCCAATTCAAACGGAAGTTGTATGTCGTAATATTATATGATGTTACGACAACAAGTCAGATTCTTTTATTTTTATCTTATTTGTTTATTTATGATTTTTATAGAATTATCTGTGGTGAAGTGAAGTACTTTCACTTTATTGATAGGACATCAGTTTTGCAGAACAGATGTATGAATATATGCACGTATAACGTGTCTAGTAGCTTGGTACATCTGTGCAAGTTTGCCATTCGAATATTAGGTGGTAGCAGAATAGAACAATTAGCAGTTGCGGTGGACCACACAAATTTGCTTATGAATCAACAGCTGCGGACCACACATGTACTTACTGTCATCAGCGTGGTAGGATATGTAACAATCAGTAATTTTAACAACAGAAGATCAACGGAAACACAATTTTTTTTTTTGCGCAAAGGTATCAATTTAACAGAATTAACGTATCTCACAAGCGGGTGGAGAATATTATGTCCTGTTAACGAAGTTTTGATTGTGTGTGCACCTTCGGCAACCAATACATATCACGAAAGATCGTCGTTTGATAAAAGTGGCCCTCTATATCATTCGTTTTTTAATGAAAATATTAGCCTTGGAGGTGGTTTTAATAGTATGGTAAGTGCTAATGATCAAATTTCAAACAAAAATAAATGCTACGACCTCGGATGTCTTTGCATGACACTAAAAAGAAAGGCGGCCAGGGTGGCCGAGCGGCTCTAGGCGCTTCGATCCTGAACCGCGCTGCTGCTACGGTCGCAGGTTCGAATTCTGCCTCGGGCATGGATGTGTGTGATGTCCTTAGGTTAGTTCGGTTTAAGTAGTTCTAAGTTCTAGGGGACTGATGACCTTAGAAGTTAAGCCCCATAGTGCACAGAGCCATTTGAACTAAAAAGAAGGAACCGTAATGACGAGCGCTCGGTTTATATTTACGTAACTAGATGTCCTCCATAAGTTAAATAGCATTTATATCTCACAAGGCATCCGAAATAGTCTAATGAACAGTACTGTCACTCCTGTCATTCTCTATAACCGCTGCGGTTATCATAATTACGTAAACCTCTAACATGCGAACTTTGTCACAGTAGAGGATTTTGGAGGCTAAACGTTTCTTGCTGGACAATGAACTAGATGAGGAAATAAAGCGAGTCTGGCATCAGGTCTTGGTATGCAAAGGCCACAACAATAATTTTCTGCAGTAATGGATATGCAGAAGTAAATTTAAAATAAGAAATCCATACATGTTATAAAAATTGGATGAACATGTAATACATGTAGCGTACACCACACATTCATATAATTTGTTCGCCTAGATGGGCGATGGATCCACCTTCTTCAGTACGGATGCACAAGTACGTCCCACTTCCTACGGGAGTCTCAGAGTAGCGAGCAAGGTGGAAACAGACAGGGAATGCGGATAGCTGGTGGCCGGCTGAAGTGGCCGCGCGGTTCTGGCGCTGCAGTCTGGAACCGCGAGACCGCTACGGTCGCAGGTTCGAATCCTGCCTCGGGCATGGATGTGTGTGATGTCCTTAGGTTAGTTAGATTTAAGTAGTTCTAAGTTCTAGGGGACTAATGACCTCAGCAGTTGAGTCCCATAGTGCTCAGAGCCATTTTGATAGCTGGTGGTCGGTGGGAGCGCGGATTGGTCGTGAGGCGTAGTACCGAGGTGGTCCGAACAGCTGCCATAAACAGTGTGTGCTGGTTGGCGCAATGGTTGACGCACCTGCCTAGTAAACAGGAGATCGCTTCCTTCCCTTTCTCCCTCCTTCACCTTCAGTTTACATATAAAAATCACTTACTGTCGGTACATCGTTGTTGTGGGTACCCCCACCTGTCAAAGGGGTGGGGGCAGGGATGGATAAACAGTGTAACCTACAACACGCGAATACCCACACTTTAGTCATCCAGTGTTTGAGAATGACAGCTCTTTTTGACTTGTAACTAACTTTTAACATGATTTCAAACGTTTAAGAAACATTTTCTCGCTGACAGACTCCCACAAATGATGACAGGAAAAAGAGTTATGAATTACATTATTTTTCACTATTCGTGCACTAAAACTATAGCACGAAGCATGACGTTTTAGTTTATTACTTCTTTACTAAAAACTCTATTCACAACACACTTCCCAGCTATTAGCCACATATACCTGTGGATGTACCCTCAAAATTACATTATTATACAGGACATATTTCAGAAGATACGACATAATAAATATTAAGCTGCGTGAAAATGTGACTGCAGGGTGAAATTCGTTAGAAAATGTTCAAATGTGTGAGAATTCCTAAGCGACCAAATTACTGAGGTCATCGGTTCCTAGACTTACACACCACTTACACTAACTTATGCTAAGAACAAGACACACACCCTTGCCCGAGGGAGGACTCGAACCTCCAGCGGGAGTGGCCACGCAATCCGTGAATGGCGCCTCAAACCGCGCGGCCAATCCGTGCGGCGAAATGCACTAGAGATACAGGTGAAATATATGTGCAAATGACTGTGAAATATATTTGACATGTGCGTACATGGAAAAAACCATGGTTGAAAGGCTCATCCTCAACTACTGGATAGATTTCAACCAAATTTGAAACACTAATCTGGAAAGAAATACCGTGGGAGTAAGAACCACATGCGTCATATTACGGTCAGCATGATTACGTGGAGAGAGAGGAGGAGAGGAGTAGATAGATACCGAGTGAGATGGAGGAGAGGGACATAGATGCGGGTGAAGAAGAGATGGACAGAGAGATGGGAGAGGCAACTGGATGGAGAGGAGAGAGAGGAGGAGATGGACAGATAAAAGAAAGAGGAAGATATGGACAGAGGCAGAGGAAGGAAGACACAGTGAGAGGGGGACGAGAACAGAGAGAGAGTGAGGAGGAGATAAAGGAAGACGAGGGGACGGAGATAGAAAGGAGGAGATGAACAGAGGGAGGGGGGGGGGAGGAAAGAAGGAGATGACCAGTGAGATGGGGGAGCAGGAGATGGGCAGAGAGGGTGTGAGGGCTGAGGTCGACAGAGGGGGAAGGAAGAAGATTGGCTATTAGAAGGTCATCAGTCCCTAAGCTTACACAGTACTTAAATTATCCTTAAGACAAATACACACACCCATGCCCGAGGGAGGACTCGAACATCCGCCGGGATCAGCCGCACAGTCTATGACTGCAGCGCCCAAGACCGCTCGGCTAAACCCGCGCGGCGCTATTAGAAGACTGGAATAAATGTATACCTTGGCAACTCCAGGTACTAAGTTAGCAGAAGCATAAAATACGACAAGTAAAAAGCCTTCTGGCAGGAACAAACAAAAGAGTTGTAGTATCAGTTTTAGTATCTCCCCTACGGCGGCTATCGATATTGGCACATAGACGCTGCGTTTCGTTTCTACGAAAGCGCCGCCACCGACTGCAAGGTGCGCAATAGGGGCGTTAACGTGTGTCGAGCCACTCACAGGGATATAACGCCGTCCGTGTTGTACGAATTGCTTAATATCTCGTCATATCTCTACGCGTACAACGACGCTGCTTTTGTGCTGGATTGCTGATTTTCAGTGTTGGTAATCATTCAGTGCTCAACTCATGACGAATCTTGCTCTGTTTACAGTCTACCGTCTAGTACCGGGAGGAGACAGAAAATCAAAGTTTGCAGGACTTGTACTGATGCAGTAGCATCCTGACTGATGTCATTAGCGATTTTTTTTTTCAGTCCTCAGTCTTATGACTAGTCTGATGCGGCCCGCCACGGATTCCTCTTCTGTGCCAAACTCTTCATCTCAGAATAGCACCTGCAACCTATATCGTCAGTTATTTGCTGGATGTATTCCAATCTCTGTCTTCCTCTGCAGATTTTGCCCTCTACGGCTCCCTCTAGTAAAATGGAAGTCATTCCCTGATACCTTAACAAATGTCCTATCATGCTGCCCCTTCTCCTTGTCAACGATTTCCAAATACTCCTTTACTCTCCGATTCTGCACAGAATCTCCTCGTTCCTTAGCTTATCAGTCCGTCTAGTTTTCAATATTCGTCTGTAGCACCACATCTCAAATGCTTCGATTCTCTTCTGTTCTGGTTTTCCCACAGTCCATGTTTCACTACCATACTCTGCTGTGCTCCAGACGTACATTCTCAGAAATTTCTTCCTCAAATTAGGGCCTATGTTTGATACTAATAGAATGCCCTTTCTGCCAGTGCTAGTCTGCTTTTGATGTCCTCCTGGCTCCGTCCGTCACCGGTTACTTTGCTGCCTAGGTAGCAGAATTAGTCAACTTCATATACTTGGTGACCGTCAATCCTGATGTTGTCATTTACGCTACATCTCATTACATCCGTCTTTCTTCGATTTACTCTCTATCCATATTTTGTAGACGTTCAGAATATCATGTAATTCTTCTTCACTTTCGCTCAGGATAGCAATGGCATCAGCGAATCACATCTTTGATATTTTTTCACCTTGAATTTTAATCCCTCTCCTGCACCTATCTTTTATTTCCGGCATTGCTTCTTCGATGTCCAGATTGAACAGTAGGGGCGAAAGACTAAATCTCTGTCTTACACACTCTGTAATACGAGCACTTCGTTCTTCGTCGACCACTCTTATTATTCATTCTTGGCAATTATGCGTATTGCATATTACCCGTCTCTCCCTACAGCTTACCCCTATTTTTCTCAGAATTTCGTAAAAAAAAAATGGTTCAAATGGCTCTGAGCACTATGGGACTCAACTGCTGTGGTCATCAGTCCCCTAGAACTTAGAACTACTTAAACCTAACTAACCTAAGGACATCACACACATCCATGCCCGAGGCAGGATTCGAACCTGCGACCGTAGCAGTCGCACGGTTCCGGACTGCGCGCCTAGAACCGCGAGACCACCGCGGCCGGCTCAGAATTTCGTACATCTTACACTATTTTACATTGTCGAATGCTTTTTCCTGATCGACAAATCATATGAACGAGTCTTGATTTTTCTTTAGTCATCACTGCATTATAAACGCAACGTTAGAATTGCCTCTCTGGTGCCTTTACCTTTTCTAAAGCCGAACTGATCGTCAAATAACATATTAGGATTATTGGAAATTAAAAAGACAAAATAACAGCTCTTCAGTGGTGATAACTGACTGCTAGCTGTGTAAGAGCTCAGTTCACCGTTACCTTGAAAAACCTTCGGTGATTCGTCAGGTGCTGTAACGCTGCTTTTCTGGGCTGTGTCACCGGTGAAAGGGTAACGAACTACCAATTAGCCCGAAATTGTAACCCAAGTACAGATTATAGCAATATTCACCGCGAAACAAGAGCATAATTTGATGCTACAAATTGCAATATTACGACAACCACATGCGTCTTCAGTCTAGTTAAACATATTTTGTAAAGCAGTGCAGGGTTGGACTTCATTCACCTAACTGAGAGACAGGATCGTGGAAGGTATTAAGAAGACTAGGACAGGGGGCGCTTGTCGGAACTGCACCGTCTAGGAGCAACTTTATTTTACATATTCTTTTTCGTTTTCATTTTTTTACAAAGTGATTAACCGCACATGCGGTAAGAAGCATTACAAAGTACGTGCTTCGAATACAAGCAAAAATCTTTACAAGAAGGTATTTCAGTTACAGTTTGTAACACAGGCAAAAATGTGTCTGTACGTAATTATGCCAGCGCCATACTCAGTCGAAGAACAAATTTTGAATGCCTCCACCACTCTATAAAAAGGAAAACAAAATTTTCAAGACACCAAAAAATAGATACAGACACACATTTTTACAAACAGCTTGGTACGACAAGACTGGATAAGAAACTCCAACATTAATAAAACCAGACTTTCAGGTATAAAACGAATATGTAATGTCGGACATAAAATAGTGGTGAAACCACATAGTCAAGTACAAAATGACAATGAAGTCGGAAATGCAACATTTGACATTCACATTTTTATGCCCATGAAGGTACTTGGAGTAAAGCATCATGCTAACCTTCTGTCAGAAATATGTTGGTACAGTAATATCTTAATCTTTTATTACTGATATCTGCTCTACACTCAGTTTGTGGAGGTAAATGAATGTAGTTCCACCATGGGAAATATTTTTTCAATTCAGTAAACTTTACCAACAGCCGTATACTTCAGGTTATTTTATTTCGAACGCAACCAATTTCGGCAATTCATTTTTCCATCTTCAGACCCCATATGCTTTTAGCGAATCAACGAGCTAATCGTATAGTGCCATGAATCTGGATTCCGTTAATCCAGATCGTTGTGCAACAGATTCAACGAAGTGTCACGCTTTAGTTGAATCTGTTGCACAACGATTGGGATTCACGGTATCCAGTTTTATGGCACTATACGATAAGCTCTTTGAGTCGCAAAAAGCGTATGGGGCATGAAGATGGCAAAATGAATTGCCGAAACTGGTTGTGTTCGAAATAAAATAAAAAAAGGCTAATGTATACGGCTGTTGGTAGAGTTTATTAAATTGAAAAGCACGTACCAGCCGATGTCCCCCGGACATAATGGACCGACAGTGATAGGAAAATATATGTTCTCTGTTATGAGTGTGGCGCTTTGTTACCATGAATTCAAAGACAGATATATAGGCCGACGTCTAATTTATGTCAGATGGTATGTAATGGATTTGTACGCGAATGTATTGTTTTACCATTATTTTGTCTCCTTTTTATTGGACTGTTTTATATCTGAGTTTGCGGTTTTATTAATGTTTAACTTCCTTATTTTGTCATTTGTACTTAATTGTTTCTTATTACTAAATTTATGTAGTGGTTTATTCTTGACTATTGGTTTTACTACTATTTTATGTTTGGCTTTATGTACTAGTTTTAAACACTATGCGATCAAAAGTATGCGCATACCCCCAAAAACATACGTTTCTCATATTAGGTGCATTGTGCTGCCACCTACTGCCAGGTACTCCATATTAGCGACCTCAGTAGTCATTAGACATCGTGAGAGAACAGAATGGGGCGCTCCGCGGAACTCACGGTCTTCGAACGTGGTCTGGTGATTGAGTGTCGCCTGTGTCATACGTCTGAACGCGTGATTCCCACACTCCTAAAGATCTATAGGTCTACTGTTCCTGATGTGTCAGCGAAGTGGAAACGTGAAGGGACACGTACAGCACAAAAGTGTACACGCCGACCTCGTCTGTTGACTGACAGAGACCACCGATAGTTGAAGAGTGTCGTAATGTGTAACAGGCCGATATCTGTCCAGACCATCACACAGGAATTCCAAAGTGCATCAGGATCCACTGCAAGTACTATGGCAGTTAGGCGGGTGGTGAGAAAACTTGGCTTTCATGGTCGAGCGGCTGCTCATAAGCCACACATCACGCAGGTAAATGGGTACGCCTCGCTTGTTGTAAGAAGTGTACACATTAGACGATTGAACAGTGGAAAAACGTCGTGTGGAGTGACGAATCACGGTACACAATGTGGCGATCCGACGGCATGGTGTGGGTATGGCGAATGCCCTGTCAACGTAACCTGCCAGCGTGTGTAGTGGCAACAGTAAAATTCGGAGTCGGTCGTGTTTCGGTGTAGTCGTGTTTTTCATGGAGTGGGCTTGCACCCCTTGTTGTTTTCCATGGCACTATCACAGTACAGGCCTACATTGATGTTTTAAGCACCTTCTTGCTTCCCACTGTTGAAGAGCAACTCGGGGAATGGCGATTGCAGCTTTCAACACGATCGAGAACCTGTTCATAATGCACGGCTTGTGGCGGAGTGGTTGCACGACAATAACGTCCCTGTAATGGACTGGCCTTCATAGAGTCCTGACCTGAATCCTATAGAACGCCACTGAGATGTTTTGGAATGCCGACTTCGTGCCAGGTCTCACCGACCGACATCGATACCTCTCCTCAGTGCAGCACTCCGTGAAGAATGGGCTGCCATTCCCCAAGAAATCTTCCAGCACATAATTGAACGTGTGCCTGCGAGAGTGGAAGCTGTCATCAAGGCGAAGGGTGGGCGAACACCGTACTGAATTCTAGCATTACCGATGGAGGGCGCCACGAACTTGTGTTATTTTCAGCCAGGTGTCCGGATACTTTTGATCACATAGTGTACCTCGATGTTTTGTTTTATTGATGTTGGAGTTCCTTATCCGGCCGTGGGGTACTGTTATCTGTAAAAATTTGTCTATGGATCTGTTTGTTGGTGTTTTGAAAATTTGTTTTCTTATTATTAGCGTCGTCGAGACGTTTAAAATTTGCTTCGTCGATTTGCTGAATATGGTGTTGGCATGATGACGTACACAGACCTTTTTGCCTCTGTAGTATTCGAAATACTACTTTGTAATGATTGTTACTGCATGTGCGGTTAATCACTTCATAAAAACTGAAAAATAAAGAAAAATATGTAAAATAAAGTTGCTGCTCCGATAAATGCCCCTTTCCTAGTCTTCCTAATACATTCCACAATGCGGTCTCTCAGGTAAATGAAGTTCAAACCTCGACTGCTTTACAAGATGTGTATAACTACAGTGAAGACGCATGTGGCTGTCGTAATGGATGTTACTGCACAGCTTATTGGTATGTACTGACTGTCATCAGTTGCCTTTGTACTATGGCACTGTTTCTGTAACGTAAACGATATTTACTATTTGCTTTCTTTTTTTTAAAGGATGACTTGATAGTGAGCTTAGGCTCTAAACTAATTATCAAGTAATAAAGAATTAGTATTGTAACTTCGACGGTTCTTTACAGTTTATTGCATAATTTGGTAAACCATACCGCTGCTGACTTTACGTCTTCACTAATTCTAGAAATAAGTGAACATCTTAGTGACAGGGCAGTTGAGAAGACTGGCTGTGTAAATGACGCAGAGTGAAACAGCGAATCTTGAGAAACTCTTCCGAAAATACATCAAAGAATCTGTTAAAAAAGCCAACAAAGTAAAAGCTCCAGGTCGAGAAGCGCTCTCTGCAGAATTTTACGTACATTACTGAGCCCTTGTGGGATGCACTCAGCTGGAAATGGCTAACGATTTAAAGGACGCCGAAAATATACATCTCGCATTGAAAGATGGCATCATCGTGCCATTACGTAAGATAGTGAATAGGGCGGTTATACTTCGAATGTAATCAGTTTTGAGGAAGAATATATCGATAAAGCACCATACCCGGCCAAAGCGTGACATCTGCCGCGTGCGACCCCTGCAACATAATTAACATCTTTGTACAGAGCGAGGATTATAAAGTCGTTTCATTTTTATGCTGACACGATTATCTCTACAAAATCTTGCAGAAAATGGGATACGATGCACGTTCCATGAAACTAACTAAAGGGCTCACTGCAGACGCTTCATCATTGGTCGTTATCGATGGACAAAACATTGCCCACTTTTAGTCTCTTTGTAAGCCATCGTTACAGAGCACTGTTTAACATTCATCACTGCCGAGGTATCCGGTGTTGTCATCAGGAACGACAGGAAATGTTGAGTGCGCCAGTGACATATGTATTGCGGAATCATCGCCGGAAGATCACGTTTCGGCGGGACGCATCAGCAATTATTTTATTGTGGCTTTGGGGTTCTCGTCTCAATGAAAGAAAAACGTCCCTGTCACACATCGATTGCGGTGTCGGCGACACAGGCCCGTATGTCGGTGACACAGTGTATCAACAAAGTAGCTGCCACAAATCCTTCGGCTGTGTCTTGAGGCAGATCCCGGCAGAATGTCGACACGACATTGCACAGACATGCTAAACAGGATTAGAGCCTACATCAAAGTGTGCTGTTGTAGGTTGTTGAACTTGTCACAGACAGTACAAAAATTCAAAGTCTTGGTCGTAAGTTACTTTGCGCAGATCCCTTCCATGCCTTTTCCTGTGGCAGATAATATCTGACGACCGCTATGCTGGTTTAAAGTGAGGGGAAATATTTTTCAAATACGTTACGAGACCTTAAAACTGTCAATCACGACGGGTGGTCTAGACCTCATGGACACAAGGCAAGACTGCAAATTTCTCTTGAATGCCTTCCACAGTACATCCTAATAAACAAACAAATCTATTATTTTTTAACGAAGAGTAGGAAGTAATATCAGACTAAATTTCCAGTGGGATATGATGTGGAGGAATCTGCACAGCAACATCATATCGTCTGTCGTTAAAGCCATATGTTACGTGATTGTCAACAAAAAAAAGTAGTAACTAACGAAAAAACATAGAATAGCCATCTCAGCACAACAGTCACATGTGAAAAAATTCTGTCTCGTCGATACTTTAATACACAGATTCATCTGTGAAAACGCATTTGCGTTCTGGACTTACACCCGAAGGAGACTTGAGATCATACACTCCTGGAAATGGAAAAAAGAACACATTGACACCGGTGTGTCAGACCCACCATACTTGCTCCGGACACTGCGAGAGGGCTGTACAAGCAATGATCACACGCACGGCACAGCGGACACACCAGGAACCGCGGTGTTGGCCGTCGAATGGCGCTAGCTGCGCAGCATTTGTGCACCGCCGCCGTCAGTGTCAGCCAGTTTGCCGTGGCATACGGAGCTCCATCGCAGTCTTTAACACTGGTAGCATGCCGCGACAGCGTGGACGTGAACCGTATGTGCAGTTGACGGACTTTGAGCGAGGGCGTATAGTGGGCATGCGGGAGGCCGGGTGGACGTACCGCCGAATTGCTCAACACGTGGGGCGTGAGGTCTCCACAGTACATCGATGTTGTCGCCAGTGGTCGGCGGAAGGTGCACGTGCCCGTCGACCTGGGACCGGACCGCAGCGACGCACGGATGCACGCCAAGACCGTAGGATCCTACGCAGTGCCGTAGGGGACCGCACCGCCACTTCCCAGCAAATTAGGGACACTGTTGCTCCTGGGGTATCGGCGAGGACCATTCGCAACCGTCTCCATGAAGCTGGGCTACGGTCCCGCACACCGTTAGGCCGTCTTCCGCTCACGCCCCAACATCGTGCAACCCGCCTCCAGTGGTGTCGCGACAGGCGTGACTGGAGGGACGAATGGAGACGTGTCGTCTTCAGCGATGAGAGTCGCTTCTGCCTTGGTGCCAATGATGATCGTATGCGTGTTTGGCGCCGTGCAGGTGAGCGCCACAATCAGGACTGCATACGACCGAGGCACACAGGGCCAACACCCGGCATCATGGTGTGGGGAGCGATCTCCTACACTGGCCGTACACCACTGGTGATCGTCGAGGGGACACTGAATAGTGCACGGTACATCCAAACCGTCATCGAACCCATCGTTCTACCATTCCTAGACCGGCAAGGGAACTTGCTGTTCCAACAGGACAACGCACGTCCGCATGTATCCCGTGCCACCCAACGTGCTCTAGAAGGTGTAAGTCAACTACCCTGGCCAGCAAGATCTCCGGATCTGTCCCCCATTGAGCATGTTTGGGACTGGATGAAGCGTCGTCTCACGCGGTCTGCACGTCCAGCACGAACGCTGGTCCAACTGAGGCGCCAGGTGGAAATGGCATGGCAAGCCGTTCCACAGGACTACATCCAACATCTCTACGATCGTCTCCATGGGAGAATAGCAGCCTGCATTGCTGCGAAAGGTGGATATACACTGTACTAGTGCCGACATTGTGCATGCTCTGTTGCCTGTGTCTATGTGCCTGTGGTTCTGTCAGTGTGATCATGTGATGTATCTGACCCCAGGAATGTGTCAATAAAGTTTCCCCTTCCTGGGACAATGAATTCACGGTGTTCTTATTTCAATTTCCAGGAGTGTAGATTCCACAGCCCCAAACCGCTTCGATGTGATGAAAGTGGGTCGCGCAGCGCTACCTATCTATATCCAATGTACATGATTTTAGAACCAAAGAGTATCAGAGTAAGAAACACTGAATTCTTGCAAATGACTAATATCTTGCAGTAATTTTCTAAAACTGGTGTTCTTCGCTCCGCGAAAATTTTGTGTAACAAAATGGAACAGAAAAAAATAAATAATGACGATAGAATATGGGATCGGGAGTAGTAATGAGAGACGAGAATGACTGCCTGATTTCTGCAACAAATACATTATTCAGAAATGACATGGGGAGGAGCTATACTTTGAAAAGGCCTGTAGACACGAACAGTTCCTGCTGGTTTACATCAGGACCAGGAAGGGAATGGGAAACTGCACTGTTAAGGAATGATAACGTATATTTGAAGTTTTCTAAGACTATAATTACTGCGATAATGGATACCAAAACAGGCATTTATGTTGATGAAGTGTGTACATCTCTATAAAGGGAAATCTTAGAATTCGGATAAACAGATCTAAGTACATAGAAGGTAACTGCGAAGAAACCCTGAGTAACAGAAGATATACTTCAATTCGTCGATGAAATAAGGTATTATAAAAACATCCAGTAAAAGACAGGGACTCGGGAATATAAGTCACTTAGAAATGAAATAAACAGGCTGTTCACGAATTCCTAGGCGAAATGGCGGCAGATTAAATCTGAAGAAATCGAAAAAGAAATGGTTGTCGGGAGGGCAGATAAACACATAGAAAAGTCAAAACCGCTTTCCATGAAATTAAATGAAATCGGGTAGACCAGTTCAACAGGAATTCCACTTGTGAATTCAGAAAAAAGAGCAGATAGGAATAAAGAGTATACTGAAGATATCAATGAGGGGAAGAAACTGCCTACTGGCGTTTTAGGAGAAGAAATGTGGGTCGATCTGAAGACATAGGGGATCCATTATCAGTCAGAATTTTGCAGTGCCTTGGAAGACAAGCTATCAAACGAAGCGGAAGGCACAGATACCATTCCTTCGAAATTTCTATGATCAGTGGGGGAAGTGGTAACTGGATGATTCTTCAAGATGGTGTGTAGAATCTATTTCATATATCATCAGACATTCCGAAAAATAGCGTCCACGTATTCTCGATGGTAGCAAGGACAGACAAGTGCGAAAACTGTCATACAATCAGCGTAACGGCTCATGCGCCCAAGTAGCTGGTAATAACAATGCACAGAAGAATGGAAAAGAAAATTTAGGGTCTATTAGATGACGATCGCTTTGGTTTTCAGCAAGGTAAAGGCACTATCGAAACAGTTCTGACACCGCGCTTGAATTAAGAAAAGTCAAGACTCATTCATAGGAGCTGTCGGCTTAGAAAATACTTTCAACGATTTAAATTATGGAAGATGTCTGAAAATACGACAAAATTAGTAGCGTGCTTTAAGGTGTGACGTATAATATAAAATATCTACTACAACCAAGAGGGAAAAATAAGAAGTGAACATCTAGAACAAAGAGCTTTGGATCAGTAATGGTTTAACTGTTCATTATATACATTGAAGAAGAAGCAATGACGGAAATAAAAGGGAGTGGAGGTTCAAGAGTGGGATTAAAATTCAGAATGAAAAAAATACCAATGAAATATTAGTGAAGGACAAGGACATCTGTTGAAAGGCAGCCGGCCACGGTGTCCGAGCGGTTCTGGCGCTTCAGTCCGGAACCGCGCGATTGCTACGGTCGCAGGTTCGAATCCTGCCTCGGGCATGGCTGTGTGTGATGTCCTTAGGTTAGTTAGGTTTAAGTAGTTCTAAGTTCTAGGGGACTTATGACCTCAGCTGTTGAGTCCCACAGTGCTCAGAGCCATTTTTTTGTTGAAAGGCTTGAACAGTCTAGTGACTACAGAATATGGATTGATAGTAATACGAAGAAAGACGAAAGTAATGGGGAATAGCAGATGTGAAATTATCAAGAAAATGAATGTCAAAATTGTTGACCACGGCGATTAGAACGACTTGTGCTGTTTAGGAAACGAAGGCATCACTGTAGATGAAGCAAGATGGACATAAAAAGCAGACTAGCACAGGCAAACAGAGCATTCCTTTACGGATGGTATCTTCTAATATGGAACATCGGCCTTAATATGAGGAATAAATTTCTGGGAAGGTACGTTGGAGCACAACGTTGTATGGAATTGAGTCATGGACTGTGAGGAAATTGTAAAAGAAAAGAACAGAAGCGCTTAAGATATAGTTCTGTATTACCTTTTGGAAAATTAGGTGGACTATTAAGATGAGAAACACAGAGCTTTCTACAGAATCAGTGAGGAGAAAAGCATGTGAAGAACATTATAACAAGAAGTTACAGAATGACAGGAAATGTATTAAGACATCACGAAATAAATTCTGTTGTAGTAGAGGGAACTGTAGAGGCGTTGAAAGCGCTAGGGTAGACAGAGATTGGAATACATTCAATTATTGAGTACTATTGAACCTCCCTGGTTTCGCAAGGTATCTTGCCTAATGTCTTGGAAACCTCACAGAAATGTGGGAAGGTTGAAACTACGGTTGGTAAGACACCATACTTTTTTTTTCATCTATATCCACTGGCTCTTCACACCCAGATAATTCGCAGATAAGTGAATAATTTGCGAAGGATTAATTGCGCAATGACCTCTACACAGAAAATATTCGCGATATTACACTACTGGCCAATAAAATTGCTACACCACGAAGATGACGTGATACAGACGCGAAATTTAACCGACAGGAAGAAGATGCTGTGATATGCTAATGATTAGCTTTTCAGAAGATTCACACAAGGTTGGCGTCGGTGGCGACACCTACAATGTGCTGGCATGAGGAAAGTTTCCAACCGATTTCTCATACACAAACAGCAGTTGACCGGCATTGCATGGTGAAACGTTGTTGTGATGCCTCGTGTAAGGAGAAGAAATGCGTACCATCACGTTTCCGACTTTGATAAAGGTCGGATTGTAGACTATCGCGATTGCGGTTTATCGTATCGCGGCATTGCTGCACCTGTTGGTCGAAATCCAATGACTGTTAGCAGAATATGGAATCGGTGGGTTCAGGAGGGTAATACGGAACGCCGTGCTGGATCCCAATGGCCTCGTATCACTAGCAGTCGAGATGACAGGCATCTTATCCGCATGGCTGTAACGGATCGTACAGCCACGTCTCGATCCCTGAGTCAACAGATGGGGACGTTTGCAAGACAACAACCATCTGCACGAATAGATGGGGACGTTTGCAAGACAACAACCATCTGCACGAACAGTTCGACGACGTTTGCAGCAGCACGGACTATCAGCTCGGAGACCATGGCTGCGGTTACCCTTGACGCTGCATCACAGACAGGAGCGCCTGCGATGTTTTACTCTAAGACGAACCTTGGTGCACGAATGGTAAAACCATTTTTTCGGATGAATCCAGGTTCTGTTTACAGCATCATGGTGGTCGCATCCGTGTTTGGCAACATCACGGTGAACGCACATTGGAAGAGTGTATTCGTCATCGTCATACTGGTGTATCACCCGGCATGATGGTATGGGGTGCCATTGGTTATACGTCTCGGTCACCTCTTATTCGCATTGACGGCACTTTGAACAGTGGACGTTACATTTCAGATGTGTTACGACCCGTGGCTCTACCCTTCATTCGATCCCTGCGAAACCCTACATTTCAGCAGCATAATGCACGACCGCATGTTGCAGGTCCTGTATGTTCGACTGCTGCCCTGGCCAGCACATTCTCCAAATCTCTCAGCAATTGAAAACGTCTGGTCAATGGTGGCCGAGTAAGTGGCTCATCACAATACGCCAGTCACTACTCTTGATGAACTGTGGTATCGTGTTGAAGATGCATGGGCAGCTGTACCTGTACACGCCATCCAAGCTCTGTTTGACTCAATGCCCAGGCGTATCAAAGCCAATATTACGGCCAGAGGTTATTGTTCTGGGTACTGATTTCTCAGGAATATATTTGTCCAATGAATATCCGTTTATCATCTGCTTTTCTTCTTGGTGTAACACTTTTTTTGGTCAGTAGTGTAATACAGTTCTAGTAAAAAAAAATCTTTTAATTGAAGTGGCTCAATGGTCACTCATTCCGAACTTATTCGTTTCTTTGGGCGGATGGAGTGTGTGGAAAAGGGGGGGGGGAGGTTTAGATGATCGGGGCTAAGGAGGGGAGAGGGTATGGGAGCGTCATCTCGCTTCTGTATGGTTCGATGCGGCTACCATAAATTCTTCTCTACTACATCTTCACTTCGCAAGTCATCTTGCGGTGTGTGGCGAAGGGTACTTTGTGTACCTCTGTCGCTTGCCCCCCGTTCGTGTTCCAGTCGCGATTAGTCCGCAGGAAAAACGACTGCCAAAAAGCCTCGTGTGGGTTCGAATATCTATACTTTTATCTTCATGGGATTTTAGCGAGATATACGTAGTTGATTCTTCTAGGAACGTACACCGTTGGAACTTTAACAGTAAACCACAATGTTTATTGGTCGGACAAAGGTTTTGTAAGGTACTTATTTTGCACATGCACTACATTTACTGAGGATTCTTCCAATGAATCTCAGTCTGGCATCTGACATTACTGCGATTAGTTTTATGAGGTCGTTCCGCTTTAAATCGCTCCGTACGCATACTCCTAGATATTTTGTGCTAGTAACTGCTTCCAGTGATTCTTGTCCACCTGTGTAATCATACAATCTACATCTACATACGTGCTGCGCAAGCCACCGTACAGTGCGTATCTGGGGGGAGGGGTGTGTACCCTGTACCGTTACCCGTCACTTCCTTTCCTGCTCGAATCGTAAACAGAGCGAGGGAAAATGTCTTCCTGTTTGCCTCCGTATGAGCCCTAATTCCTCTTTTCTTACGATCCTTACGTGAAATGGACATCGGCGGCAGCAGATTCGTTCTGTTGTCAGCTTCAAACGCTGGTTTTCTTAATTTTCGAAAAGAATGTCACCTTTCCTCCAGGAATTCCCATGTTTGTTTTCGATGGAGCTCCGCAATGCTTACCTGTTGTTCGAAGCTACGATAACAAATCTAGCAGCCCGCCTGTGAACTGCTTCATTGCCTTCCTTTCATCCGACCTAGTGCGAATCCTAAACAATCAAGCAGTACTCAAGAATTGGTGTTACTAGTATCTTATACGCGGTCTCCTTAACAGATGAATCACACGTTCCTAAAATTGTCCCAGTAAACCGGGGACAACCTTCGCACAATCCATATATGGTCGTTCAACTTCATATGGCTTGGAATGGTACGCCTAGATAGTCAAGTAGCACACAGCTAACACCGTATTCTAAGACTACCGTACGGGATTCTTTTTCCTACTCTTCTTCATTAACGTACATTTATCTACAATAAGAGCTTTCTGTCTTTTACCACACTAACTAGAACGTTTGTTTAAGTTGTCTTGTATCCTCCAATGACGACACCATCCCATACACTAGAGCATCATCAGGAAACAGTCTCAGACTTCTGCTTACCTTGTCCGCCAGATCATTTACGTATATAGAAAATACCAGCCATCCTATCACACTTTCATTGGGAAACAACCTTTGTCTCTGATGAACACTCGCCGTCGAGGGAAAGATACTAGGTTCTGTTAATTAAGAAATCTTCGAGCCACTCACATACCTGGAAACCTATTCCATATTCTTGTACCTGTGGGAACAACCTACAGTAAGGCACGGTGTGGAATGGCTTTCGTTGTCTAGGAATATGGAATATGCCTGGTGCCCTTTATCCGTAGTTAGAAGGATTTCGTGTGAGAAAAGGACAAGCTGAAATTCACACAAGCGATGCCTTTTAAAACAGTGCTGATTCGTGGACAGAAGCTTTCCGTGTGAGGCGAATTTACTATATTCGAACTGAGAATATCTTCAAGGTTTGTGCGGCAAAGCGATATTAAGGATATTGTTCTGTAATTTTGTGGGTCAGTTCTTTTACCTTTCTTATTCACAAGAGTTACCTGCTTCTTTTTCCAGTCGCTTGGGATTTTGCGCTGAGGGAGAGATTCGCGGTAAGTGGAAGCTAAGTAAGGGACCAATGCCGTGGAGTACTCTTTGTAAAACGAGATTGGGATTCCATCCAGATGTGCTCAATGATCTGTTTTCAACTCTTTCGGTTCTTTCTCGACGCCAGGGATGTCTATTATTATGTTCTCCATACCGGAGTCAGTGAGATGGCCATCGACGGTACGTTTGTACGATTCTCCTGCTGAACAATATCTTAAACGCAAAATTTACAGCTTCGGCTTTCCTTGTTATATCTTCTACATCTGGCCATGTATCCGCAATACATTATATTTGTTTACGGTGACGTTGCCACTCCTTGCACCAAGCGTCAGTCCTCTGCTGGTCTTCCTGCAGTTCGCTGCAGGTTTCTAGCGTTGTGATTTCTCTATGTACAACAGTATCATCTGCGAAAAGTCTCATCGAACTTCCGATGTTACCTACTACGTCACTGACATATACTGTGAAAAGTAATGGAAATATAGCACTCCGATGGGCTACGCCCAAACTCACTTTTACATCCGATGTGTTCTGTCTGTTGAGAATGACATGCTGCGCTCTGTTTGTTAGAAACTCTTCAGTCCAATCAGGCAGTCGGTCTGATGTTCAATACGCAGTCTTTTGTTCCTTATGCGGCAGTGGGCCAGCCTCTTCACTGAGGAGCAGCACTTGCACCCTATAACCACAGTTATTTGGCGCGCATATATATCTTTCTTCCCCTCAGTTTTGCAGTGTTGACCCTCTGCTGCTCCCTCTAGCAGGGGAAAGACGAGCAAGAGCATGCATACTTTAAATTTTATTTTACTATGTCATCTCGGTACTTTATTTACATGAGGCTACCCAAATGTGTAATTTAGACACAAAAATCACAAACAAACTACCCACGACCCCTGCATCAATACAATGTTCATACCATCAATTATTGCACTTATCACACGTTATCCAATCTGCGTCTGGAGGAGTCATCTCTCTCCCCAAAGTGGACAAACGTTTACAAACTTATCAGCTGCAGCGTCTCCTCTTTTGTCTCTTCCCTTTGCAATCCTTCTTTTTGATTGACTGTTCCTCCTCTAGAGATTTCTTAAACAGCGAGCTTACTGTGATTCTTCAGTTTCTCCCGCCGTATTTCTTGCTCGAACAGTCCAAGGGTGTACTGCCGGTCCATAGTGTCCTACGGGCACAATATTTCGGCAATTAGACATGTCGCCATCGTCAGGTGTGCACCTGACGATGGCGACGTGTCTGATCGCCGAAATATTGTGCCCGTAGGACACTATGGACCGGCAGTACACCGTGGACTGTTCGAGCGAACTCACTAATATTTGAGTCTGTTTTTCTTCGCATTTCCTCTTCTCTCCAGTTTCTTGTAGCTCCGGAGGAGGATGAATTTCCTTTGGGGATAGATGGGAAGGTCCCGGCCCCTGACTTGGTGTGGATGGAACTATTTGTGAACAGGTGACAGCTGACTGTCTTCATTTCTTTCACTGGTTGCAGCTGACATTTGCAGCGCTGGACTTTCCGTGACAGTATCAGGAACAAAATCTCATAATTCAAAACATCTTCGTTGTACGGCCACAAACCAGAAGATTTGAAAACATTGATAGTTTTCTCAACTGAAGCAATCCTATTGCACGCATTCCGAAAGAGTTCTCCACTCTGACACTGCAAGATGGCACTCCCCGGATGTGAAACATGCAATTTGTCACGCTCTGAATAAACACCATTTTTAATTAACAGAAAAATTCGGGAAGTGCTTGCATTTTGTGGCTTCTCCGAGAGGGAAGACTCAGGAGATGTGGTCCCTGCTCTCTGAATTTGTCGATGGCTGTAATACTGATGTACAAGGGATGTTTGTCTACAATCACCGAAGTTTTATTTGCTTTAGTTACACACTATTTTTTCTTGAAGTGCTCCAGCGACCCAACAAAAAGTTCTCTGTTCAGGAACCCAGAATCAGAAGAGAGAAAAAGGGTTTGTGGCGGAGTTTCGTCAGTTAGTTTAGCTTGTCTTGCGTCCTTGGAAAGATGAAAGCTGGTGGAAGTCAGCCGTATGGAAGCTTACCTAGATCTCTGAGTGTTAATCGATACTGTAATTGTTGAAGTTCAACACAGTATTTACAGAATTCTTGTTTCATTGCCTCAGAAAATACTGATTTGTATCCGCCTAGTGAAGCTGGAATAGTCTCACCTTTCAACCCACTCCTGACCATAGCCTCATTTATGTCATCATAACCCCTGTAAATACGGTTGCTATCACGCCTTAATTTGTATCTTTCCATACTAAAGAGTGTACTGAAATGCAGAAAACTTTGAATAAATATCCTAGTTTAACAATGCATAATCCTTAGTTTTATAATGATTTTGTAAAAATCTAGTGAACATGTGTGTCAAGAAGCAACCAGTTTTATTCATGGTTACTGTCTCTTTGTTAAACTTAAATAACATTGAAAGAAAAGACCAAGCAGCACAATAATGCATTTTTTACCTTAATAACTACAATGATAGGAGCAGAAAGTAATGCGTGTTGCCCCCTCAACATATCGAGATTAGTGAACGTCTCCCAGTTAGTGAAATACCCTAGCCGGTGAAAGCTTACCATGTAAGTTATTTTCGGATGTGTTAATACATGTCCTAACATTCTGTCTCATCTTCTTGTCAGTGTTTTCTGACGGTCTTTTCTTCGCAGATTCTGCGGAGGACCTGCTCATTCCTTACATTATCGCTCAGCCTAATTTTCAGTAGCCCTCTATAGAACCACATCTCAAACGCTTCGAGTCTCTCCTTTTACGGTTTTTCGACGATTTACACTACATAATGCAGTGCTCCATAAGTACGTTATCAAACATTTATTTGTCAGGCTAAAGCCGATGTTTGTGGTTAGCAGACTTTTCTTGGCCGCGAATGCAACTTTTACCTGTGCTAACCTGCTCTTTATGTCCTACTTGCTTCTTCAGTCATGTGTTATTTTTCTTCCAAGCGCAGCTGAAATTGGAAATTTGTGGTAAGGACTATGGGACCAAACTGCCGAGGTCAGCGGTCCCTAGACTTACGCACTACTTAATCTAACTTAAACTGACTTACGTTAAGGACAACACACACACACACGCCCGAGACAGGACTCGAACCTCCGACGGGGGGAGCTGCGCGAACCGTGACAAGACGCCAAAGACCTCACGACCACCCCGCGCGGCAAACGTAACTGAATACCTTAACTTGCTCTGCTTCATGGTTCCCAGTTTCGTTGTTAACTTCATCGCTAATTTCGTTTTAACTACTCCTCATTAATTTCGCCTTTTTTCGGTTTACTCTCAATCCATATTCTACACTCATTCCACGGTTTAATCCAATCAATGTTTCCTGTAATTTTTCTTCTTTTACACTGAGCACGGCCGTGCCAGCAGCGAATCATACCATTGATATCTTCTCACTATGAATTTTTACCCCATACTTGAATCTTCCTTTTAATTCTGTCATTGCTTCTTCGATGTGCTGAAGAGTAGGGGTGAAAGACTACATTACTTTCTTACCCCTTTTTAATCATACCACTTCTGTTTTGGTCTCCATTCTCATTGTTCCCTACAGGATCTTGTACATATTGTGTATTATCCGTCTTTCCTTACAGCTTACCCTTATTCGTCTCATAATTTCAAACATTTTACACAATTTGACACTGTCGGACGCTTTTTTTCAAGTCGACAAACTCGACGAATGCGTTTTTCTTCCATTATCAAGTGCAACCTGAGAAATACATCCCTGGTGCCTTTACAATTTCAAAGCCAACTTGGTACTCATCTAACAGAGCTTCAGCTTTCTTTTCCATCCTTGTATTTATTACTCTTGTCACCAACTCGGACGCTTCGGCCGTTAAGCTAACTGTGTGACAGTTCTTACACTTACTAGCTCTTGCTATCTTCGTAATTCTGTAGGTGATGTACGAGGGCTATTCCGAAAGTAAGGTCCGATCGGTCACGAAATGGAAACGACTATGAAAATCCGATAAAGCTTTGCACAGATGTGTTGGGTAGTGTCTCTAGTATAACCCAAGTTAGCATCACGTCGCTCTTCTCATTTCTGAGCTCGCAGTGAGTGCGTAAAGATGTCTAGAAAATAGTGTCTGCCGCCAAGTACGGGGGCCTGGTGAGAAATTTCCCCTGAAGCTATGCAGCTAACATTACATAACTGTCGTGCTGTTTCGTCTTCAAGACAATTCTCAGCCGCATTCTGCAGGGGCAATGAAGATGCTCCTGCATCGTTTTCAAATGGAAATGTGAGATTACCCACACTACAGCCCGTAATTGTCTCCCTCTGAGTTTCAGCTCAGGTCACATGAACCGCTGGTTATGAAGACAACATTTCGGCACAAGACAACGAGCCGTAGGCCAGCGTAGAGAATTGGCGGAGAGCACTGGCGGCTGCCTTCTATAGCGAGGGTATGGGAAAGTTGGTACAACGCTACGATACACGTCTAAGTCGGGTCGGCGACTATGGAGATAAGTAGCTGCAAGGTGTATCTAACTGTTACAAATAAAACATTTTTTATTTTTACCGTGGTTTCCATTTCGCGACCTATCGGACCTTACTTTCGGAATAGCCCTCGTATTTTATAAAAGCCGACGGTATGTCTCCAATCTGATAGTTAATACACTACTAATAATTTGGTTGCCACTTCTATCAATGATGTTAAAAATACCGAAGGAATGTTCGGTACCTTCCTACTTTATTTGATCTCAAGTCTCCCTAATCTCTCTTAAAGTGAGACTATTATTGGGTCCACTATGTCTTCCATATCGCCTCTCATTTCTTCCTCAGTCATCTCATCAGATGAGTTCTCCCCCTTACGGGGGACTTAAATGTACGCTTTCCGCCGATCTGCTCTCTTCCCTGCGCTTAACAAAATGGTTCAAATGGCTCTGAGAACTATGGGACTTAACATCTACGGTCATAGGTCCCCTAGAACTTAGAACTACTTAAACCTAACTAACCTAAGGACATCACACAACACACAGTCATCACGAGGCAGAGAAAATCCCTGATCCCGCCGGGAATCGAACCCGGGAACCCGGTGCGCTTAACAGTGGAATTCCCATTGCCATCTTAATATTCACTTCCTTGCTTTTAATTTAATCGAAGATAGTTTTCCTTTTCGACATTGCCTGAAAAAACGTGCGGCACCTAGTAGAGTAGGAGGAAATGGAATGAAACCACACGGTTTGACAGGGTATGTGATGTTGTTTCAGTGATTACAAAATAAAGTCAAATTTAGAAAGTGCATGTAAGTTGAAAGGTGGCTACACTGAGCCACAGCGCCAGAGATCGCGCTAGAGAGTATTGTTCCGCCGCCTCCACTGGCAGTGATTATTGAGATGTCGTAGTGGGAGTGCTTGTCGAGGACTCGTAGTAGTCAGTTCCTGTTGAGAGGTCGTGGTGGAGTGTGCTTGTCGAGATGTTGTAGTAAGGAGTGCTTGTTCCATGTTTTATGCAGTTGTTTGATGGGCTAGACAGCAGATGTTATTCGAATGGAAATATTGTAGTGATCAGAGTGCTTTTCGTCAATATATATGAAGGTAAAATATTCCGTGTTTTTTTTGTTTTTCATTATTTCAGTGTCTTAAATAATGCGTCATTACAGGTTCAGTCAACAAAGCATCTGGCTTGTGTTCTTGTATTAGAGTGTAATTCTGGTTTTCTTGAGTAATTATGGTATTTCTATTTTCTTTAATTAATTCAGTATAAATGTTATTTAAAATTTCTTGTGTTATTGAAGAAGAACCGTGCCAGATGCGTACGTTGAGCCACACTTCCACACACAGAACAGTTATACTTGTGCTTTGGTTTCGTAGGTTTTATAGTTGCTGGGGACTTAATTAATTAATTGTGTTAATGAAAATTTTCTTTCATTCTTTGTTGTTGTTCCATGCAGTCAGATTGCGTAATAATACTAGTCAGGGCCAACCGTTTACGAGACTTCGTAATCGGACAGACAGCTACTAAAGCAAAAAATTAAAATTATTTGCATTTTATTTTAATTAAGCCCCCATGCACGTGGCGACCCTGCCAGGATCGTCCCTTGGAATTGTTCTGATTGTAAAAATAGTAGACAGTAGTATTGTTGTAGTAATTTGTAGTTTAGTAATTGTAGTCTATATTGCATGTGTAGATTTGGTAATTGGCATTCTTCTAATGGTATTTTGCAAATTTTTTTTGTCTTGTCTACGGGTTTGATAATTTAGTGCAATTATTTCAATTGTTTGCTAATCGTGTTTGAGGGAAACATTTCGTGTGAATGGTATTGTTGGATATAAAGAGTCATTGTGTGTAATTTTCATATAGTGACGAGTTTTGTACATTTTGTAAATGATTACGCGATCAATGAAAAAGGCAACAATGATGAATAGTCAGAATAACGAAATTGTTGACATGGTGAACTCGCCAACACAGGAGAACAGGATGATGAATAATGAAGTGGAAAACAATTTAATAAGTCGGGAAAATAGTCCGGAACCATTTCAAAATTTTTCTCAATCAGAAAACTCACAGAATACGAGATTAACGACAGAAGGTTCTGAAATAGTATCGAACACAGATAGCTTTACAGCTATGACGAAGGAAACTGGTTTTGCGAGAAATGTTAGGGGCGAAAAGAATTTCGAACCGGATCATATGGAGCAGTTGATGGGTGCAATATTAGATTTGGGATCACAAATAGGAACAATTAAAACAGAGATGGGAACTTTACGATCTGGATTAAAAACTGATATGGGAACTTTACGATCTGAATTAAAAACTGATATGGGAACTTTACGATCTGAATTAAAAACTGATATGGGAACATTGGAAACACGGTTAGATTCACGAATAGGGACATGTTTCAAAAATATGAAAGATGAATTAAAGAAAGAAATTAGAGAAGAAGTACAACCGATTTTGAATTCTCACAACAATAGATTAATTGCAGTAGAGATTAGACAAAGGGAACAAGATAGAGAACAGGAAGAAAGAGATCGCGTGATAGTACAAAAATTTTCAGAGTTAAATTTACAACGTGCACACGATAAGGAAGAAATATTTGAGAGAATCGAGGAATCCTTACCAAATGACAGAATAAATAATCTAACACAACAATATGAACAGTTAACTACCAAATGTGTCAATACTGAAACCCAAGTCGCGACACTTACGGGAGACGTAAATAAACAGAAAGAAAAAATAGGTGACTTATCGGAAAGAGTTGAGGAGATTTCAGATAAATTGACAAATCTTAGTTTACATGGGGACAGAGATTCGGATGATACAGCTCCATTGCCATTTGCGGAAACTGAAGAGTACCAGAACATAAATAAACATGTTGAAAATCAGGGAAAATTTAATGAACGTGTTAAAAGGGAAGTTGAGGCATTACGAAAGCAAGTCAAACAAATTGAAGGAAAATTGTAGGAAAAGACAGCAAAAGAAATTTGGAATCACAGATAGCAGAGGGGTTTGAAGAAAATAATTTGTTTCATTTACGGGATGCAACAAGAGAGCGCCAGGCGCGCGAACTTGACAATAATCGACATTCAAACTGGGACAGACGCGGTAGGTCTTTGTCGCCACGAGGCGAAAACTTTGACTATAAACACTTTTTGACTGTTCGGAAATTTAAGATCTTCCGCAATTCTAAGAATGACATACATCCATGTGCATGGTTAGATCAATTTATGTATGCACTCCCACCAAATTGGCCACTAAGTCACAAACTGGAATTTATGTGTGGATATTTAGAAAACGAACCGGCGACGCGGATGCGCGCACTCATTAGAGATTGTAATAATCTGAATGATTTTTATCATGCATTTCTATCGGCATATTGGTCCGAAAACACACAAGACAGAGTCAAACATAGTCTGATTATGCAGCGTAATTTTAAACAGTCTGAGTTCCGCACGCCGCAGAATACTTTGAAGACATGATTCGAAAGAATCAGTTCCTGTCCAACCCTTATAGCCTGACTGAATTAATTCGCATTTGTTTAACTAAGCTGCCACAATCCATAAGACAAATTGCTTTAGCTGGAAGATGTAAAGACGACATTGAGACTTTTAAGACTTTGTTACAAGAACTTGAGTATGACAACGACGACGGGACTTCTTGTAACTTTTTCAGTAACAGTAATTATAATAGATTTTCAGAGAAAAGGGATAGTGATCGGAACGGGCGTTATATGGGTAACTTTGAGAATGACAGACGTAACAGACAGGACAATAGATACCAGCCTTATGACAATAACAGACGTTCTAACAGAAATTACACAGACAATTATAATAACGGTAATTCGTACCGGAATGATCAATCATACGGAAACAGTAATCGGTATCATCAAGACAGAAATTATCCATACAGTAATAGAAATTCTTACTACAGAAATAACCAGGGTAGTAGGTCTAACAGTAATT
Source organism: Schistocerca nitens (assembly GCF_023898315.1). Classification (NCBI taxonomy): domain Eukaryota; kingdom Metazoa; phylum Arthropoda; class Insecta; order Orthoptera; family Acrididae; genus Schistocerca; species Schistocerca nitens. The sequence continues at coordinate 517,655,089 of NC_064614.1, forward strand.
TCAGAAGTGACAGTCGAAATTATACAAGAAGTAGTTATGCAGACAGACAGGAAAACAGAAATTTTAATAACAGACACAACCAAGAATTTGCATCTAACAGACAGGAAGGATCTAATTGGCATCCTCCGCGTGACAGAAATTCAGAGAGACAAGTGGAAATAGTAGAAATTGATCCGCGAAATGACGGGAATAATCAAAGACGTGACGCAAACAATCGACCATGACTTGCAGCTTCGGCTTCTGGCAGCAATATAGACGGTTCAGAAAGTAATGACACTACAACTTTACACTACGTACGCCTGGAAGATATGAGAGACATTTTGCTAGGCGAAAAGGAAAATAATGTAGACGCATTTTTACATCCTGTTATTGAAGTATGTGTGGGTAAGAATAAGTTCACTGCAGTTTTTGATTCTGGGAACCCATTGAACGTCATTAGTGAATCAGTTTTTCGTATATGTGAAAGAACTATTGCCTGTCCTGTGTTACCTATTTCTAAAACTACAATTCGAGGAGCGATTTCTGGAAAAGGTGTGGAAGTTAAACAACAGACCAACCTAAATTTCATTTGTCAAGGATACGAATTGTCTGCTAATTTTATTATTGTTCCATTACTCAGTACACAGATTATATTAGGTATGGAGTTTCTCAACACACATAAGGCAATTTTGAACTTTAAAGAAGGAAGTGTGAATTTGACTGTTGCCGGAATGCCGAAATGTTTGAAATTTTTCGAGTGTTTAGCAAGATCTGAATCAGATACAAAATGTTTAAGGTTTCTTACTTCTGATGTTTTCGTTGAGCATTATGACGACAGTGTGTTTATTCATGAGAATGACAATAGATACAGAGACGCGATGGAGGATATAATTAGTAGAGAAGAATTAATTAATGAAAAGGTTAAAAAAGCTGAAGTGCCAGATGACGTTGCAAGAGAAGAGCTGCACCATATTTTGACTTCACATGCTACAGTGTTTAGTCATCACACAGGAACTATACAAGGCTTACAATATTTATTTAAAGTAAAAGAACACACACCATTTCGCGGGAAAACGTACGCTATTCCTTGGCTTACAGAGACACGGTTAAGAATGAACTTCAATACATGTTAGATCAGGGCATTATTGAGCCAGCAGTCAGCCCTTATACCAGCCCATTACACGTTGTTCTTAAAAAGGATGGGTCAATTCGTTTGGTTCTGGATTCCAGACAGATAAATAATATCATCATTCCTGAAACTGTCCGTCCACAAAATTTAGATGAACTTCTTCAACATTTCCATGGAATTAAAGTTTTATCCACGATTGATATGCGCGCAAGTTTTTGGCAAATAGAACTCCACCCTGATTGTAGAAAATATACTGCCTTTTTAGCCTTTGGTAACTGTTACCAGTTTCGGAAAATACCGTTTGGACTTACTGTATCTTCTGCAGCATTCATTCGTAGTTTAAATGAAATTTTACCTGTTTATCTTCGTGACAATATTACTTCATATATTGACGATATTCTTATTGCTAAACGTTCTTGGAGTGAGGATAACAAAATTTTGGATTCATTATTACGTATTTTTGCACGAGTTGGCATGACAGTGAACTTGGAAAAATCTGAATTTGGTCGTTCTCAGGTGAAATTTCTCGGTCACATTATTTCTACAGACGGTATTCTTCCTGATCCAGAGAAACTAGACGCTATTTGTAATTATGCTGTTCCTACCACAAAACGTGATGTTCGTAGTTTCCTTGCTGTCTGTAATTTTCTTAGACGCTTTGTTAGATTGGACAATTTGGCCACACCTCGTTTATGTGAACTATCTGGAAAAAATTCTAATTGGTGTTGGGATGAGGAAGCTCAGTCAGAATTTGAACAACTTCGTGATGCTTTAGTTGCTTCTCCACTTCTTTCACATCCGAATTTATCTAAAGATTTTTGTTTGGCGACGGACTCATCATACAAAGGCCTAGGTGCGCATTTATTTCAAGAGATAGAAGAAAACGGCGTTGTAGTACAGAAGACTATTGCATTTGGAAGTCGTGTTCTTTCTAAATCCGAAAAGAATTATTCGATTACGGAACTTGAAGCTTTGGCTGTTGTTTGGGCTTTCACAAAATTTCGCACATTTTTGTTCGGTAGACATACTAAGGTTTACACTGATCATCGAGCTATGGAATTTCTTATGTCGACAAAATTAACTCATGGCAGATTGTCACGATGGGCGTTGTACCTACAGGAATTTGATTTTAGTATTGTTTACATACAGAGATCTTCAAATATTGTTGCTGATGCTTTATCACGTGCACCTATGGGTTTGAAACAAAGTGCTGAAGAGGACTGCAAAGAAAACCATTATTGTTTGATGTACATTCAAGGTGTTGCGTTTGAGAACTTTATTTCGTCTTCGCTCCAGGACATCGCTAAGGAGCAAAATAAGGATCCAATCTGGAAGGACATTAAGGAGAAGTGGAGGAGAAAGGAAAGCGTAGCGATCAGACAGTATTATTTAATTCGCAATGACATTCTTTTCAAACGAAAATCGGTCGATAACTGTGTTTGGTTAGTTTGTATTCCTGATGAGTGGGTCAATAAATTGATTTGGTACACACATTTTAGTTATGCGCACTTTGGTCCCAGAAAATGCTTTCATAAATTACGAGAAAATTGCTACTTCAGTAATATGGAAAAACGTATTCGATTTGTTCTTGCCAAATGCAAATTATGTCAAAAGGCTAAGCCGCCAACTCTTTCTCACAGAGCACCGTTGTTTCCTATCATTCCAGTGAAATTAAAGGACATGACTGCAGTCGATTTGTTCGGTCCAGTGGTTCGTTCTACTAATGGTTTTGCGTACATTTTCGTAGCAGTGGAATTGACATCAAAATATGTGTGTTTTACACCTTTACGCAAAGCAACAGCTCGTTCAGTATCTAACGCTTTCATCAAACATTTTCTTAAAGAAGTTGCTCATGTTGATAAGGTAATATCAGATAATGGATCACAGTTTCGCTCTAAAATTTGACTTCGTACTCTACGGCGTCGCAAGATTAAACCAATTTTTATTTCACTTTTTCACCCTCAATCTAATGCTTCAGAGAGATGGATGAAGGAAATCAATAAATTGTGCCGTCTTTATTGTCATCAGAATCACAGAACTTGGGATCAGTATCTTCATATTTTTCAAAACATTCTGAATGAACTTCCCAATGACTCAACTTCTTTACCGCCTCTATCGATATTAAAAAATAAAGTACCAACAAATCGCATTTCTGAAATCGTTCCTTTTCCGCCTTCACGGAAACTGCGGCATTCTGAAGTTGTCAACCTGGCTCTACGAAATATTGCATCTGCGGCTGCTAGAAGAGAGAAATCAGCTAAACGTCCTGGTCGTTTAAAATTTTTGTCAGTTGGTCAAAAGGTGTTAATTAAGTCTCATCGTTTGTCTCATAAAGGAAAAGGCTTATGTCGCAAATTTTTTCTGCTTTATAACGGTCCATATAGGGTTCGCAAAATCATTCATGATAACACTGTTGAAGTAGAAACTCTTAAATCACGACGCTCTAAGGGAATACATCATATATCAAACGTTAAAATTTTTGTGGAATGACATACTTTAGAGAAACTAACAGCTACATGTAAACACGCAGAGAATACAAGGATACCGCGCTGTGTTTTGGCGGCGCCACATACTCAAAGCAACAGTCAGTCTGCGCGCCGCACAAAGCAGTCGTTGACCGCAAACAATCACCTCCTACGTCACGCGCCTACAGCTGATCGAGCGCTCAGTGCGAATGCACTGACAGCCGTAAACAAATACACAGTCTAATTTCTCGGACTAAATTCTGTATAAAGCTATGGTGACTTTATAAATTATGTTATTAACGTTCAGTATTTTTCAGGATACGGTTGTGTAAAATATTTAAGACCTTCAGGTAAATTCTGTGCGTGTCCGACGTTAAGACGACTTGCTATGGAGAAAATTTCAGGAAGAATGTAATTTCGAAGAAAAAAGTAATAAACTAAAAAAGGTAACTGTTAATTGAGTTTATTTTTCAGGTAACATAATTCCACCTAGGTACGTACTTTAGACGTAATTTGCTGCTCGCGATTACGTGATTCGTACTTTGTGCTAAATTTCATGTTCTATGAATTTACTTGTGAAGCGACGTGCTTGCGCACATTAACTGATTTTGACAATGAGTGATTAATGAACAGGGTTGGTACTTGTGTATATTATGCATCGCTTGGCTGCTATGCCTTTTCACTGATGTCATATTTTTTTATTATGTGCCTGTTGTGCTTATTTATTTAAGTTATAATTGTCACCTGATTAATTGTGCTGACTGTGGTTATGTATGTAGGTTACACTTTGTGATTTATCTGCTTGCGCCTTCATGTTTACTTATTAAGATGACACACGAACATTTGTTTGCTTATGCTGATATGATGCTAATGACTTGTTTATTACGTAAGATGTATGTTTGCTGCTGTGCGTATGGATTGCATATTTACACATTTCTGTTTTGTTGTCATAACTACTCTTCAATTTAGAATGTAGCAGTGCTGATGTACAGTGTACGAACATAGAGTTTAGGTTACACTGTGGTATTAATTATAGATTGTTCGCTTGGCAGAGCCTCGTTGTAAGGATTGTGCTGCATCCACTTGTTGACATTCTGTTCTCTACTGGTATACACTCCTGGAAATTAAAATAAGAACACCGTGAATTCATTGTCCCAGGAAGGGGAAACTTTATTGACACATTCCTGGGGTCAGATACATCACATGATCACACTGACAGAACCACAGGCACATAGCCACAGGCAACAGAGCATGCACAATGTCGCCACTAGTACAGTGTATATCCACCTTTCGCAGCAATACAGGCTGCTATTCTCCCATGGAGACGATCGTAGAGATGCTGGATGTAGTCCTGTGGAACGGCTTGCCATGCCATTTCCACCTGGCGCCTCAGTTGGACCAGCGTTCGTGCTGGACGTGCAGACCGCGTGAGACGACGCTTTATCCAGTCCCAAACATGCTCAATGGGGGACAGATCCGGAGATCTTGCTGGCCAGGGTAGTTGACTTACACCTTCTAGAGCACGTTGGGTGGCACGGGATACATGCGGACGTGCATTGTCCTGTTGGAACAGCAAGTTCCCTTGCCGGTCTAGGAATGGTAGAACGATGGGTTCGATGACGGTTTGGATGTACCGTGCACTATGCAGTGTCCCCTCGACGATCACCAGTGGTGTACGGCCAGTGTAGGAGATCGCTCCCCACACCATGATGCCGGGTGTTGGCCCTGTGTGCCTCGGTCGTATGCAGTCCTGATTGTGGCGCTCACCTGCACGGCGCCAAACACGCATACGACCGTCATTGGCACCAAAGCAGAAGCGACTCTCATCGCTGAAGACGACACGTCTCCATTCGTCCCTCCATTCACGCCTGTCGCGACACCACTTGAGGCGGGCTGCACGATGTTGGGGCGTGAGCGGAAGACGGCCTAACGGTGTGCGGGACCGTAGCCCAGCTTCATGGAGACGGTTGCGAATGGTCCTCGCCGATACCCCAGGAGCAACAGTGTCCTTAATTTGCTGGGAAGTGGCGGTGCGGTCCCCTACGGCACTGCGTAGGATCCTACGGTCTTGGCGTGCATCTGTGCGTCGCTGCGGTCCGGTCCCAGGTCGACGGGCACGTGCACCTTCCGCCGACCACTGGCGACAACATCGATGTACTGTGGAGACCTCACGCCCCACGTGTTGAGCAATTCGGCGGTACGTCCACCCGGCCTCCCGCATGCCCACTATACGTCCTCGCTCAAAGTCCGTCAACTGCACATACGGTTCACGTCCACGCTGTCGCGGCATGCTACCAGTGTTAAAGACTGCGATGGAGCTCCGTATGCCACGGCAAACTGGCTGACACTGACGGCGGCGGTGCACAAATGCTGCGCAGCTAGCGCCATTCGACGGCCAACACCGCGGTTCCTGGTGTGTCCGCTGTGCCGTGCGTGTGATTATTGCTTGTACAGCCCTCTCGCAGTGTCCGGAACAAGTATGGTGGGTCTGACACACCGGTGTCAATGTGTTCTTTTTTCCATTTCCAGGAGTGTATTTACTCGCTATTGCTTGTTTTGCTTATGCTCAGTGCCTTATATTTTTAAGATAAGAAAATGAACTGTATAAATTTATGTTACTAGGAAGGAAGCTAACGACATGACACACCAACATTAGGTTTAGACCATTGACCGTTATTACACTGCATTCTTCGTGAGCATTTGAAATAGCAAGTGACACTTGACACAAGAAATACTCCACATGTTTGCTTCTGTTTGCCATAATTTTTGAAGTGGTGTACACACTGTGAAATATTATGATCATTCACACTCCGTAATCGTACTTAATTACTGAGAGTTATTCGAACTAAGTCTGTTAGAGGTCATGTATGCATTTCTTTTATTTAATGATGGACAAGGTAACCAAAATGTATTTTATGAGGCATAATGAGTAGAAGATTTGGGTCAGATTGATTACACAGAGGTTGTGTGTGGACACTGTGTCTTCGGATTGTATGGGATGCTGAATTGAAGTTGCACTAGGATTTTGTCTGTACCTGTTCGAGGAGACTGACTAGAGGAAAGAGTTGTTATGGAAGTGAAATGATATTGGTGCTGAGGTTTATATGTATCGACGTATTGAAGAGGTATTATTGAAGTATTAAGATTAAGTGATGATGATGATTATTGGAGTTTTAGTGGACAAGAGGTAAGGTAAATGATATGTGATGCTGATGATTATTGGAGTTTTGGTGGATAAGAGGTAAAGTAAGTGAGGAGCATATTTTTTTTGTTGGTCTATATGGAACAAGGAGGATGAAGATGGCAGACTAGAACACTCAAGTAGAAAGAAGATTGTCTACACACACACTTTGTTAAATCACTAAGCAGTATATACTTTTTTTTTGAGAGAGGAAGTATTTGCATATCTTGGCACACTGACAGTTGTTCAGCAACCGTACATTTTGATCTGGCTTGGCAAACATTGGTCTTGAAATGATGACTATGACGTTGACTAACTATTATTGACTGTTATACATTGCTGCCACTACTACTTGATACACATGATGAACATAAAATTTTGACAGAATTGCATTTACACAGTTAACACTATTCAGTTACACAGTAGCACTAATGTGGATGAAAGATGAGTGAGTGTGTTTTGTGTGTTTTCCTTTTATAATCCCAGAGAAGTGATCCCAACCTATCTCCTAAATATTATTTTACTTGTTGTTGTGGCTTGCACTGACACCCATAAATATTATAGGTTTACTGTTATTTGTGTACTGTAATAGTTAATATGACAATGACCTGATATCATTTGTGCGTTTATTATGATTTGTATGTTTAGTGTAAGAGCATTGATAATAATTTTGTTAATTGTGTGTGCACTCAAACTATTGTTCATGACTGAACTGTCTCATTAGTGATAGTGAATATTATGGACTGTTACCTGCACTTATTCAACATGGTGGACGCCACCTGGACATGTTTAATTTCTGCTGATGAACTGTGTGATTAGTGACAGTGAATATTATGGACTGTTACTTGCACTTTTTCTACATGATTCGTGCCACTAGGACATGTTTAATTTCTGCTGATGAACAGTGTGATTAGTGAAAGTGAATATTATGGACTGCTGTCTGCACCTGCTCAACATTGCTGGTGCCACTGATGGAACTGCTTATACTGAAATGGTGTTACTTGTTGGTGTCTGCACCTGTTCAACATTGCTGGGTGCCACTGATGGATTGCTTCTACTGAAAAGATGTCACCTGTTGATGTCTGCACCTGCTCAACATTGCTGGGTGCCACTGATGGATTGCTTCCACTGAAAAGATGTCACCTGTTGATGTCTGCACCTGCTCAACATTGCTGGGTGCCACTGATGGACTGCTTCTACTGAAAAGATGTCACCTGTTGCTGTGTGCACCTGCTCAACATTGCTGGTGCCACTAATGGAACTGCTTATACTGAAATGGTGTTACTTGTTGGTGTCTGCACCTATTCAACATTACTGGGTGCCACTGATGGACTACTTCTACTGAAATGATGTCACTTGTTGGTGTCTGCACCTGTTCAACATTACTGGGTGCCACTGATGGACTGTTCCTACTGAAAAGATGTTACTTGTTGGTGTCTGCACCTGTTCAACATTGCTGGGTGCCACTGATGGACTGCTTCTATTGAAATAATGTTACTTGTTGGTATTTGCACCTGTTGACCATTGCTGGGTGCTACTGCTGGAACTGTCAACTGCTTATTCTTGAGCTATGGAAAGCGTTTATGTGAATATTTGTATAAACTGATTTTTTGTGTATTACTGTTTGTGAAAAGTTATGAGACTCTTACCTGCACATATTCGTCATTGCTGACGCTATTGATTGAACTGTTTAACCACATAATACTGGCAAAAATGCCATCAAATTCTAGCCTGTGGAGGAGGGGCATATGAAAGGTGGCTACACCGAGCCACAGCGCCAGAGATCGCGCTAGAGAGTATTGTTCCGCCGCCTCCACTGGCAGTGATTATTGAGATGTCGTAGTGGGAGTGCTTGTCGAGGACTCGTAGTAGTCAGTTCCTGTTGAGAGGTCGTGGTGGAGTGTGCTTGTCGAGATGTTGTAGTAAGGAGTGCTTGTTCCATGTTTTATGCAGTTGTTTGATGGGCTAGACAGCAGATGTTATTCGAATGGAAATATTGTAGTGATCAGAGTGCTTTTCGTCAATATATATGAAGGTAAAATATTCCGTGTTTTTTTTGTTTTTCATTATTTCAGTGTCTTAAATAATGCGTCATTACAGGTTCAGTCAACAAAGCATCTGGCTTGTGTTCTTGTATTAGAGTGTAATTCTGGTTTTCTTGAGTAATTATGGTATTTCTATTTTCTTTAATTAATTCAGTATAAATGTTATTTAAAATTTCTTGTGTTATTGAAGAAGAACCGTGCCAGATGCGTACGTTGAGCCACACTTCCACACACAGAACAGTTATACTTGTGCTTTGGTTTCGTAGGTTTTATAGTTGCTGGGGACTTAATTAATTAATTGTGTTAATGAAAATTTTCTTTCATTCTTTGTTGTTGTTCCATGCAGTCAGATTGCGTAATAATACTAGTCAGGGCCAGCCGTTTACGAGACTTCGTAATCGGACAGACAGCTACTAAAGCAAAAAAATTAAAATTATTTGCATTTTATTTTAATTAAGCCCCCATGCAAAGTGTAAGTTCACTTATGAGTATAACGTTGCAATCCGTCTGAGCTGGACACATGCAGTGACTCGGTTGCGAAAGTTGCCATAAAACCACTGTATTCTCTCTTGAGGGAAACCTGTCCAACAACTGTTGTAATTGGCCCCAGATGTTCTTTACACTGGAGGAGGAGGAAATGAGTGTTTAACGTCCCGTCGACAACGAGGTCATTAGAGACGGAGCACAAGCTGGAATTAGGGAAGGATGGGGAAGGAAATCGGCCGTGCCCTTTCAAAGGAACCATCCCGGCATTTGCCTGAAGTGATCTAGGGAAATCACGGAAAACCTCAATCAGGATGGCCGGACGCGGGATTGAACCGTCGTCCTCCCGAATGCGAGTCCAGTGTGCTAACCACTGCGCCACCTCGCTCGGTTTCTTTACACTGGCAACTGTGACGGAGATGACTTTCGAGTTGGTCCCAAACCTGCTCCATCAGGGACAAATCTGTGGATGTTTCCGATCACTGAGACAGTTCATGGAGACTCTTGCAAAGCGTGGACGATTATTGCCCCGTGAACGACGGCGAAGGATGTGTATGACGGACCTCTGTGTCGTCAGAGCTCCCATAATCACCAACAGCCGTGATCGACGGCTCTCTTCCATGACACGAAGGTTAGTCCGGTGTGCCTCTCCAATACAGGGGAATAATGGGGCCTTTCCCCAGGTCGCCACCATACGAGCCGACGAAGGATATTCAGGGCAGTATTAAACTCAATGCGATGCCATATATTAGCAGTCCATGCCTCGCGGTCAGAGCACCACTCCAGCACAGCCGTTTGGGTTTTGGTGTTAACAGAATCCCGAGCATGGGCTGCTTTATTTGTGTAATCGTATGGCTAGGACCACCCCCCCCCCTTCCCCCCCGTCGGGCAGACCGGTCGCCGGGTGCCGGTCTTTCAATTTGGCGCCACTTCGGCGACCAGCAGTCGCTGAGGATTATAAGATGATGATGAGGACAGCACAACACCCAGTCCCTGGGCGGAGAAAAATCCTCGACCCAGCCGGGAATCGAACCTGGGCCAAGAGGATTGACAATCCGTCACGCTGACCATTCTGCTACAGGGGGCGGACAGTTCGGCTGCTGATAGTCTCCGACTAACGGTATGGGATGACACAGAACGTCGCAGGGAGTCCATTACTTGTCCTCGGATGGCAGGCGGGTGGGTAAAGAGGTTAAGATGTGCTTGGTGCAAACTAGGGCGATCCTCCTTGTGGCTATCTAATGTGATCGACCGGAAGCTTGCCCTCAAGTTCGCATGCAGTCCAACAAGGGGCCTGTAACATCCACATCCGAGTGCCCCACGAATCTGGATATAGCATGATTCAACGAGCCGGCCAAATTGAGACCCATAACGAAGTCCATTTCAATGTCAGGCGCTGATAACGCTGTCACATACGGGTGCGCGGTATCTCCGTCTCACACACGAGAACGCGGTATCTCTGTCTCCTCCACAGTGATTACTAAATATCCGACACTTTTCATGCCTCTAATATATCTTGACAGGCCTGGTAACAACATTAAACGCTAATGCACTCTCGTGGTCATTCTACATGTCACAGAGAATTGAAGCTCTAACCATTTAGCCGGATGGTGTGGCCGAGCGGTTCTAGGCGCTTCAGTCTGGAACCGCGCGACCGCTACAGTCGCAGGTTCTAATCCTGCCTCGGGCATGGATGTATGAGCTGTCCTTAGATTAGTTAGATTTAAGTATTTCTAAGTTCCAGGGGAATGATGATCTCAGAAGTTAAGTCGCACAGTGCTTAGAGCCATTTGAACCATTTTTTCTAACCATTTACTTACATACCAATGGTGTGTACATGTGCGAAGCTACACGGACATCCGACCATGTCTGTCGGGTGCTTTACTTTTCTTCAGGCAGTGTATATGCTGAACCAGTCCTTCAGATGACCAATTTCTTCGCAGTTTTGCTCCAACCAGTTGGTTTATCTGCAGTTTCTATTTACTTCGTTGCGACGTGACATATATTCCTATATAATTAAATTTCCCTGAATATTTAGGATTTGCTTCTTTCATCGATGTGTCGTAGTACTTTTTTCTCTTAACCAAGGGTTCCCAGTTATCACTCTTGTACTTACATTATTTGCCTAACTGCTGCCATTGCCCTATTTAAAGACTCGTTTTTAACTGAACTGTCTATTGTGGTATTCATTTTCGCGCTATTTCTTCCCTCAGAGAATTTCAAATGCATCTCATCATTTCTCAGTATATAAACATCCCATGTCCTTGCACACATACTCTTCTGTACTAGTCTCTTAAACTTCTACATCTACATCTACATGCTTACTCTACAATTCACATTTAAGTGTTTGGCAGAGGGTTCATCGAACCACAATCATACTATCTCTCTACCATTCCATTCCCGAACAGCGCGCGGGAAAAACGAACACCTAAACCTTTCTGTTCGAGCTCTGATTTCTCTTATTTTATTTTGATGATCATTGCTACCTATGTAGGTTGGGCCCAACAAAATATTTTCGCATTCGGAAGAGAAAGTTCGTGGCTGAAATTTCGTAAATAGATCTCGCCGCGACGAAAAACGTCTTTGCTTTAATGACTTCCATCCCAACTCGCGTATCATATCTGCCACACTCTCTCCCCTATTACGTGATAATACAAACGAGCTGCCCTTTTTTTGGACCCTTTCGATGTCCTCCGTCAATCCCACCTGGTAAGGACCCCACACCGCGCAGCAATATTCTAACAGAGGACGAACGAGTGTAGTGTAAGCTGTCTCCTTAGTGGACTTGTTGCATCTTCTAAGTGTCCTGCCAATGAAACGCAACCTTTGGCTCGCCTTCCCGACAGTATTATCTATGTGGTCTTTCCAACTCAAGTTGTCAGTAATTTTAACACCCAGGTACTTAGTCGAATTGACAGCCTTGAGAATTGTACTATTTATCGAGTAATCGAATTCCAACGGATTTCTTTTGGAACTCATGTGGATCACCTCAGACTTTTCGTTATTTAGCGTCAACTGCCACCTGCCACACCATACAGCAATCTTTTTTAAATCGCTTTGCAACTGATACTGGTCTTCGGATGACCTTACTAGACGGTAAATTACAGCATCATCTGCGAACAACCTAAGAGAACTGCTCAGATTGTCACCCAGGTCATTTATATAGATCAGAAACAGCAGAGGTCCCAGGACGCTTCCCTGGGGAACACCTGATATCACTTCAGTTTTACTCGATGATTTGCCGTCTATTACTGCGACCTTCCTGACAGGAAATCACGAATCCAGTCGCACAACTGAGACGATACCCCATAGGCCCGCAGCTTGATTAGAAGTCGCTTGTGAGGAACGGTGTCAAAAGCTTTCCGGAAATCCAGAAACACGGAATCAACCTGAGATCCCCTGTCGATAGCGGCCATTACTTCGTGCGAATAAAGCACTAGCTGCGTTGCACAAGAACGATGTTTTCTTGAACCATGCTGATTACGTATCAATAGATCGTTCCCTTCGAGGTGATTCATAATGTTTGAATACAGTATATGCTCCAAAACCCTACTGCGAACCGACGTCAGTGATATGGGTCTGTAGTTCGATTGATTACTACTACTGCGCAGTTTTCCAATCTGTAGGTACAGATCTATCGGTGAGCGAGCGGTTTTATATGATTGCTAAGTAGGGAGCTATTGTATCAGCGTAATCTGAAAGGAACCTAATCGGTATACAATCTGGACCTGAACACTTGCCCGTATCAAGCGATTTGAGTTGCTTCGCAACCCCTAAGGTATCTACTTCTAAGAATCTCATGCTAGCAGCTGTTCGTGTTTCAAATTCTGGAACATTTCATTCGTCTTGCCTGGTGAAGGAACTTCGGAAAACTGCGTCCAATAACTCCGCTTTAGCGGCACAGTCGTCGGTAACAGTACCATCGGCACTGCGCAGCAAAGGTATTGACTGCATCTTGCCGCTTGTGTACTTCACATACGACCAGAATTTCTTAGGATTTTCTACAAAATTTCGAGCAATGTTTCGTTGTGGAACCTATTAAAGGCATCTCGCATTGAAGTCCGTGCCAAATTTCGCGCGTCTGTAAATTTTAGCCAATCTTCGGGATTTCGCGTTCTTCAGAACTTCGCATGTTTTTTCCGTTGCCTCTGCAACAGCGTTCGGACCTGTTTTGTGTACCATGGGGGATCAGTTCCATCACTTACCAATTTATGAGGTATGAATCTCTCAATTGCTGTTGCTACTATATCTTTGAATTTGAGCCACATCTCGTCTACAGTTGCATAATCAGTTCGGAAGGAATGGAGATTGTCTCTTAGGAAGGCTTCTAGTGACACTTTACCCGCTTTTTAAATAAAATTATTTTGCGTTTGTTACTGGATTTGGAAGAAATGGTATTGAGCCTAGCTACAACGACCTTGTGATCACTAATCCCTGTATCAGTCATGATGCTCTCTATTAGCTCTGAATTGTTTGTGGCTAAGAGGTCAAGTGTGTTTTCGCTACCATTTACAATTCGCGTGGGTTCGTGGACTAACTGGTAGAAATAATTTTCGGAGAAAGCATTTAGGACAATCTCGGAAGATGTTTTCTGCCTACCACCGGTTCTGAACAAGTATTTTTGCCAACATATCGCGGGAAGGTTGAAGTCCCCACCAACTATAACGTTATGAGTGGGGTATTTATTTGTTACGAGACTCACATTTTCTCTGAACTGTTCAGCAACTATATCATCGGAGTCTGGGGGTTTTAGAAGGAGCCAATTATTAACTTAGTTCGGCTGTTAAGTATAACCTCCACCCATACCAATTCGCACGGAGTATCTACTTCGACTTCACTACAAGATAAACCACTACTGACAGACACAAACACTCCACCACCAATTCTGCCTAATCTATCTTTCCTGAACACCGTCTGAGACTTCGTAAAAATTTCTGCATAACTTATTTCAGGCTTTAGCCAGCTTTCTGTACCTATAACGATTCAGCTTCTGTGCTATCTATTAGCGCTTGAAGCTCAGCGACTTTCCCAGCTAGTCTTCATCATTATTAAACTGTGCTTCCAGTGTATCTCCCTTGACTCAGTGCCACAACCACGCTTACCATCAAAAGTACCATCAATGGGGTATCAAGCGAAATTAGTGAATGAATTGCGGATTTTTTGATGGAGAAAACGCAGGAAGTGATCTTGGATGAAGAGTCGTCTACAGATGTACGCGTAACTTCGGGCGTATGGCAAGTGTGCTGGGTCCTGTCCTGTTCATGTTTTAGATTAATACCTTAACAGTAAACTCAGAGCGAAATAAAGTCTGAGAGAATGTGCACAAATATTCAATCAGAATTTGATAAGTTCTTGACAGTTTACTTTTAATGTCGATAAATGTAACATTGTGTACTTCACAAAACGAAAAAACGCAGTATCCTACCTCTACAATATCAGTGATTCATAAATGGAATCGATCAATCCATACAAATACCTGGGTATAAAATTTTGTAGGGATGTGAAGTGGAATGATCGAGCAGTCTCAGTAGTGGGCAAAGCAGGTATCAGACTTCTATTTATTGGTAGAATACTAGAATACTTCTATTTATTGGTAGACTAAAAGGGAGACAGTTTACAAATCACTCTTCTGACGCATCGTAGAATATGGCTCAGTTGTGTTGGACGACTATCAGATACGACTAACACGGGTGTGAAATGTATACAGAGAGGAGTAGTGCAAATGATCATAGGTTTGTTTGACTCACGGTAGTGTGCCACTGAGACATTAAAGGAACTGAGCTCGCAGACTCTTGGATATGGACGAAAACTATGCCGAGAAAGTCTACAATGTTTTAAGAACCTGCTTTAAATGATGCCTAGAAATATGTTACAACGCCCTACATATCGTCCCCATAGTTAGAATAAATACAGAGATATTAAAACAATTATTTTTCCCATGCTACATGCGCGAATGTAATGGGAAGAAGACCTAATAACTGATAAAGTGGTAAGTACCCTCTGCCATGCACTTCACAGTTAATTGCGAAGAATAGATGCAAATATGCAAATATAGATGTAGATGCAGTCCGTTAACGAAGTTCCAAGCATATGGATTAGGTTTCCCGATTTGTGAGAATGAAACTCTACAAACGATCTGTCCTGCTTCGTTTGACACCGAAAAGAAGTGGAGTACATAAGTGATGAAGTGAGATTAATTAAAGGAATGATTTATTTGCATTGCAATGGATGGTCAGACTTATTTTCGTTTTTCTAATTAACACGCCAAATACCTCGGTGCTAGTAACGTCTTGTTCTGAATCTGGAAGTGAGCCATGAGATTCATGATGGCACTGAGGACGAGCTAATGGTACGCGATTGAATGGTTGGGAGGAAGCGACCCCAACAGAGCCCCTCTGGGAAATGCTGCCCGGAGAGCGGGCCTGTGACCATCTCCAGCCAGGTGCTTTGTATTTTAACTTGGGGGCCACGAAACAATTTTCGCTTCAGAGAACTAAACGGCAGTACGTCTCCTTACAGCGTCCACTGTGTGTCGACGTCGCCCCTTTGGTAAAATCTGCTCTTCAACGAACGGCTAACGCAGAGTACTAGTTTGAGAAGAAGTGGGGCTGTGAGGATATAGCCTCTTGCCCAGCGTTTCAGCTTTCTCATGGGCTGTGTAGCAAGGATAGCTACAGAGTGGCGCACGAAAAGTATTACCATTTTGTTTTTGAATATAAACTTTATTGTCAATACAATCTGAAAGGAACATAATCTACAATGAAGAGCCGTCCATGGACATTTGTTCTAACTCAGCACATGCTCAATATGTCCACCATTTCGATCCCTAACTTCCTTCAAACGAACACTGAAGTTAGTGATTACCCTACGCCACATGTCTTCCGTAATTTCACTGCAAGCTTGAAGAACAAGTCTTCTGAGTTCCATTAAATCACGTGGACGATTCGGGAAAATTTTTTCCTTTAGGTACTCCCAAAGAAAAAGGTCACATGGATTGAGGTCTGGACTATTGGGGGGTCAATTTTGTCCGTCATTGAAGCGACCTGGAAACATGAGTGAAATGATCCGCATGTCGAAATGTTCGTGTAAAAACTCCAACACAGTGTTTGCAGTATGTGGCTTTGCTCCATCTTGCATGAACCACTGCGTGTTGAAGGGCAAGGCAGTAGCAAGAAGCTGTGGAATGAAGCTATTGCGAAGCATGCTCAAATAGCGCTCGCTGTTCACAGTTTCTTCAAAGAAAAAGTGTCCAATAAGTCCGTGACTGGAAATTGCTGCCCACGCTGTAATCCTCGGAGCATAATGTTACGTTCATGAAGCACTTGTGAGTTATCAGTGGCCCAAAAGCGTACATTTTGTTTGTTAACCACACCGTCTAAATGAAAATGCGCCTCGCCTGAAAACCAAACGTTGTTGAGAGTTTCTTCTCTATCCTCCGCCCTCTGAGCAGACAGTAGTCTCTGCTGCTTGTGTTCTTCATGAGCTTATCTGCACAGATCATCTTGTATGGGTAAATATAGTGGTCACTTTTACGAATGCGTTGAACGGAGTGTCTGGATATTCCCAGTTGCACTGCTGCCTTTCTACACGATTTCCCGAGACTTCTCTGTACAGTAACTCGTACCGCTTCAATATTCTCCGGCGAACAAACAGGCCTAGGCCGAGGTCGCTCCGCTTCCAATACTGTTCCTTCCTGTAAAAATTTATCGTACAACCTGTGTATGGTCTTCTTGTAAGGGACCCATCGTGTGTTAAACTGTTGTCGAAAACACCTCTGAGTCACAACAAGGCTTTTCGTTTCATGAAAATGTAACACAATTGCCGATCGTTGCTGTGTCTACAGTCTTCCATTATCAGCCATTGCTGCTTACTAGTCTCCTAGCGGCAGTATCGTGAATTACACGTCATTTCGTAACTCATTTGTTTTTCCAAGCTCTGCTGGTACTGCTGTAGAGATCCCAGCTGGATATCTAATGTGCGTCCTAAATTGTGAAAGAAACAATTGGTAACAGATTTCGTGCACCACCCTGTATTTTAACAGAAGCACCGATTGGTCAACTGCTGTGTGACGTCAAGTGGATGTAAAACGTATGTTTATCACATGACTGATTCTCGTAATCCTTGGCGGGAAGTAAAGGAAAGCAAGATTTAGAACGTGCTAGAAAGAACACTTAGGTCCTGGGGCACAGAGCAGTGCACATATTCGCGAAGAGCGTTAGAAGACAGTTCGAACATGACTTTCATGTGCAGTGCTGGGTCTACTACCAATATGGCTTCAAAAATGGTTCAAATGGCTATGAGCACTATGGGACTTAACATCTCAGGTCATCAGTCCCCTAGAACTTAGAACTACTTAAACCTAACTAACCTAAGGACATCACACACATCCATGCCCGAGGCAGGATTCGAACCTGCGACCGTAGCGCCTAGAACCGCTCGGCTACCAGCGGCCGGCTACTACCAACAGTAGACTGCCCCAGAAAATCTATGTAAGTGCTTCACTGGTTCACAACTAGTCACTTCAACATCGCTCAATTTATGTGACTTCGAATATTATGGTGAGCATGAATGCTGCAATGGCATCTTGGGGATGATCATATTCTGGATCGTATCAACAGTCAGGTTGGGAGGTTTCAGTCTGTCAGCGCAGGAAAAGACCCATGGCTGTATTTTATAAATTCTTCTAACAGACGGCCAGCCACTGTAATCAATGTTTAGGCAATACAAACATATAGCGTAGTTTCGTATTCATTACTGTACACTAACATTTCGAAAGTTATGTATATTTTTCAGTGGTTAACGTTCCATAGAGTTTTTACTGTAATAAACCAACAAGTTAATTTGAATTTGACTCTTATTCAAATGGTGGGTAACGTCTGCATCATGCCACAATTAATTTAACAGTAAAATTGTGATTACCACTTTAAGTTTCAATACTAGGGCCACAATCGTGGTATTTCAAACCCACTGTGCACATTTTCACCAACACTGGTGATCTTAAGGTTGTGTCTGAATCAGTTGAGACTACCAACTAACATAAGTTGGGTTTTGCATAAATTAGCAGGCCCTGACATGATCTATTATTAGGGTTTTCTGGGAAGTAGTCAGATCAATAACATTAAACTCATGCTGTGCTTTAATTAGGGAACAATGAGCCAGGAATATAAGCAAATTAGTATGCAGTCACATAAACTTGCACCCGTTTTTGTTGTGTATTGCGTCATATCTTTCGTTGTTTTCAACAGATTCAATTTTTTTTTTCAAAAACGATATTAAAAGCACTTAGAATGACACACAGAATGTATTAGCACACAGAATTTTTGCTAGCATGCAATAATTATTACATATACCCTGCTTCAGCGTTCTTTCTGTGGCTTACAGGATTCTGTTTCTTCTCAGCTGATATCAGCTTGCCAAAAATTTTTAGATGGGTTGTTGTGATATATGTTAGGTTTCATATGCGCTTTGATTAGATAAGAAACAGTATTATTGCAAGAAAGTAGGTGGAATTTCCAATGGAACGGTCTTGTTTGTTCAGAAATGGAAATGATCCAACTAATGTAATTAAAATTTTAGATCACGTGGGATGGCACGGTGCACATAACACCTGTTACGACAAAGTTGGCGATGTCACTTCACAAGAAGTCGAGGCAGTTGTCACTATGAGTTTCAGAATATCATTAGGCCATCTAAATATAGAACCAAATACTGAAATGCATTCCCGCTCTTCGTCACCCATCAGGCAAACAGAAAATACTCGTATATACAAAACTTTTAGTGTACTTGAGCTCTTAAAGAGAATGGCCGTAACAGCACTGAAGAGAGCTCATGAAGTAGACAAGCTAGCACAAAAGACGACAGTTGAAATAAAGAAGCTGATCGATGAGACAAGAAACAAAGTAAAAGCAAAAGATAAACACACAGAAGAAATGCAGAGTAAAATAATAAAAATGAAAGAATAACAAAAAATCTTAGCAGAATGAGATTAAAACCGCAGAAATGCCATTAATATTGTGTAAAAACGCAAAGAATGATGCAGAAGTCCCATAGGAACTGGAGAAATGAAATAAGGGTGTGAAGCGACAAAACGAACAGGTAGACCGTCTATGAAAAAGGTCAAATGGAATTACACAAGTGTGTGGAGAACATAGAAGAAAATACTGAACAGTAGATAAGAGATGACATAGAGCCATTAAGGAATCATAACCATAAACGTATAAAAGAAAAGATACGCTAGGCAGGCGTAGGTTCCACCGCTGCAATTCCATTAGCAATAGGAGAGCGGCATGTTCCAGGAAAATCTTCTCGGTTTTCAAGCCACGTCAGTTCGAATAAAACTCTCGAGCTTTCGATGGCTACCTCCGCGATCGTCGTTAGAACTAAAACTACTGGCTGCTGGGCTGTTTCTTTTTCCTTTATTGTGATTTCATTCCCTGCCCCATATGGGCAGGGGAGGGCTGGCAGCAGCACAATCCACCTCTCTTCAGCCGAGTGACATGACAGCTAATAAAAGTAGAAAATTATACATATAAAGGCGAAAAAAAAGGGGGACATAAAAACAGAGTAAGGGGATACAATGGAGGGAAAATATACACTGACATGGAGACGTTCATGAGGAGACAATTAAAAAGGTCTATATAAAGTTAAAAAACACAGTTGGCGATTTGTAGAGCACAAAAAAGACACTGAAGTCACATGCACAGTTTAAAAGTTAGCCACAGTATTAAAACACTCCAGAAGAAAGACACCTTAAAACCACTTTAAGACATGAAGCACACACAACAAAGAATAAAACCCGCCAGGAGGGACCTGCAGAGAGAGAGGCCTGAGGGGATGGAAGATCAGGAGTGAGCAAGGTGCAGCAGAGGAGGGGTGGGTTGAAAGGAATAGGAGGGCGAGGGGGTGTACTAAGAGACAGGAGACAGGTGGGGTGGGAGATGAAGAGGGAAGACAAGGCAGGAGGGTGTGCAGAGACAGTGAAATGGAGCACAGGAGAGGTGGGGGTGTAGGAGGGGGAAAGCTGCTCAGGAGAAGGAAGTGGGAGGAGAGGGAGCCCTGAGGAGGAGGCAGGTGGATGGTGGGGTTAGAGTTGGCAGGAGAGGTAGGTGTCAGGCCGAAGGTCATCAACCGGGAGGGGTAGGTGCTGGAAGTTGCGTTGGGAAAGGAGGTGGAGGGTTTGGGGATGGAGAGAGGGCGGGACACATTGGTAAAGGTTTGGCATTGGGCTGGGGGTGGAGAGGAAGAGGGACACCAGGGGGTGGGGGAAGGATCGTGTCAGCGGGCAATACACAGGGTGCGGATGTGTTCAAGGAAAAGGAGAAGGTGGGGGAAGGGGATAAGGTCATAGAGTTTGCGCATCGGGGACAGAAGGTGGCCGGCCGCTGGTGGCCGAGCGGTTCTGGCGCTACAGTCTGGAACCGCGCGACCGCTACGGTCGCAGGTTCGAATCCTGCCTCGGGCATGGATGTGTGTGTTGTCCTTAGGTTAGTTAGGTTTAAGTAGTTCCAAGTTCTAGGGGACTTATGACCTCAGCAGTTGAGTCCCATAGTGCTCAGAGCCATTTGAACCATTTTGACAGAAGGTGGATACAGAAGGCGAGGCGGAGTGCGTGGCGCTCGAGGATATGGAGGGCGTTGTAGAACCTGGGAGGGGCGGAAATTCAAGCAATGCTGGCATAACAAAGGATGGGGAGGATCAAGGATTTGTAGGTGTGAAGGATGGTGGAAGGATGCAGTCCCGATGTCCGGCCAGATAGGAGTTTCAGGAGGCAGAGTCTGTTGTGGGCTTTGTTGCTGGGGCTGGCACCATGTTTCGCTTATATAGCCATGATTACGGGCTCTGGCACCAGTCAGAGAGGACTGAAACAGCACGTGCATAGAAGGTGAGTTGGGCAGCTCATAGCGGCTCCAAACTGCCCCGGGACCGAGTGCCGTCATGTGGCGCGAGGGGCCGGCGCCACGTTTGAAACTCCTGGCCCTGCCTCCCTGCAAGCGTTAAGCATACGTCGTCGCTTTCTTTCGACATCTATAGGCCTCCCCCACGCCCTACTCAGTGTGTACCCCTGGTCTTTGTTAAAATTGTATATTCATTCTAATCTAGCCGCCTTTTATATAACTGAATCCCAGAACGTTGACGCATGAGCCAAGACTCGTGTTGTCAAACTGTATCTTGTGTCTTTTTTCCAGGAAATTCTCCGTTATGGCCAGCGCATCAAGCTCTCTTTGTTTAATATGTCTCTTGTGCTCGTTACAAGTCGGCCACTGTGGCCGAGCGGTTCTAGGCGCTTTAGTCATTTCGAATCCTACCTCGGGCATCGATGTGTGTGATGTCCTTATGTTAGTTAGGTTTTCGTAGTTCTACGTTCTAGGGGAATGTAGTTGAATTAAGTCGGGTGATGTTGAGAGTATTAGATTAGGAAATGAGACACTTAAAGTAGTAAAGGAGTGTTGCTATTTGGGGAGCAAAATAACTGATGATAGTCGAAGTAAAGAGGATATAAAATGTAGACTGGCAATGGGGAGGAAAGCGTTTCTGAAGAGGAGAAATTTGTTAACATCGAGTATTGATTTAAGTGTCAGGAAGTCGTTTCTGAAAATATTTGTATGGAGTGTAGCCATGTATGGAAGTGAAACATGTACGATAAATAGTTTAGACAAGAAGAGAATAGAAGCTTCCGAAATGTGGTGCTACAGAAGAATGCTGAAGATTAGATGGGTAGATCACATAACTAATGAGGAGGTATTGAATAGGATTGGGGAGAAGAGAGGTTTGTGGCACAACTTGACTAGAAGAAGGGATCGGTTGGTAGGACATGTTCTGAGGCATCAATGGATCAGAAATTTAGTATTGGAGGGCAGCGTGGAGGGTAAAAATCATAGAGGGAGACCAAGAGATGAATACACTAAGCAGATTCAGAAGGATGTAGGTTGCAGTAGGTACTGGGAGATGAAGAAGCTTGCACAGGATAGAGTAGCATGGAGAGCTGCATCAAACCAATCTTAGGACTGAAGACCACAACAACAACAACAACAAGTTCTAGGGGACTGATGACCTCAGATGTTAACTCCCATAGTGCTCAGAGCCATTAGAACCATTTTGCTCGGTACAATGCTCTGCCACTGTGCAAATTGTCTGACATGTATAGACGCTTCCGCAATAGCAAGGGACACCATACACACTGAGCACACGAACAGCTACGTCGACTTTAACAGGGTGCAGCTTATCTCGTATGTTGGGGGGGGGGGGGGTCGAAGCACTGGTCTCAGTCCATGCCTCTGCAGTACACATCCTAACTTGGTGCCTGTTGCTCCACAGTATGGCAGGAAAGCGCCGGCTTGACTTCTTCTGCCGATTCACAGAGAGTCCTTCTTCGGTGGCACTTGAAAGCGTTTGCAGTTTCTCTCTTGCTATAACCATTATCTCTCAACACGTGTCTCACGTTCTGCAATTCAGACTGTTGGTGCTTGTCGTCAGATATAACTTTTGCTCTGTGTATTTACGTGTTCAGGGCTGCTTTCTTGCGTACACGGTAGTGAAAACTGTCGGCGTTCAAATATCGATCAGTTGGCGTCGGTTTCCCGTACACTGAATGACAAAGCCGGCCTCCTGCCTTCCGCTCAACTACAACACCCAAGAATGGCAGCTTCCCATCCTTCTCCATCTCGATGGTAAATTTAATGTTGGGATGGACATCGCTCATGTGATGAACGAACTGCTGCAGTATATTTTCACCGTGAGGCCATATCAGGAGGTGCCATCGACGTACCTTAGGAAGCAAGACGGACGCAACATGCCAGAGTTCAGACCCTGCACCTCAAAGTGCTCCATGAAGAAATTTGCGACTGCACGAGACGGTGGTGAGCCCATCGCTGAGCGATCTGTCGTTTCACAATATTCGCCACGGTACAAGAAGTGCGTTGTCGTTAGAAAATGACGGAGCAACTTGGAAACTGTTGGACCAAAAGATCCAGTGTATAGTCTACTTGCACCCTCATAAACAGTGACGCAACGCCTAGACTAGCCATTGCGTGGTTTCGGTCTATTTGCATTTTCTTGAGTGTTTCAACAAATGTCTGCGGGTTTGCAACATGATGTTCACTATGTCCCAATTTTGGTGCTAATAATCTTGCAAGACATTTTTCCAGTCTGTAGATGGGCGAGCCGATTGCACTAACAGTGGGCCTAGAGGGACATTTTCCTTATGTATCTTCGGCAGTCCATAAAACCTGGGAGGTGTGGTGGCGCGAGGCACTAATTTATTCACCACTTCATTTGGTAAGCCAGGGTCCTTTAATAACTTGCCTGTCTATCTGACTAAGGTCTGCGTCAGATCGCGACTAAGCTTCCGGTGCGCGTCATCTTCTAATAAATGTATCACCTCCATATCACCTCCAGCCAGTAGTCTTCAGAACAACAATGGCATTTCCCTTGTTGCTGGCGAGACAACCAATTCTTCGTTCTTTCGTTCTCAAACAATAAGCATTATGAAATGCCCTGCCTAATCCGGCAGGACAGGACAGATAGGGGCCAAAATAAGGGCGGTCAGTTACACTCAAACATACAACATTATTATTTGGTCAAAGCGTTACAAGATCCCAAATTTTTTTAAAAAAAAGGAAACCACACACACAGCTTATCACGGTATAACTGTATACAGGGTGTTACAAAAAGGTACGGCCAAACTCTCAGGAAACATTCCTCACACACAAATAAGGAAAATATGTTATGTGGACATGTGTCCGGAAACGCGTAATTTCCATGTTAGAGCTCATTTTAGTTTCATTCCAACGTGATCAAGTTGTAAATTTACACAATCAGCATGTGTGGGGTGATGAGAATCCGCACGCAATTGTGCAATCACGTCATCAACACAGATTTTCTGTGAACGTTTGGGCAGGCATTGTTGGTGATGTCTTGACTGGGCCCCATTTCTTCCACCTACGCTCAATGGAGCACGTTATCATGATTTCATACGGGATACTCTACCTGTGCTGCTAGAAAATGTGCCTTTACAAGTACGATACAACATGTGGTTCATGCACGATGGAGCTCCTGCACATTTCAGTCGAAATGTTCGTACGCTTCTCAACAACAGATTCGGTGACCGATGGATTGGTAGAGGCGGACCAATTCCATGGCCTCCACGCTCTCCTGACCTCAGCCCTCTTGACTTTCATTTATGGGGGATTTAAAAGCTCTTGTCTACGCAACCCCGGTACCAAATGTAGAGACTCTTCGTGCTCGTATTGTGGACAGCTGTGATACAATACGTCATTCTGGGTGGCTCTGAGCACTATGGGACTTAACATCTATGATCATCAGTCCCCTAGAACTTAGAACTACTTAAACCTAACTAACCCAAGGACAGCACACAACACCATCACGAGGCAAAGAAAATCCCTGACCCAGCCGGGAATCGAACCCGGGAACCCGGGCGTGGGAAGCGAGAACGCTACCGCACGACCACGAGATGCGAATACGTCATTCTGCAGGGCTGCATCAGCGCATCAGGGATTCCATGCGACGAAGGGTGGATGCATGTATCCTCGCTAACGGAGGACATTTTGAACATTTCCTGTAACAAAGTGTTTGAAGTTACGCTGGTACGTTCTGTTGCTGTGTGTTTCCATTCCATGATTAATGTGATTTGAAGAGAAGTAATAAAATGAGCTCTAACATGGAAAGTAAGCGTTTCCGGACACATGTCCACATAAGATATTTTCTTTCTTTGTGTGTGAGGAATGGTTCCTGAAAGTTTGGCCGTACCTTTTTGTAACACCCTGTATACAGGGTGAGTCACCTAACGTTATCGCTGGATATATTTCGTAAACCACATCAAATACTGACGAATCGATTCCACAGACCGAACGTGAGGAGAGGGGCTAGTGTAATTGGTTAATACAAACCATAAAAAATCCACGGAAGTAAGTTTTTTAACACAAACCTACGTTTTTTTAAATGGAACCCCGTTAGTTTTGTTAGCACATCTGAACATATAAACAAATACGTAATCAGTGCCGTTTGTTGCATTGTAAAATGTTAATTACATCCGGAGATATTGTAACCTAAAGTTGACGCTTGAGTACCACCCCTCCGCCGTTCGGTTGTGTGTATCGGAGAGCACCGAATTACGTAGGGATCCAAAGGGAACGGTGATGGACCTTAGGTACAAAAGAGACTGGAACAACACATTACGTCCACATGCTAACACCTTTTTATTGGTCTTTTTCACTGACGCACATGTACATTACCATGAGGGGTGAGGTACACGTTCGACGGGCGTTTCATAGGACGTGGAGGACGCATAAATTGGCCAGCCCGTTCTCCTGATCGTACACCTCTGGACTTCTTTCTGTGGGGTACGTTAAAGGAGAATGTGTACCGTGATGTGCCTACAACCCCAGAGGGTATGAAACAACGCATTGTGGCAGCCTGCGGCGTCATTACACCAGATGTACTGCGGCGTGTACGACATTCATTACGCCAGAGATTGCAATTGTGTACAGTAAATGATGGCCGCCACATTGAACATCTATTGGCCTGACATGTCGGGACACACTCTATTCCACTCCGTAATTGAAAACGGAAACCACGTGTGTACGTGTACGTCACCCCTCATGGTAATGTACATGTGCGTCAGTGAAAAAGACCAATAAAAAGGTGTTAGCATGTGGACGTAATGTGTTGTTCTAGTCTCTTCTGTACCTAAGGTCCATCACCGTTCCCTATGGATCCCTACGTAATTCGGAACTCTCCGATACACACGATCGAACAGCGGAGGAGTGGTACTCAAGCGTCAACTTTAGGTTACAATATCTCCGGATGTAATTAACATTTTACAATGCAACAAACGGCACTGATTACGCAATTGTTTATATGTTCAGATGTGCCAACAAAACTAACGGGGTTCCATTTAAAAAAACGTAGGTTTGTGTTAAAAAACTTACTTCCGTGCATTTTTTTATGGTTTGTATTAACCAATTACACTAGCCCCTCTCCTCACGCTCGGTCTGTGGAATCGATTCGTCAGTATTTGATGTGGTTTACGAAATATATTTAGCGGTGACTCACCCTGTATATGGGTGTGGGTCCCTTATCACGGGATAATTATATATTTTTATTTTTATAATTATTTTTTTATGATTTTGGTTGGGGTAGCTTTAAATATTGTGGACTAGCATCAGACTTTTAATTAACTTATACCACGATAACACTCGTACGGACATCGGCTGCCGCGAAGTACGTATGATATAATATTTTTTAAACACAACGCTCGACTCACCGCCTTCTAATAAATAGTTTGTGTGAGCGCTGCTATTTAGAAAAGAATATGTGGTGTCACCGCTAGACACCACACTTGCTAGGTGGTAACTTAAATCGGCCGCGGTCCTGTAGTACATGTCGGACCCGCGTGTCGCCACTGTGTATTCGCAAACGTAGCGCCACCACAGGGCAGGTCACAAGACACGGACTTGACCTCGCCCCAGTTGTACGGACGACATAGCTTGCGACCACACGTATCACGTCTTCCTCTCATTTGCCGAGAGACAGATTAAATAGCCTTCAGCTAGTCCATCGCTACTACCTAGCAAGGCGCCATGTGTATCATTGCTAATTGCTTACTACTATGCAAGAGATGTATTTCAACAAGAACAAGACTTCATTAAAAGCTAAGTAGATGACAATCTCTCTTCTTTTCTTTATAGTTTTCATCCAGTCTCCTGTTTCAGAATTTACGCCCGTCTGCGTTAGTTTCGCGTGCTTCTAGCCACTCATTGTGTCGAGACCTTAGGGAATCGACACAACAATATTTTGGCGCCGAGGAGTGGTGCCGCGCCCACGTTGCAGTCTTTGTGTTATACTTGCTCTAATTTGCTTGTGTCATGGCTTCGCCGCATTCTCCAGATGTACTGTCCGAATTTTTTCGCTTGCAGAATCAGCAGACGCAGGCGTTATTGGAAGCCCTTGGACAGCTCGTCCAGGGTCAACGTGCGCTGCAAACCGATGCGGCGGCAGCCGCTTCTTCGCTACCGCAGCCACACAACGCTGTCGCACCGCCATTTAGGCCCTTTGAAGCCACAACCGAAAGCTGGACTGAGTGGGCCGATCAGTTCCGGTTCCACCTCACTGCTTATGGAATTCAAGGTAAAGAGCGGCAGCCGTTTTTGCTTTCTTGTGTCGGTGTGTCTACCTACCGGGTGATAGTGAAATTGTTTCCCCGACGCGACGTAGCAACTCTGACCTACGAGGAAATTTTGTCGGCTTTAGATGCCTATTTCAAAGAAACAGTAAATGTAGTTGCCAAACGGTATACGTTTTTTCGTACAAAACGTACGGCCGGTCAGACTAACAGGGAGTGGGTAGCAACTTTGCAAGGACTTACTAGAGACTGCGCGTTTGCCTGTGAATGTGGCCTCCCATATTCAGATACTATGGTGCGTGATGCAATTGCACAAAACGTTTCTGATGTTCGCATAAGGGAACAGATTTTGAAACTCGTTAATCCCTCCCTGCAACAAGTGATAGACATATTGGACAGGCAAGACACACTTGACTTTGCTCAGGCATCATTTGAATCTTCGCCAGCAGTGTGTCACGTTAATCGGCCCGCCGGGCCCGCTGCACGGGACGCTAAGCGGCCCTCGCGCCCGACTTCGCAGCGGCAGCCTAGCTTGCAACCACGTGCGCCGCGTACGCAAGCAAATGCAGTGAAATCTTGCCCGCGGTGTGCCACTAGACATTCGCGTGAAAATTGCCCGTCACGCCAAGCTATTTGCTTTTACTGTCACAAGAAAGGACATGTACAAAGTGTTTGCCAGAAAAAGTTCAGATCAGACAATCACACAAATTCCAGGCCCTTTGCTTCGCGCCGGAATCGAACCCAGGACAATCAGGCTCGTGGACCTTCGCCCATGGACATTCATGTAGTTCATTCCCACCCGTCCAGTGACACTTTAGCTAACAGTGACTGTGTTCGTCCCACCCAAAGTGTGCGTCGACGTCGCCGGAAATCCCGTAAAGTTGCAAGTGCTTCTGGACCTGTATCAGTTCAAATTGCACGAGACAGTCGCTCTTGTCGTCAACAAGACAATAAACTTTTTGTGGACTTAGACTTTGCAGGAAAAGTGATCCCATTCCAGCTCGATACCGGAGCTGCAGTTTCATTGATTAATCACGACACGTACAAACAACTGGGCGCCCCGCCATTGCGTGCCGCAAATGTTACGTTAACTAGTTACTC
Organism: Schistocerca nitens; assembly: GCF_023898315.1. NCBI lineage: Eukaryota > Metazoa > Arthropoda > Insecta > Orthoptera > Acrididae > Schistocerca > Schistocerca nitens. The sequence continues at coordinate 517,683,611 of NC_064614.1, forward strand.
AGGACAGCATATACCTGTGTTAGGACAGTGCAGCCTTATTGCAACATACAAGGGACAGACAAAACTTGTGTCATTTTATGTTCTTCGTTCCTCTAGTGCCGTGAACTTGTTTGGTTTAGATTTGTTTCAATTGTTTCATTTGTCTATAGTGAATCAGGTCCTATCAGTGAATCAGACTGTGCCTTCCGCCAGTGTTTCTAGTCTTTGTGAAGAATTTGCAGACATTTTTGCACCGGGCCTTGGTTGCGCTAAGAACTATGAAGCGCATTTGGAACTGAAAGACAACGCGCAACCAAAATTTTTCAGAGCGCGCAATGTTCCCCACGCATTGCGTGATGAGGTCGCAAGAACATTAGCCGAATTAGAATCTCAAGGTGTAATTGAACGTGTGCAGGCTTCTCTCTGGGCCTCACCCTTAGTTATTTTGCCAAAACCTTCCGGAAAATTGAGACTTTGCGTGGACTTCAAGGCAACTGTGAATCCGCAACTTGTGACTGCTACTTTTCCTTTGCCCCGCCCGGAAGATCTTTTTGACAAACTGTGCCCGGGAAAATATTTTTCAAAATTGGACCTAGCAGATGCGTACTTGCAGATACCTGTGGACGAAGACTCCCAGCGCGTCTTGGTGGTAAACACGCATCTTGGCTTGTATCGCTTCAAAAGACTGCCATTCGGGTGTGCATCCGCCCCTGCTTTATTTCAGCAATATTTACAAACTATTTGTGCGTCGGTCCCTACAGCTGCGAACTATCTGGACGATATTGTAATCTCAGGAAAGACAGAAGCAGAACATTTGCAGAATCTCCGGACCTTCTTTCAGGTCTTGCGTCAGAATGGTCTTCGCTTGAGGAAGGACAAATGTGTGTTTTTTGCTCGTGACTTACCGTACCTGGGGCATGTCATAAATGCCCAAGGAATACATCCGAGTCCAGAGCACCTTCGTGCCATTCAGGACTTGCCGTCACCGCAGAACTTAAAACAGCTAAAGAGTGTGCTGGGTAAGGTAAATTATTATTCAAAGTTTGTGCGCAATGCTTCTTCTATTTCAGCTCCGCTTCATCGCTTACGCCGTAAAGGTGTTCCGTTCGTCTGGACGACGGAATGCGAACGCGCCTTTCGCCAGTTGAAGTCGGCGTTACTTTCCAATACTTGCCTTACGCCATTCGATCCCCGAAACCCCATTTTGTTGATGGTTGATGCATCGGATTTCGGGATCGGTGCTGTGCTTGCGCACAAGGATGGCTCGCATGATCGCCCTATTGCCTTTGCGTCCAAATTGCTCTCATCTGCGCAAAGACATTATTCACAAATAGAGAAAGAAGCTTTAGCTCTCGTGTTTGGTGTTACCAAGTTCCATGACTTCTTGTATGGTCGTCACTTTACAATCATCACGGACCACAAGCCTTTGACATCGCTTTTTCATCCGAACAAGCCTGTACCTCCACGTACAGCGCAGAAATTCATTCGCTGGTCACTTTTTCTCTCGCAGTACCGCTACGATATCTTGTATCGGTCCACTGCTAAGCACGGCAACGCTGATGCGTTGTCCCGTTTGCCTGTTGCTGAGGATAAAGCATTCGATTCTTCCGAACTTGCTTGCATGTTCATTGATTCGGAAGCCGATGACGTGGTCGCATCGTTTCCGATTGATTTTCGTCGTGTAGCTACAGCCACAGCTGCTGACCCTGTCCTTGCTTCCGTTTTGCGTTTTGTTGCTTCGCAATGGCCCTTATCCAAGTCACGGATCGAGGATCCTTTGGTTCGCAGATTTTTTGCTCACAAGGAGAGACTTTTTGTCCGACGTGGTGTTTTGTTGTTGCGTTCCGATAATGATCAATCCCGAGTCGTAGTCCCACGTTCGTTACAGTCCTCTGTCTTACGGCTTCTTCACCAAGGACATTGGGGTATAGTGCGAACGAAACAACTTGCTCGACAGCACTGTACTTGGTTCGGAATCGATGCTGCGATTACGAATATGTGCTCCTCTTGCGTGGCGTGTGCCGAACAACAATCCGCACCGCCGCGGAAATTCTTTGCATGGCCGAAAGCCACTTCCCCTTGGCAACGCTTGCACATCGATTTTGCTGGTCCATTCTGGAATGCTCGATGGTTGGTTGTGGTCGATGCTTTCAGTAATTTTCCTTTTGTTGTCCGGATGTCTTCCACGACGTCTTCTGCCACAATCCAAGCCTTGTCTGCTATCTTTTGCATTGAAGGTCTTCCGCAGACTATTGTTTCCGACAATGGCCCACAATTCATGTCCGCAGAATTTCAGTCGTTCTGCAAGGCCAATGGTATTCAACATCTGACATCCGCGCCGTTTTCGCCTCAGTCGAACGGTGCCGCTGAACGATTGGTCCGGACTTTCAAGTCACAGATGTTGAAGTTGAAAGAGTCGCATTCACGGGAGGACGCTTTGTTGCTCTTTTTGTCCTCATATCGCTCTCAGCCCCGCGATGGTCGCTCGCCGGCTGAGTTGCTCCATGGTCGTCCTCATCGAACTCTGATGTCTTTGCTGCATCCGCCACATCAGGTTCCTGTGCAGCGGCAGACTCCTGCTTTTGCTCCTGGCGACGTTGTCTATTATCGAAACTATCGCGGTTCACAGCGTTGGCTCGCAGGGCGCATTCTTCGCTGCCTCGGCCGCGCGATGTATTTGGTTTTGGGGGCCTCTGGTGAGGTGCGTCGGCATCTCAATCAGCTGCGCCTCTGTCGTCGCCTGGGTTCTGCCGCTCCCCGTCTGCTTTCAGCGACGGAGCCGTCAGGTCAGCGCCCTGGGGACCCATCTACTGGCTCGCCTCATCCCCAGGTGTTACCGACGATGCCTTCCATTTTGCCTCATGGCGTCGCGCCGCCGCAGCCGCCGCCGGCGCCGCCAGCAGCGGACGCTTCGCTGCAGCCGCCTCGCGCCTCCCTGGGTCACGCGCCGCCGCTTGCTTCCCGTGACCAGCCGTCCTCCGCCATGGACCTCTTGCCCGCTCCGGACCAGATGTCGTCTTCGCCCGTCGGGTGCTCCGACCACATGGAGGTCGACCCTTCTGTCTCATTACGTGCGCATACACCTCATGTTGACGTGCACCCTGGACTAGGTTTGCAGGCGTTTCCTAGCTCCCCTCGGACCGAATGGCCGGGTGCGGGTGGCACAGCCTCGCCTGTTGTTAGGCTCCCCACCTCATCGCATACGTCAACATGGGGTCCTCCCCACGGCGGGCGGAAGCCTTATCTCACGACCGTTCGCCGATTTGCGGGGGAGGAATGTGGTGTCACCGCTAGACACCACACTTGCTAGGTGGTAACTTAAATCGGCCGCGGTCCTGTAGTACATGTCGGACCCGCGTGTCGCCACTGTGTATTCGCAAACGTAGCGCCACCACAGGGCAGGTCACAAGACACGGACTTGACCTCGCCCCAGTTGTACGGACGACATAGCTTGCGACCACACGTATCACGTCTTCCTCTCATTTGCCGAGAGACAGATTAAATAGCCTTCAGCTAGTCCATCGCTACTACCTAGCAAGGCGCCATGTGTATCATTGCTAATTGCTTACTACTATGCAAGAGATGTATTTCAACAAGAACAAGACTTCATTAAAAGTTAAGTAGATGACAATCTCTCTTCTTTTCTTTATAGTTTTCATCCAGTCTCCTGTTTCAGAATTTACGCCCGTCTGCGTTAGTTTCGCGTGCTTCTAGCCACTCATTGTGTCGAGACCTTAGGGAATCGACACAACAGAATATATGCGTATTCTTACGCAAACTTTAATTATTAATATGGGTCTCAGGGACTACTGGTTATTTACGTTCCAAACTACACAAAGATAAACTGAGATATTGCGGAATGTAATGATGTTCAATATTTCTTGTTCATTATTTGCAAGGCAGTACTGGAGAGAATCTCATCTGCCGTTAGACGGCCAAAATTGAAACATACTGAACTAATTCAGTGCTGTGGATTTTAGTAACTGAAATTTATTGCTACGCTTTTAAACTTTGAAATTAATGAAAGATCAAAATTGAGAAGTCTCTCGCATTTACTTTAATATTATGAACTGAAATTTTAATTAAATAATACAGTCAGCGTAATGGCCGACTAAATCCTGCTAGCGGAGATGAGCTCCCTGCACTACGAAGTTCTGTAAAAATTTTGTTAATTATAATTAATGGTTGCGATCATGAGATGTGACAACTAAGTCAATAATACACATTTTCTAATAACAATTATAAGTATATTTTACTAAATTACAACCAAACTTACATTAAATATTATCCAGCGCTACAATGTCGGCCTACTTCTAGACGAAACAAAAAAAGGAGCGCTTTCAATAAAGCAATAATCTCTGGTCATGTTCCTTTTCATTACACAGATAAAAAGAATGTTCTTTTATTTTTATATCACATCGCTGTTTGTGATTTTTGATGGTATTATTTAACTTTTTTAATCTTTCTTATAAATCACGCACACGTACACAGTCTTGAAATAATTTATAATTCACAAGTCGCACAACAAAATCTTCCTCTCCCTTTTCTCCAAATGTCCATTTATGTGACGTACCGTCACAAGCTTTAATCCTTGGAACTTAATTACCGGCTGAAAGCAACTATAATTTAAAAGCTGCTGAATGTCAATAATTTAAAACGCAAGCATAATCAGAGATTTAAAAGGCAAGGCTTATTTTAAAACAGTTCTTTAGTTAGGCCGAAGTAAACAAGTTGAATTGAAATCGGCTGAAGGCCGAACACTTAAAAATCCAAACATTAATTTTTTTTAAATATCAAAGGCCTTTCGTGAAACAGTTCTTTAATTTAGGCTGAAGGCCTTAAGAACAAACGACTGAAACTCAAAATCGGCTGAAGGCCGAAGACTTAAAAATTCAACATCAAAATTTTTTGAAAAGCCAAAGGGCTTACGTGAAACAGTACTTTAAACTAGGCTGAAGGTCTTGAGAGGAAAACAGCAAGAACAAATTTAATAAAATAGGGCAGTACACCCAAGGGCGCTGAGATGTTCGAGGCTCGGCCTGGAATTCAAACAAAGCGCTCGCTTAGGTGAGACAGGCAGTCGGCCCAACCATTTTCAATCCACTGGGAACCCAACCGACAGATAGTCAACAGAACAATGATCAAGATCAGTTCCGCTCCACAATTGTACCAAAACTCGAAACTATGCTAACTGCGGAGACTGGAACAACAATCAGAACGGATCACAGACAATCCATAAGCGGTGGACGACCCAAATACACGTCGTCTAATCAGACAATCGACCACACGGCCAAGCAAGGTCGTTGCCGCTCAAACGTGTGTGTCGACAATCTTCGGGCGAGTGAGGGCTATCCTGTCCTTTCTCGCTACTCCACGCCAGCCAACCAACTCAGAGCCGGTACGCCGACAACATTTAAATTAACTTGTCAGTCAAAATCAAATAAACTACACACAGTTTCACCAACACTTGCACGACGAACTAGACGATGCTAACCGCAATGCCTGAGCGATAACGAGGGCGTATCACGAGTTGGCACACACAGCAACCCATAAGTGATCGCCGGCCACATATACGTCGTCCGACAAGACGACCAACCGACGATCAACCAAGACCGTTCCCACTGAAGCCATGTGTGCCGGCAACGGTCGGGCGAATCATGGCTATCCGAACCTCACTGCCGCACCAGCTCGACCGAACTTCTGCCGCGTCCCAAATGTCCGACTGCCAGGTCCGAACTTCACTGCTGGCGCGTTCCAACTGACTTCATTGCCCGGTGACACCAGTAATTGAAATATACATAACGAGGCGGCAGTACGGTAAAAACAGGGTGTTAAATAAGAGATGGCACGAACACGAGCCAAGCACGGCTCACGTAAGCCTCGTCGTTCCTCCTGGCTGATATCAGGTTTCGGTGGTTTAGGTTTCGGCAGTATATGGCTGGCTGTTAGTCCGACGTTGTCAGTTGTGTTGTGCGAGAGATGCCGGATGCACTGCTCTATTCCCCTAATAATTTCCAAAATCTGCAGACGTCACAGGACTGGTGAAAAATTAAATCCTTTAATCAGCACTGCCACAGAGCCGTCGCTAAGTTCTTGATTTGAGAAGTTAACAATTGTTCTTTGGGCACATGTCAACATACTGAGATTCCGTTGTAACAGAGGCGGCTGAGATTAGAATGAATAGCAACAGTTTTAACTGAGACCAGGGATACACACAGAGTAGGGCATGGCGGCAGGCTTTAGATGTCGAAAGGTAGCAACGACGGATGACTAATGCTTGTAGAAGGACGGAAGTGGCAGTTTCAAACATGGCGATGGAACATCGCGCTACCTGACATCACTCGGTCCCTCTGCGCCCTGGAGATGCAATCAAATGCCAAACCCATTTTTCACACACGTGTCATTTTGGTCCTCTCTGATTGGTGCCAACGTGTCTATATAAGTGTAAAATCGTGCCACGCTCCTGATGATGATGGCGGAGATAGCCATCGAAAGCTCGAGAATTATATTCTAATTGACTCTGCTTAAACACTGAGAAGAGTTTATCCAGAGCACCAGTAGTTGAATCACTGTTGGTGTTTAAGGGGATACAAAAAAGATACACAAAGACTGATGAAGATCACAGTAGACTATAAACAAGCTTTGGGAAGAGAATCAATGATGGTCGGAACAAATAACTGTGTACTACTGCATACCTCTGTCGATCGCCTAGGAACAGTGATGAGTCTAATGTACAATTACAAGGTACTTGCAAATATGCGTAAGAAGCAAAGACATATGATGATGTTCACGGGCAGGACTTACATCGAGCACAAGAGAAAAAGATATTTTTGAATTTAAGCAGTTTACTTTGGTGTGCAAATTCCAAAACTACACAGATAACGGAAATATGCTTCACCCCAAGACTTGGATAGCCCAATTTAACTTTCCATTACCACCATTTTGGCCACTTGCATATAAATTAGTGTTGTGTACATCTCTAAGGAATTATGGCGGAGAAGATGTGTGGCATTGCATCAACGTGGGTTTCGTACAAGGAATTCTGAAATGTGTTTTTAGCATGCCATTGGTTGAGGGAGACACAGGAGGGATCCAGCAGGAGATTAAGCTTAGTAGCTTCTGGTTCAAGAGAATTCTTTGAAACCTGATAAAGAAGAACCAGTTTATAGATACGTCATGCAGCCCTGAGGAGATAATATGCTCCTGTTATCTGAAATTACCGCTCAACTACTAGCACGTTTTAGCAGGAAAATGTGGAGACGACGTGGAAGCATTTAAGTTCAAAAATGTTCAAATGCGTGATAAATCTTATCGGACTTCACTGCTAAGGTCATCACTCCCTAAGCTTACACACTACTTAACCTAAATTATCCTAAGGACAAACACACACACCCATGCCCGAGGGAGGATTCGAACCTCCGCCGGGATCAGCCGCACAGTCCATGAGTGCAGCGCCTTAGACCGCTCGGAAGCATTTAAGAGCATCCTCCAAGAATTAGAGTTTGTGACTGGTGAACAGAATGTGAGAGAACAGTACCGTGATCAGCAAGATAATTTCAATAATCTACCACGAAGAAATAACGACAACAATAACTAGCATTTCAATAGAAATGAACTGTCTGGAGGCGGAGGATATTAATGCAATTCACTACCTCAGAGCAGAGACTGGACTAGTTAGAGGCTGAACAATAACGGACTGAGGGCCATGCTGAATGGCTTCTTTCCAGATCAGAGCAAGCCACAAACAGATTATAGAGATTGGAACTCAGCATTGGAGGGATGTATCTGTGGGGGAGGCTGCTGTGCTGCCCTGGGAACAGTTAAGGACAGTCCACGTTAACATGCTGAAACATGACGAGGATTCAAGATTTTTGATAGAATAAAAGATACAGAGACTACGCAGAATCCACACGCAGTGGGCAAAATAACAACTGGATACATCTACAAAATGCATAAGTATTGAAGAGCACACTGCACAAAATCTGGGAGACTGCCCTCAAAAGAAAGGAATGTACTGACAACAATGCAAGAATAAAGAGAACTTCACGTTGGGCAAAAAATTTTGGTGACGTCCATCAGGTTATCAAATAAGCAGATAAAGATCTGCCACAAACTTTTTCTCCATTTACAACGAGCCGTTGTGAATCAGAAGTAGTGCGTCCTGAAGCATATGAATTAGGGTTATAAAGTCAAGGAGGTAGTCGGTATGTACCATATCAGTCATATTAATCCATTCCTTGCCTGATGTACCAGTTTAGGTCGCAGGATACGTGTAGTGTATTTCAACATTTCAAGATGGATGTACATTAATGCCGGCCGATGTGGCCGAGCGGTTCTAGGCGCTTCAGTCCTGAACCGCGCTGCTGCTACGGTCGCAGGTTCGAATCCTGCCTCGGGCATGGATGTGTGTGATGTCCTTAGGTTAGTTAGTTTAAGTAGTTCTAAGTCCTAGGTGACTGATGACCTCAGATGTTAAGTCCCATAGCGCTCAGAGCCATTTGAACGATTTTTTTGTAAATTAATTTGAGCTTTTATTTGTGTTTCGAATCAATTACTTTGCATCTCTGTAAGTAAACTGAGACAATGTTGAGACAAGCGTGAGGTAAATCTCAACACTTGAGTGACATACTGATATTTGTAATAAATTAATGGAGAATTTGAGGGTAATATGAGGAGTTAATGAGGACTCTAAGACTTAATGACGTTAGCATTTAGTATTGACATAAAGCATTTTTCTCTTGCTCAAAGAAATATTGAGACCTCTTCTTGGGTTGACTGTTGTGTAAGGAGCTGCCATCTGATTCCTGCAGATCTGTTTTTCATTTATTGGTATTATTTTCTTCTTGTTTGGTAGGTGCTATGTAAGTGAGAAACGAATGAACGAACGGATAGTTCGTCTGCACCGGTAGAACTTTCTGGAACAAGATATTGGTTATTAGAATTATGGTCCTCATCCAAGTTGCAATTGGATGAGTATCTATTTATTTTTGAAGGGAAGAGTATGTTATTGTGTTTGTTACGAGAGAGCGTAAGGACAATTTGTCGATTTATTGCGTGCTGCCTTTCGACCATTTCCATCTGCTTCGCCTACACAAACACCGTCTCGGCTTGTCCCGGACATGAATACCGGAGCATTTTGCTACTTACAGTGCGCTGCATCAATAATACAGCCTCCGAAATACAAGGAACACATAGCAGTTGGTCAGAGCAACCTTCATTCACTAGGGCCATCTGCCGTGGCAATGATGCATTTCCGGACACATGTGCATAGGACATTTTTTTTCCTCTATTTCCAGTCAGCAATCCGTCCCTGCGGTTTGCGGTTTTGTTAATGTTCACCGAGTCTGTAGATGAGGCGAGGATGCCAATCTTCTCTTCAGTACAGCAGCACACCAGGCACTAACTCTCACGGTAATCGGTGAAATGCCATGATTAATGAGGAAAATGGGCAAGGGGCACTGCATTAGTATTGAGTGGATAAGTTGAGAATTTGGGTCTGACGGAAGACGTACTACGGTAGTCCGTGCAGTTGCGATGACCGCTGTATGCAGACGGTGCAGTGGCCAGCACACTTGCCTAGTAAACAGGAGAACTGGGTTTGACTCAGGATTCAGCATAAATTTTCTACTCTCCCCATTGACTTATATCATTGCCCGCTCGTAGCCAATATCTGTAATTTGTGTCTCAAAAGAATTTGTAGTTGGTGTGATGAATAGTAGCTTGCTGTAAATGTAGAAAAACGTAACTTAATGCAGGTGAGTATGAAAAACAGTCCTGCAGTGTTAGAAAACGGTGTTAGTAATGTGCTGCTCGACACAGTCACATCGATTAAATGTTTAGACGGAACATTGCAAAGCAATATGAAATGCAACGATCACCTAAGGACAGTTAGTACGGCGGCGGTGGGGAAGGCGAATTGGAAAATTTTTAGAAAAGTGTAGCTCAGTTATAAAGTGGACCCTGTGTAGAACATTAGTGGGACCCATTGTTGAGTGCTCCTCGTGTGCTTGTGGTCCCCAGAAAATCACATTAAAGGAAGACATTGAAGCAATTCAGAGACGTGCTGGTAGATTTGTTACCGGTAGATTCGATGAAATGGTTCAAATGGCTCTGAGCACTATGGGACTTAACTTCTGAGGTCATCAGTCCCCTAGAACTTAGAACTACTTAAACCTAACTAACCTAAGGACATCACACACATCCATGCCCGAAGCAGGATTCGAATCTGCGACTGTAGCGGTCGCGCGGTTCCAGACTGTAGCGCCTAGAACCGCTCGGCCACTCTGGCCGGCTAGATTCGATGAGATACTTCGTGAAGTCAAATAGGTATCTCTGGAGGGAAGATGACATTCTTTTCGCGAAACGCTATTTAGAAAATTTAAAGAACAGGTATGGCAATTGAAGCGCATTGCAGAACGATTCTGGTGCCAATATCGTACATGCAACGTACGGAGATAAGAGAAATTAGGACATATCGGCAGCGACTTTTCCTTAGCTCTATTTTTGAGTGAAGCAGGAATGGAAATGAGTAGTAGTGGTACAAGGTGACCACCATAGAACATACGGTAGCTTGCAGTATATGTATGTAGATATAGATGTAGACGGTAAGGTGATAAGGGCCGCACAGATCTTGCTGTACAGATCTCTGATTGCAGATTTGGCTTTCAATGTCACTTGACCTCACAGTGCATAGTTTTTTGTGATGGTTTGTGAAAGACTCATTTTATGCGCCCCCATCTCGATTACTTCGGGTGACCTGCGATGCCGCTTAGCAGCAGCAACAAGTGCAGTGACTTGAGAGATGTTCGAAAAAGAATGGGGCGTGTATGACTGTCGTCTGGACGTTTGATGCACTTCTTTTGGATGGTACATTGAACGTCGTGGGAATGTGAATTATAAAAAACTGGAATTCGTAATTGTAGAAACTACGAAAAGTTACATGGGGACCTGTGTAAACAATACACTCGTGTAAAATGGGACAGTTCTTTTGTTAAAAAAGTCCTTTGTATTCATATTCGTAAGTTAGAATGTACAAAAATTTGTACCTTCTTTCACGTATAAGATACAGTCTCCAGGAATTCTATCCACCTCTAAACACGCCGTATATCGAAACAGTGCAGAAGTCTGAGTTAGGTGTTGAGAGCGGCGGCAGTGCGAGAACATCGGTGTTCTCCGCGGACCACAGGGCGCTAGTGATGCGGTGCGCCTCGCTCCTGTACATGAGCGTGTGTGACAAACAATGCGAGGGCGCGCAACGGGCCAGCGGAGTGCCGCGCCGCGCCGTGATTTATCGAGAGCGGCCGTCACCGGCACTCGGCCAGACCGCACCGGACACCGCGTGTCCGCCCAGCCGGCTGCCGGCAGAGCACGCCGGCCGCACTGCGCGTCATTTGCGCCGAGTGTCAATCCGCTGGCGTTTATTTGAGTCCTGCAGCAGAGCGGGAACGATGGACGTAACCGAACCACTAAAAGACCGAGCTACACGACACGACTGGCAAGTGGAGCGCTGGGTTTATATGACTGCGAGATGATTGCGCTGAAACGATCTGTTGTTATTAAATTTTTCAGTTTCAAATCTCTCAATCAACTCAAATTTAGGTCTACGGAATCTGACAAGAATTTAGATACACACACTTGCGTGTAATCAAAACACAGATAAGAAAGGTTCCCAGTCTACATCTACATCTACGTGATTACTCTGCTGTTCACAATTAAGTGCCTGGCAGAGGGTTCAGTGAACCACTTTCAGGCTCTCTCTACCGTTCCACTTTCGAACGGCGCGCGGGTAAAACCAGCACATAAATTTTTCTGTGCGAGTCTTGATTTCTCTTATTTTATCCTGATCATCATTTCTCCCTATGTAAGTGGGTGCCAACACAATGTTTTCGCAAATCGGAGGAGAAAACTGGTGATTAAAATTTCATGAGAAGATCCCGTCGCAACGAAAAACTCCTTTGTTTTAATGACTGCCACTCCAATTCACGTATCATGTCTGTGGCATTATCTACCCTTTTCGCGATAATACAAAACGAGCTGCCCTTCTTTGTACTTTTTCGATGTCGTAGGTGAGTCCCACCTGATGCGTGGCCGGCCGCTGTGGCCGAGAGCTTCTAGGCGCTTCAGTGGAACCACGCTGCTGCTACGGTCGCAGGTTCGAACCCTGCCACTGTCATGGATGTGTGTGATGTCCTTAGCTTAGTTAGGTTTAAGTTGTTCTAACTTCTATGGGACTGATGACCTCAGATGTTAGTCCCATAGTGCTCAGAGCCATTTGAACAATTTTTGAACCTGATGCGGATCCCACACCGCACAGCAGTACTCCAGAATAGAGCTGACAAGCGTGGCATAAGCAGTCTCTTTGGCAGACCTGTTGCTCCTTCTAAGTGTTCTACCAGTGAATCGCAGTCTTTAGTTTGCTCTACCAACAACATTATCTATTTGATCATTTAAATTTGTAATCCCTAACTATTTAATTCAATTTACAGCCTCCAGATTTGTGTGACTTATCGCGTAATCGAAATTTAGCGTATTTCTTATAGTACTCATGTGAATAACTTCACACTTTTCTTTAGTCAGGGTCAACTGCCACTTTTCGTACCATACAGATATCTTACCTAAATCATTTTGCAATTCGTTTTGATCATCTGATGACTTTACAAGACGGTAAATGACAGCATCCTCTGCAAACAACCTAAGACGGCTACTCAGATTGTCTCCTATGTCGTTAATATAGATCAGGAACAACAGAGGGCCTGTAACACTTCCTTGGGGAACGCCGGATACTATTTCTGTTTTACTCGATGACTTCACGTCTATTACTACGAACTGTGACCTTTCTGACAGGAAATCACGAATGCAGTCGCACAACTGAGGCGATATTCCATAGGAATGCAGTTTGGTTAGAAGACACATGTGAGGAACTGTGTCGAAAGCCTTATGGAAATCTAAAAATACGAAACCAATATAACATCCTCTGTCGATAGCACTTATTACTTCATGAAGTAAGAACGATATTTTCTGAGTCCGTGCTGACTACTTGTCAATAAATCGTTTTCTTCGAGTTCCTTCATACACTTCGAACACAGTATATGTTCCAAACCCCTACTGAAAATCGACGTTAGTGAGATAGGCCTGTAATTCAGCGGATTACTCCTACTTCCCGTTAGGCTATTGGTGTGACTTGAGCAATTTTCCAGTCTTTAGGTACCGATATTTCTGTGAGCGAGTGATTGTATACAGGGTGGTCCATTGATCTTGACCGGGCCAAATATATCACGGAATAAGCGTCAAACGAAAAAACTACAAAGAACGAAACTTGTCTAGCTTGAAGAGGGAAACCAGATGGCACTATGGTTGTCCCGCTAGATGGCGCTGCCATAGGTCAAACGGATATCAACTGCGTTTTTTTTTTTAAATAGGAACCCCCTTTCTTTATTACATATTCGTGTAGTACGTAAAGAAATACGAATGTTTTAGTTGGACCACTTTTTTCGCTTTGTGATAGATGGCGCTGTAATAGTCACAAACATATGGCTCACAATTTTAGACGAATAGTTGGTAACAGCTAGGTTTTTTAAATTAAAATACAGAACGTAGGTACGCTTGAACATTTCATTTCGGTTGTTCCAGTGTGATACATGTACCTTTGTGAACTTATCATTTCTGAGAACGCATGCTTTTACAGCGTGATTACCTGTAAGTACCACATTAATGCAATAAATGCACAAAATGATGCCCGTCAACCTCAACGCATTTGGCAATACGTGTAACGACATTCAACGGCGAGTAGTTCACCTTCTGTAATGTTCGCACATGCATTGACAATACGCTGACGCATGTTGTTAGGCGCTGTCGGTGGATCACGATAGCAAATATCCTTCAGCTTTCCCCACACAAAGAAATCCGGGGACGTCAGATCTGGTGAACGTGCGGGCCATGGTATGTTGCTTCAAGACCAATCCACCTGTCATGAAATATACTCGTCAATACCGCTTCAACCGCACGCGGGCTATGTGCCGGACATCCATCATGTTGGAAGTACATCGCCATTCTGTCATGCAGTGAAACATCTTGTAGTAACATCGGCAGAAGATTACGTAGGAAATGAGCGTACATTGCACCATTTAGATTGCCATCGATAAAATGGGGGCCAATTATCCTTCCCCCCATAATGCCGTACCATACGTTAACCCGCCAAGGTCGCTGATGTTCCACTCGTCGCAGCCATCGTGGATTTTCCGTTGCCCAATAGTGCATATAATGCCGGTTTACGTTACCGCTGTTGGTGAATGACCCTTCGCCGCTAAATAGAACGCATGCAGTAAATCATAGTCCCGTAATTTCTCTTTGCCCAGTGGCAGAACTGTACACGACGTACAAAGTCGTCGCCATGCAATTCCTGGTGCATAGAAATATGGTACGGGTGCAATCGATGTTGATGTAGCAGTCTCAACACCGACGTTTTTGAGATTCCCGATTCTCGCGCAATTTGTCTGCTACTGATGTACGGATTAGCCGCCACAGCAGCTAAAACACCTGGCTGGGCATTATCATTTGTTGCAGGTCGGGGTTGACGTTTCACATGTGGCTGAACGCTTCCTGTATCCTTAAATAACGTAACTATCCGGCGAACGGGTTCCGGACACTTGGATGACGTCGTCCAGGATACCGAGCAGCATACATAGCACACGCCCGTAGGGTATTTTGATCACAATAGCCATACATCAATGCGATATCGACCTTTTCCGCAATTGGTAAACGGTCCGTTTTAACACGGGTAATGTATCACGAAGCAAATACCGTCCGCACTGGCGGAATGTTATGTGATACTACGTACTTATACGTTTGTGACTATTACAGCTCCATCTATCACAAAGCGAAAAAAGTGGTCCAACAAAAACATTCATATTTCTTTACATACTACACGAATATGTAATAAAAAATTGGGGTTCCTATTTTAAAGAAACGCAGTTGATATCCGTTTGACCTACGGCAGCGCCATCTAGCGGGCCAACCATAGAGCCATCTGGTTTCCCCCTTCAAGCTAGACGAGTTTCGTTCTTTGTAATTTTTTCATTTGACGCTTATTTCGTGAGATATTTGGCCCGGTCACTATTAATGGACCACTCTGTATAATTGATAAATATGGAGTATTGTATCAGCATACTCTTAGAGGAACGTGATTGGTATACAATCAGGGCCAGAGGCCTTGCTTTATTAAGTGATAAAAGGTGTTTTGTTACACCGAGGATATCTGCTTCTATTTTTCTCATCTTGACAATTGTTCTTGACTTGAATTCTGGAATATTTAGTTCGTCTTCTTTGGTGAAGGAGTTTCGGGGAACCTTATTTAATAAATCTGCTTTAGTGGCATTGTCATCAATGACTTCACCGTTGTGATTAAAAATGTTCATAAAATACACCTAGCCAAAACTCAGAATTCGCTGAGGCACTGGTTGTGTATGACACCCAAGACCTGCACGGTAGTGGTCTGAGAGAGCTGACGTAAGCTACAAAAGCTACAAAAAATAAAAAAACCACTGATTTAGATATAATTAATATGGAACTGCAGATATATGGAGTGTTTTTCTTACGTCTAAGGTTCTTAACATCTTTAATCAATGCTGAAGAAATAAGCATGTACCACAAGTCTGTCTAAGAGCAAACGTAATATCTGTCTTTAAAAATGGCAATAAAAGTAAATGTAATACCAATCGAGGTATAAGCCTCCTCGATTCGGTCTATAAATTAAACGCCAATTTCCTTGATGCAAGATTTATGCTGTTAAGGGAAAGCTAATATTTTAAGAACAGTGAGGTTTTAGGAAAGGGCGAACAACCATTTACAACGTTTTTACACTGCAACAAGTTGCTCAAAAGAGACGGGAGTCTCTTGGTTTTGTGGAACTTGAGAAAGCATTCATTAATGTGAATACCGAAATGCTGTGGAATATCATGGCTGAATAGGGTTGTGCATATCACCCCATAAATTCTATTAAGAATCTCTACACAAACAATAAAATTTTATTAATATAGGAAATACAACAACAAAGTCAATGAACGCAAACAAAAGGGTACGACAAGGATGTTGTATTTGTCCAACTCCCTTCAATACACACAGTAGATAAGATATTAGCAAATGGACAATTTTGAACATAAGTCGAGTTTTTTTTAGATCATGACACTAGACTAAATGTAATTTTATTTGCGGATGGCGTAACTGTGATTACAAGAATAAGGATGACCTTCAGATGGAAGTCTATGAATGGCAGCTGCTAGCCTAAGATCAATGCCTAACACTGTCGGTAAATAAAATGGAAGTGATGGCAGTTCAAGACAAACAACCATAAGATCTAAAAGTTTGCAGAATAAAGCCAGGAAAGAAACCCCCCTCAAATTTTATGAAACAATTGCAATACCAACTCTTACTTCCGGAAGCGAACCATGGGCAACAACAAGACACCAGAAAGGTAGAAAACAGGGACAAGAAATGAAGAGTGGAAGGATGTACAAGGGAAGATCGGAAAAGAAAAGTGCATATAAGGAATGATTTTGGTATATATAGCCTAAACGAAGAAAAAGGAAAATGTGAGAAAATGGAAGGAAGGTGTAGGCCATACGGGTGAAGAAAGATTCCCGTTAAAGGTTCTAATTTATAAATGTACTGGAAGAAGAAATACAGGAAGACCGTATAAGAGATGGAGTAGCGCAACAGGCAATTTGACATATACATGAAGTGAAGAAGAAGAAAAAGAAGACACATCCTCCTTCTTAATCTTCTTCTTCAGTAGCGCTACAGCCGTCGGTGAGCCTTGGCTGCTTCAACGATTTTCCGCCATCTTTCTCATTTTTTTTCCTCCTCCACCCCCGACTCCCATATTATTGAGATCCACTATTTCTTTGTCAATCCATCTTATTATACGTCTCCCTTTGCGCCTAGCTGAATGTATCACACGGTTCAACATTTTCTTTGGAATTCTATCCTCTACCATTCTCTCTACGTGTCCTAGCCATCATATTCGCTGTGATTTCATAAATTTTACTATGTTGTATCTAGTATAATACCTTTAATTTGGCAATGTAGCCTCTTCTCCAGCCTTCTGCCCGCCTGTTGAACCATAGATTTTGCATGGTATTTTCCGCTCAAAGGTTCTTAGTGCATTTTTTTCATGTTCTGTCAACGTCCATTCCTCTGACCCGTATGTGATAACTGGACGGACTCGGGAGTTATATATTAGTAGTTTTGTTTTTCTTGTAACAAAGCTATTTCTGAAAAGATGCATATTTGCAAAGGAATCTCTGTTTCATGCTTGTATCGTTTTTCTTATAGACTTTCTAATACAATTTTCATTTGTTATTAGGGCACCGAAGCAGTAAAAAGAGAACACTCCTTTGAAGGATTTCCTATTATTGTTTAGGTCTTTAGGGGTTCTTCTAGCCTCAGATTGTGACATTACCATATACACTGAAGAGCCAAACAAACTGGTACAACCGCCTAATATCGAGATATCATGTAAAGCCCCCGAAAGCACGCAGAAGTGCCGCAACACGATGAGGCATAGACTCGACTAATGTCTGAGGCAGTGCTGGAGGGAACTGACACCATGAACTCTGTAGGGCTGTCCATTAAATCTGTAGAGTACGAGGCGGTGGAGATCTCTTCTGAACTGCACGTTGCAAGGCATCCCATGAACGCGTACGCTCAATAATGTTCATGTCTGGGGAGTTTGGCGGCCAGCGAAAGTGTTTAAACACATAAAAGTGTTCCTGGAGCCACTCTGTAGCAATTCTGGACGCGTGGGGTCCATCGGCATGCACAGTGGACATGAATGGATGCAGGAGATTAGACAGGAAGCTTATGTACGTGTCACCTGTCAGAGTCGTGTCTAACGTATCACTCCATGTCTCCCATACCACTCCAAATGTACACCATTACAGAGCCTCCACCAGCTTGAACAGTCCCCTGCTGATACGCAGGGTCCATGGATTCATGAGGTTGTCTCCATACCCGTAGACGTCCATCGTTGGTCTCGTTCTTGCAGGAGCTTTTTCCGGCCCCAGCGATGTCGAAGATTTGATATTTTACGGAATTCCTGATATTCATGGTACACTTGTGAAATGGTAGTATGGGAAAATCCCCACTTCATCATAACCCCGGAGATGCTGTGTCCCATCGCTCGTGCACCGACTATAACACCACTTTCAAACTCACTCAAAACTTAATAACCTGCCATTGTTGCAGCAGTAATCGATCTAACAACTACGTCAGACCCTTGTTGTCTTACATAGGCACTGACCACTGCAGCGCCGTCTTCTGCCTGTTTACATATCCCTGTATTTGAACAAGCATTCCTGTACCAGTTTCTTTGGTGCTTCTGTATATTTTGTTTTGTTTCCACTTTTTAATGCTTCTGTTTCCATTGCCCGAAATGTTTGTTGGACATAACCTCGGACAATTCAAACAGGAACACACCCGATCGAGTGATAATTTAAGCAACGGTAGTGACAACCATATACAAGTACAGATGCTTAACACTTTAAAAAGCGAGATTCACTGATCATTTCCTCCAAAATGAGTTGTAGAATTAATTCCCCATCAATAAACACACTAAGCTGATCACGCAATCACTGACATAGGCAGTTATACGAGATTTCAATCAGATCCCACAGACATCGCAACAGACATTGGATTCTCCAAGTGATTCGCAGGAGAAAGGAGCATATAAATGTACGTATACATCTGCATCTACATCGATGCTCTGAAAATCACATTTAAGTGCCTGGGGGTTCATAGAAACCCCTTACAATAATTATCTATTATTCCAAACTCGTACAGCGCGCGGAGAAAACCAGCATCTGCATCTTTTCGTGCGAGCTCTGATTTCTCTTATTTTATTATGATAATCGTTTCTCCATATGTAGGCAGACGTCAACAAAACGTTTTCGCATTCGGAAGAGAAAGTTGGTGATTGAAATTTCGCAAGAAGATTCCACCGCAACGAAAAAGGCCTTTGTTTTAATGATGTCCACCTCAAATCCTGTATCATTTCAGTGGCCTTCTCTCCCCTATTTCACGATAATACAAAAATTGCTGCCCTTCTTTGAACTTTCTCGGTGTATTCTGTCAATCCTATCCGGTAAGAATCCAACTCCGCGCAGCAGTATTCTAAAACATGTCGGACAAGAGTAGTGTAGACAATATCTTAAGTAGATCTGTTACATTTTCCAAGTATCCTGCCAATAAAATGCAGTCTTGCTTTGCCCTTCTCCACAATATTTTCTACGAGGGCCATTCAGTAATTAAAGAGGCAAATTGGTCTGGAGGTAAAACCGTTTATTTTTACCAAACAATTCTTTTCTACTTTTCAGCATAATTCCCTTGAACATTTATGCACTTGTTCCAACGGGCTACAAGCTTTTTTATTCCGGCTGCAAAGAACTCTTTATTTTGATGTTTGAACCGATTTTCCACAAACTTTTTCGCATCCTTGTTGTCCTGGAACCTCCTCCCACGTAATGCCTTCTTCAGTGCACCAAACAAATGGAAATCAATAGGTGCTAAATCAGGACTGTAAGGGGATGAGGCAGTACTTCCCGGCACATTTTGTTGACGGCTTCACGGGTTATTTGAGCAATATGAGGACGTGCGTTGTCTTGCTGGAGAATCACACCTCTCCTCTGAGATCCACGATGTCTCTCTCTCTCACAGCTGGCTTGACCTGGTTTAAATGCAAATCCGAGTAGTATTGGCTGTCAATTGTACGCTACTCTTCGAGATAATCACAAAAAAACTGCACCTTCAGCATCCCAAATCACCGTAAACATGACTTTCCGGCTGATGCTTGTGTTTTGAATTTTTCTTGACAGGTGAGTTGGTGTGCTTCCACTCCATGCTTTGTCTTTTTGCTTCTGGCTTATAATAGTGAACTCGAGTTTCATAACAAGTTAACATTTTGTTGAGGAAGTGCTCACCTTTTCTTTCATAATGCTCCTTTAGCTCCGTGCTGTGAGCGCACAAGCTGTGGCGGGAGTTTAGAGCGGCAGTTTCCCGCCGAAGAGCACGTGGCTTGTGGTTTCTACGGGTCCATGGCGAACGGCTAGCGTTTATGCGGTTTTGGAAAAACCCGAGCGCTTGGCAGGGGCATGTGTGACCGTGTTTTCGCGCTGGAAGGAATTTATATTCCAGAGAAAAATTAATAAAAACAAAACTAAGAGTGACACGTAGGTGCGAGTTGGCACTCATGGACAGAGAAATATGAAAAGCTAAATTACATAGAGGCGCCACAAAAATATATAATAGTTTAAAAGCTATTGTCGTCTTAAAAACTGTAAATTTATGAAAGTTCAAAAGCTAATATGTCAGCATTGCTTTGGTCGATTAATGTGAACAAAGTGTTTACGGATGCAGCTAGTAGAGCTGCATCGAGCAATCATAGGCGATTTAGCTGAATATGTACCAATTTTGAATGAGTGGTCTGAATATGGGTTACGACTGAGGGAAACTGTGTTTTTGGTAATAAGTAAATTTAAAGAGACGAAACCAGGGCAGCATTCTTAAGTTTAAGGAGGTAGATGAGTTATTAAGTATGTAGTTTTATTCGTTTATTTATCAGAAATCCGGGAAAAGCAATATCACGCCACAAGAAGATTATTTGTGAATAAACGGTGGCAGATACAGAAAATTGGACTTTAAATTGTTATTGCCCGGAAATGTTCCATATTTTTAATGTGTCATATGTGTTTTTGTATTTAGTTTTAGAATATTCGTGATTCTTCTTGTCAAACATTATTTTGAGTTAGGCAGTCGTTTCGAAGGTGCATAGGGCGGCCATCTTTGATGACTGGGGAGTTCGAGCGATGCTAAGAGCCGGACGTGCCGCCCGTCTGGGGGTAGCATTGGGTTGATAGCCACGGCCGGGGACAAGTATGTATTTAGCGACGGTCGAAAACGATCAAGTTGAGCGCAATATAGTGGATTAGGACAGCAAACAATAGTGTATACTGTGAACAGACTGTCGAGTGTCGTGATCGCGACATATGAATTTTATAGTGAACTGTAGTAGCGTCAGTTATTAACCGCCGCACTTACGTAAAAGCCCCTCAGACTGCATTATAAGCGTTTAGTCAATATATTGAAGACTATTCGTGGAAAAATAGAAATAAACTACTTGTTCAAATTATAAATCAACGTAAGTGACTCAGTATTTTGAATTTCACCGCAATACCTGCCTTCATTGATTTTTTATATTTTATTTCTGCTTAAAAACTGAGTTTACGAGAGGATGTGAGCTGTCATCCTATGACGAAAAACATCGCCAAACATTGAGACCAGCCACATCTTTAGGCCACTCAATTAAGCTGAGTCTAACAAATATATATATTTTCGTGCCACACCACGTGGGGCCTCAAGCCAAACTGTTCAAACTTCAATGTGTAGTGCCCAGTACTGTCGTAGTGCACAATCTCAAACTTGTTTCCTTGTATTGTCGCGTCAACTCCTTTGGGACCGATCTTGCACATGTTTTGCGGTACTTCATCTTTTAACAAATAATGAGATAATGTTATGAACTGTACCAGTACTAACTTGAGCCTTATCAACTATAGTTTCCAGAGTCACACGGCGGTCGACACGAATAATGTCATTAATTCGACTTTCAAGTGAGGGAGTTGTACTGGAACTGGTCAGCCAGAACGGTGTTCGTCAGTCACTGAGTCGGGACCATTTTTGAACTGCTCCACCCACTTTTAAAAATTTGCACGATTCATACAACCTTCACCATAAACTTTAGACATTCTGCAGTATATGTCACTGATTTCTCGCCTTCAGCAAGTAAAACACGAATAACAGGAAGTTGTTCAACTAATGTGGACGTTTCAAGCTGACTCGTCATCCTGAAATGTATTTTTGAGTTTATAAACAAAACAATATTGTTACATCAGCTGGTCAGGGCTCATCTCAGTGATGCAAAATTAAGGCCTTAAAAGTACTAAACTTGTCCTACAAGCCGGCCGAAGTGGCCGTGCGGTTAAAGGCGCTGCAGTCTGGAACCGCAAGACCGCTACGGTCGCAGGTTCGAATCCTGCCTCGGGCATGGATGTTTGTGATGTCCTTAGGTTAGTTAGGTTTAACTAGTTCTAAGTTCTAGGGGACTAATAACCTCAGCAGTTGAGTCCCATAGTGCTCAGAGCCATTTGAACCAACTTGTCCTACAAACAGTTTTTTTCCCAGACGAGTTTGTCTCTTTAATTACGGAACGACTCTCTTATGTGTATTGCTCGTAATCGTAATTTCTAGGTTTTTGGATTTGACTGATTAATCGTGGGACGGAAGTTTAACGGATTCCATTTAACACTCATGTGGATGACCTCTCACCATCTTTTGTCGAGCGAACGGTTGTGTAGGACTGTTTGAAACTATTGTATCACCAGACTGTAAAACGAACCTGACTGGCATACAGTCTGGACCGAAGACTTGCGGCCGGCCGGAGTGGCCGAGCGGTTAAAGGCGCTACAGTCTGGAACCGCACGACCGCTACGGGCGCAGGTTCGAATCCTGCCTCGGGCATGGATGTGTGTGATGTCCTTAGGTTAGTTAGGTTTAAGTAGTTCTAAGTTCTGGGGGACTTATGACCACAGCAGTTGAGTCCCATAGTGCTCAGGGCCATTTGAACCATTTTTGAATCGAAGACTTGCTTCTGTTCCAATTCTGGAATATTTACTTCATCTTCTTTGGTGAAGGAGTTTGGGAAGGCTGTATTTAGTAATTCTGCTTTGTCAGCACTGTCGTCAATAGTATTTACATTGCTATCTTGCAGAGAAGGCATTGATTCTGTCTTGTCGCTAACATGCTTCAC
The DNA here is from genome assembly GCF_023898315.1 of Schistocerca nitens. NCBI lineage: Eukaryota > Metazoa > Arthropoda > Insecta > Orthoptera > Acrididae > Schistocerca > Schistocerca nitens. Next base: position 517,706,442 of record NC_064614.1, read on the forward strand.
ATAGGACCAGAATCTCTTTCGATTTTATGTCAGATTTCGAGAAAAAGTTTCGTTGTGGAAACTACTATAAGCATCCCCCATTGAAGTCCACTCTAAATTCGGGCTTCTGTAAAAGATCCCCAATCTTGGAGCTTTTGTGTCTTTTTAAATTTGGCAGGTTTTTTCCGTTATTTCTGCAACAGTGTTCTGACCCGTTTTGTGTACGAAGAGAGACCAGCTTTGTCGTTTGTTAATTTACTTGGTATAAATCTCTCAATTGCTGCCGTTACTATTTCTTTCAATTCAAGCCACATCTGATCTGCATATATATTGTTAATTTGGAAGGAGTGGAGATTGTCTCTCAGGAAAGCGTCAAGTTAATTTATATCTGCTTTTTTAAATAGTTATATTTTACGTTTATTTTTGGAGGATTTGGGGGTTACAATATTCAATATCGCTACGACAACCCTGTGTTCAGTAGTCCCTCTATACGTTTTGACGCTTGTTATTAGCTCAGGATTATTTGTTGCTAAGAAGTCAAGTGTGTTTTTACAATCGTAAACGTAACCCAACCACAAGTAATTGTGGAAACCTCGCAAGCGAGCCAGAACTAATTTCACGAAGACGTGACACCAAACGCCCAGGGAACACACAAGCGCACTGATTCACCACAACCCCACGTGGAAATGAGCTTGTTTGTACATGCAGCTGGAAACAAGTTACAGTTTGCAGAATGAGCCCAACTATATCTGATGCTTTCACCGTTCGCAAGTGAGTAACCACATGGTCGGACAGCTGAGAAAATGACTCCGAATACTTTGCTTTTGGGGCCGGCCGAAGTGGCCGTGCGGTTAAAGGCGCTGCAGTCTGGAACCGCAAGACCGCTACGGTCGCAGGTTCGAATCCTGCCTCGGGCAAGGGTGTTTGTGATGTCCTTAGGTTAGTTAGGTTTAACTAGTTCTATGTTCTAGGGGACTAATGACCTCAGCAGTTGAGTCCCATAGTGCTCAGAGCCATTTGAACCATTTTGAACTTTGCTTTTGGGATAATACTGAACGGTTGTAAGTCTACTTTCCTGCACACCAAAGCACTGTAGGAGCCTGTCACATCAACAGCGACGTATGTTGCTTGTCGCCCCAGTGTGGAAAACATCTCTTACCAGAACCAGTAGACTGCTGGCGTGTTCCGCCTATCGCACGTCACGAGAGGGAACACCTCGTCTCCGACACCCTGCAAGACTGGAGCTGTCCTCACATGGGACGAGGCAGGTAGCATTGACATGGAAGCGGACGAGACATCCGACGTAGCGAGAATGAGCGCTGTCGCCACACGCGACGAGTTAGTTAAAGTGATTTGCGCTCTCAGCGCTTTCCATCGGCCATTATCGGCTTTATTTGGCTGGTAATCCACACAGTTTCTTTACGAAAGTGAACGCGCGTAAAATAGCTGCATTATTTCTGTTAGCGATTGTCAAAAAAGAGCGGAGGAAATCGCGAAGAACTAACGCCAGGCACGGCACCGCCCAACATACGACATCGCGGCCAGACAGGACTATGACGGTAAACATATACGAATCACCGTTGTCTCCGCTAGCCCTGCCCGTAGACTACATAGGCGTTGGCAAGTGAACACACGACAGTGACGTGAGGGAATTTGGAGAAACTTATTAAGCTGCACAGGGTATGGGCTACATAGGGAGATAAATTCTCAGAACGCTGAATATAAAACACTGCGAGTGGGACGTTGTAACTGTGAGGGTAATTTTCCCAGGTGATGCCAAAGGAACAGGGCCTATTTTTTCCATTTGTATTCCCACTGAGGCGAAATCGCGCCAGTGGGAAGGAAACGTCATTGTTGGTGGGTTTACACCCAACTTTCTGAGAGGGGAAACAAGCCAAGGAAATTGATTAGAGGAGATGTAGGGGAAGAAAAACTTTATATAAAGTTTATACTACTGGTGCATGTTGTTGGCAAGGCAGAAGATTGTACAGAAGTTGGAAGATGTATGAAAAATATAGTAACGGTGCGGTTTTGTGGACGCAAAGAAGACATTCGAGAGAGGAGCGTGGGATAGACAGGTCAGAGGAGCGCAGAAGAACAGCAATACTTGGTTTTCGCAATTTGGTGGGAGGACATAGAGAGTACTGTTCAAATAGGAGATAGCGAGTAGCGTATTTACATTCGGTCCGAGGGAGGGTTGGTTGGTTGGTTGGTTTTGGGGAAGGAGACCAAACAGCGAGGTCATCGGTCTCATCGGATTAGGGAAGGATGGGGAAGGAAGTCGGCCGTGCCCTTTGAAAGGAACCATCCCGGCATTTGCCTGGAGCGATTTAGGGAAATCACGGAAAACCTAAATCAGGATGGCCGGACGCGGGATTGAACCGTCGTCCTCCCGAATGCGAGTCCAGTGTCTAACCACTGCGCCACCTCGCTCGGTCCGAGGGAGGGGAATACTCACATTACAGACGACAAAGCTTATGGTAAGAGTACATTGCGACAGGGTAATGCGTGGGACGGATAGATGCAACGACCCGTTAGTTTGACGAGAAGCGGCAGCCTCTTTAATAGTTCTTCTCCGTCAATAGTAACATTATCTTCATTCACTGCCAGTTCAAGGCCAGGCAATCACTACTTACCTACCACACATCTTGACGTGTCCCTGAAAGACAGATTGCGGCGGGTACTTCTTGAAAGCCTTACCCGTCAGCATGCCTTGCCAACACATAACGATGTTGTTGTGGTTTTCAGTCGGAAGACTGGTTTGATACAGCTCTCCGTTCTGTGCAAGCCTCTTCATCTCCGAATAACTACTGCGACTTATATCCTGGTGCATCTGGGTACTGTTTCATCTCTTGGTCTCCCTTTAAAATTTTACCCCCACCCCCCCTACCCACACACACACACACACACACACACTTCTCACGAGTTAGCGATCCCTTGAGTCTATGAATGTATCCTACCAACCGATTTCTTCTTCTAGTAAGTTGTGCCACAAATTTCTTTTCTTCCTGATTGTATAGTTGTATACAGTATCTCCAAATTAGTTATGTGATCTACCCACTTAATGTATAGCATTCATCTGCAGCATCACATTTCAAAGGCTGCTATTCTCTTCTTGTCTAAACTGCTTATCGTTCATGTTTCCCTTCCATACGTGGCTACACTAAATACAATACATACCGATGATTGCTAATGCGAACAGTTGTCTAGTAACTGAGATGATGTTTTGAATCAAAATTGTTATTCCTTACAAACTGTATGATTATTGAGGGAATGTATTATGGATGTTGTAAGTGGTGACTTTAATTTCATAGCTACTAAATCCTCTGTCATAGTAAAGCGTTAGAGAAGAGTTAAAGAGACCACACCCAGGATATTTTGGTTAGGGCTCTTAGTACCAGATAGTGTTATCCCAAATCCTTTGCATAACTGCATTAATTATAATTGATCTTGAGGATATAACTGCTATGTGGGTCAGATCTGTCACATACGACTGTGGAAATTAATTTTTCTAAGGGGTCGGGTTTCCCAGTGAATAGATATTCATTTTATAAATTTAAATATATTTTTTGTGCTGCGATCTACATTTATTTATGATGGCAGATGCCTTTCGCCTCTTACATTCAGGCATCTTCACTGGGTTTAAGATGGAATAATGTAGATTTGCTTTCATATGCGGCACTCGTAGATTAGAAAACGGCTCACTTAATTTGTAATTTTTTTGAAGTTATCAAGTGAAGATTACAAAGTCAATGCAATCAACATTTTTAGTCGGCGACCTTGCAAAACATCGCACCAACAGGACAATATCTGGCTGGAGGTTTGTAGTGCGGTCCTACGTATCGCGATTCCGCTGATGAAGCAAATCATCATCAAGCCTGGTATGGAAAGCGTAGTTCAGGCGGGATGTGGGTTTTTACATGTTTCAGGAATCTTCTTCTTACCATAAATTCACGTTACTGAGAAGATGAATCGGGACGTTTGTTTCAACATTCTCGCAGACAAAATGTTGCCATTACTTCTAAGTCATCAGAACTGTGTCCCACAGAAAATGTTCGGAACTATTAGGAACAGCGGGTGACAGGTCGCTATTAAGATCCGTATTAGCGTGGCGTCTTTACAGGTGACTAACTTTTTGTCCAGCGTGATTACTTTAGATCGTTCGCTCGTAACTGATGATGGAAGATAGCTTTCTGAAAATCTAACGTGGTGAATAATTCATCGTGACAGAGGATAAATGAACCTTACGTCAATTCTTGTTTGTATAGAGCCATTATTCGCAAGAGGACTGGAGGTACAAGCTGTTTGTACAGCTACACTGGCCCTTACAGAAGTACACAAAAGAAACAGATGCAGTGTTGAAGTCTGACGCATTATCGAGAGACGACCACTCTGACTGTTGCAGCTGATGCTCTTGTCATCAGGCAGTTTTCCAGGTGAACAGTTCCTGTAGCTAACAGGGAAGGCAGACTCACGAAGTACTACAACGGGCTTTAAACAGTCCATGTCCCACTTGCCTGCCAGCACCTGTCCTTAGATGGCGATCCTGCAGCTGTCGGTGGCAAACGGCTGACAGAGGGGTGATGCGGGCCGTCGTTGAGTCAGCGCTTTCCACTACGTATCGAAACATTGCACAGTTCAGACATAACTGCCCACAAATTTGTGGATGAGAAAATAGTTTATTACGAAAGACAGTTCCCAGAAAGAGAATAAAGTATTCATCCATAAGCTAACGCCCGTCATCCTGTAACGCCGGAAATGCATATCCTCCTATTTCCATCAATTGGACTATAATTTTTTTTCCTTATTTTTGTTACCTGAATAGATGACATTTCTGTGTCTTTACATATTGTAATTGTTTTACTATTCTGTATATATATATATATATATATATATATATATATATATATATGCATTTATGTCGATGTATAATTGGTTTGTTTCGTAAATATTATTTGTATTTTTACGCTGGGTCTTGCCTAGGGAAAACTGCTATCGAACGATTACATCGATAGGTCGTGTGAAGAATCAAAGTGTGTAGGATCTTTGGTAGTGTTAACTCTGTCGCGTGGAGCGCGGGCAGAGAGAGAGTCTGGCTGGAGTAGCGAGTGGAGCAGGTGTGTTGTGTGAAGCTCCCGCGAGTTGCCGCGCTTTCGGGGTTTGGCAGCATGTAATTGCGCTCGACTTGCGATTATAGTTTCTGACATGGTGTCGCGGACGGGAAGCATTAGCTGGCGCAAATCAAGAGCCTGTTTCGTCTGGTGACCGTGTCGAGAAGAAGGCGCGCCAACATCCAGCTTCTGCAACAGCGACGGCCGACAATGAGTGACTGTCGCCATCTCCTCGATCGACGGCTTCAAACCTTCAATCAACCAACAAGGAAGACTGGAAGCACGTAAAGTTTTAGAACTGTATGGCAGACCTCAGCTTTTCAAACTGTTCAAATCACAAAATTACAGCAACGTAGCATGAACCTTTGTTGCTCATTGTCCCAATTGCATTGCCAAGCAGGCTCCCTTCCTATTCTGAAATGAACCCGAGTGTCGTTGAAATTCAAATGCCAGCATAATTCAATTTCACTGCTTTAATTTCAAAGTTCAGTTTAAGTATTCATAGCTGGCTGCAATATTTAGATTACACAAGCACAAATTAAGAGTGCGAGTTTTGTTACCGTATTTTAGCTTACCTGTGACTGCAGCTCAGCTTGGTACGTACTAAATTTTACTATTGTTAACTGTTCAGAATCATTTAATTCAAGTTCAAAGTTAAATCTCTTATTTCTAAATTGCGTAGATTCAAGTAGCTTTTGAAATGATTGTTGAGGTAGTCCAAGACTAACCGTATTTTACTGAATTTCGATGTGCTTCAGAAAGAAAGCTCACTATTAACTTCAGTCACTAAATTAACTTTGGATTTTCCGGTTTTATTAATTCTTTTGCTAAATTAAGTGTAGCGAAATTTATTACTTCTGACAAACTTTCAGTTTTCACACTACACGTGTCAACCTCCAGTTGCCACGCCTCTAGTGCTAATTATATGTGTAATAACCTTTCTTTTTCAGTTACTATAGTAATTGTCCTTAGGACTGGCGACCGTAATTTCCCCAAATCTCAAATATCTAATTACCGCTAGTTAATTGTTAACGTAACGGCCGCACATTTACTTTCTTTATTAACGTTACCCCTTTTCAAAATTAATTTCCACCAGTTTCATTTGCATTTTTCCTTTCATTTAGATGTAACCTTTCCTCCCTCTTTACCGACAGATTAACTTCGGTGAAGATTGCTTTTCCCAAATTTCCATTAGGTACACGCGGTTTAATTTTTCACTGTCATTAAGGTCGATAAGTGAGGGGGAGGTTACAATCCTAGTTCTAGATTCTAGAAGTTGCGCAGTATCCGAAATACTAGGCATGGACGATTCAGACCCTCATCGCTTATAGACTGAAGTTGTCTGCCAACGCCTGGCTGTTTTTACCATTCCCATGCCAATTTGAAAGAGATAAAGTACTCTTCTCTCTAAGTAGTGTATGAGAATAAGGTTCCAGCTCGTTTGCGTTCTTGTTGGCTACAAGGGTTATTGCTCTGATACTCTTTTCTGCTACTGTCACAGATTATTAACCTTTTAAGATAAAAATTAGAGTGCACTTTATTTTTGCAGCGAGCTCTTCGAATAGGAGAACATAATACATTTTCTCGATTTACAGTACTTGTATACTTCTTAAAAATTCTTAATTTATTCGTAACGTTTTGCCAGTTGTAACTGAATGCATCTGGTCGCATTGTTTTTACTGTCTACATTTATCCTAGTATATTAATTTTTTTTTCAGTTAGCTCTTACGCAATCGGGACACATAATGGGCACATGACGAATAAAGACCGCTCTGTCTGTTATGTTACTGTAATTGCTTCTAAAGTTAGTTAGTTACATATACGTTCCATTATTTTGCACGGTGGATAGTTATTACGTAGAACATTTCTAAGCTTTTTTTTCAGAAAGACAAAATATACAGATGTGGGTTAGTAATTGCCGCAAACACCCTTTTACACACATTACAGAAACAGAAATTCGTCTACGGAATAGAAGGAGTTGCCAAGGAGGAATATGCTCAGTTTGTTGTCAAATTTTACTTGTGCTGTCTGTCAGACATTTTATATCAAAAATTTTGATTGCAGCATTGTGCGTCCATTTTTGTAATAAAAACAACCTTAATGTGGAGTAACGAATGTCGTGTTTCCTCGTGGTACTGTACCTACGAACATCTTTGTTACTTTTGAACTGTTGTGGATTATTTACAACAAGCTTCATGAGGGAATAAATATACTGTGAAGCAGTAGTCAGAATTCCCCACTACTTAAACAGATGTCTACAAGATAATCGTGCGTGAACACCACATATTGTTATCACAGCACGTTGCTGAACTATATTTTTTCTGGAGATACAAAATGTGTTTTTCCCAGTTTAAATTCTCATCAATATGGACCCCATGAGTTACGCTTATCACTGGTATATAACTTCTAGCCGTGTAGAACCGATTACGTTGCGTTCTTTTAAAATTGAAGGTTAGATCATTCGTAGAAAATTAGCCAATGATGCTTTTAAGAACTCTGTTTACCGCTTTTCTGTTTCTGTAAATGTGGTTGAATTGTTTGCAATACTAGTGTCATCTGCAGAAAGAACTAATTCTGCTTGCTGTATAATAGGCATAAGATCGTTTACATACTTGAGGAACAGCAGTGGACCTAAGATTGAACCATTGGGAACTCCATACGTGATTTCTCCCCAGTCAGAACTATGCCCCTGGACTACATTGCGTGAATTGCGAAGTACAACTTCCTGCACTCGTTTGGTTCGGTATGACATTATCCATTGGCTTGTTTTACCATCAATCCCATAAATCGTCAATCAAATTATCTAGGAGAATACTGTGATCCACATAATCAAAGGACTTAGAGAGGTCGCAGAAAATATCAACTGGCGCTATTTTATAATTTAATGCTCGTATGAAGTTGGCAGTGAGCGTGTAAATGGCATTCTCAGTACAGCAACCCATCTGAAATCCCAACTGTGATTTGCTAAGGAAACTACTGTTGCTAAGGAAGATAATATTATACTATATATCATCATCTCAAAAATTTTTGAGAATGATGTCAGCAGTGAAACAGGTCAGTAGTTATTGACATGTCTCTTATCAGCATTCTCAAAGAGGGATTTAACAACGGCACATATCAGTTTCTCTTGGAAAAATGCCTTGAGTTACATATTTCGGATACACTGGGCTTATTGGGTTTATTACATTGTAACAAATCTTTGCTACTCTATTGGAAGCACCATCAGAACCAGATGAGCTTTATTTTTCAGTGAATTATAATTTTCTTAATTTTCGAAGTGGAATTTGGTGATATATTAATATGATTGAATTTTATGAAAGTTAAATTTTCAGCACACTGTTGTGATTTTGCTCTTGAACTGTTTGCCGTTATGCTTCCTATAGTATTTAAGAAATGATTATTAAATGCATCTTCTACCTGTGACTCTTCATTTATAGCCCTTCCATCAGAGAAATAGTGATGTCTTGTTCTGTGGCTTATGACACTGGGATGATAGGTGTCTGAGAGCGTTGAATGTAGTGTGGCAGCTAACACTGTTCTGAAACTGTAAGCAACATTACACTGACTATCGAGCTGCTTCGTAAAAATTCTGTTTTATTGCTAATTTCGTATTACACGTAGATATGAATTAGCTACGTATTACCTATCAGATTCGCAACTTAATTTTCCGGATAATTTTTTTAGCCCTGAAGGCATCCTGAACAAAAGATAGCTTTAAAGTTAATATCCGATCAATATCTCAGGCAGTGTTAGCAGAAGAGTTTGTTCTACATTCACGTCTGCTGGGGGTATTTGAAATGATAAACGTAAATTGAATTTTACAGGAAATGTGCACGTTATATAACGAATTTTCCACAGATGTTTTAGGCAGAAGTTTTTATGCGTGATAAAGTTTTAGCGGAAGACAAAATGAAACAAAAGGCCTCATCCTACTCAAAGCAGCGAAACTTGTACACGAGAAAAACCTAACGGTAACATTGCCTGCTTTTCTATCTGGCACAAAAAGAATGAAAAAAAAGAAGGGTAATTCCTCTTCAGTAACAAAAGGTTTCTCAAAGTTTCATATTATCACTAATGCATATTTGGAACACCTTTATTAACGATTAGTTTTTCGTCTGGTTTGATAATGACTTCACCTTTATCTGCCTGGTCCTAATCTTTCCACTTGTACATAATACACACAACGTTCTCTGTAATATATTTAGCATATCCTAGTATTTGTGTGGCCCTGCTGTTCTTTTAACCAACGCGCCACCTCGCTCGCTTGATATGTTTATTAGTCGTGGAAACTACCAACAACGATAAACTTGCAGAAGTGAAAGGCAGATTATCCTAGGAAATAGTAACTGATGTATCTTATGAAGCTATGCTCAAAGAACATGAGGTACTATGGAAAGGCTATCCTAAAACTACCATAAGGGAAACACCTAAACGAAAAAACAAGGTAAATGACAGAAAAAAAGGATAAACATGGAAATGGAAAATATGGTACTCTCCATTATTCCGGTTTTTAACGACGTGACGTGTGGTGACATAAATCTGAAGTCCATTTATGTATATATTCTGGTTCTTTTCTTCTAGTCTCACAGTCTACGAAAACATCTTTCATAGCCAATTTTAGTGAACAAAGAGAATGTATATAATGACTTTCTGGAGAGATACTGTTAACATCTCCTTGACTGACTACTGGGGGAACAATTTGAGTAGAAAGAAACATTTGTGCCTTGTAAATACTGTTCTTTTAACTTTTTTATTTTCACTGTTTAGCTATTTCTAATACGTCATTCGACGAAGCAAGTTTGACTGCTGTCTGACAAAACGGAGTTTCAGAAGTATGCTTAAGGTATGAGCGGAATTTGATTGAGACTGTGCCAAAAAGTCTGACGTTTCTGCCGAAATCAATTGACCGGGCCGTGTTCATACATTATTCACTGTACGGGGTCTCATCGGTCAATAACGGACATCCACCGAGACAGACAGCATGGCGGATACAAATCCCAGCCTTTACTCGACCATCTAAATGGCCAACATGTATGAATATTTTTGAACAATACACAGAATTATCAAAGAGTTGTCAGACAGTTCTTGAGTACGAAAAAACTGTTGTTATGAATTATTTCTATTTTGGTGGCAAATTACATTACACATTTCCAAAAAGCGAGCGAGATAAAAGGCTGACAGTTCAATGAGAACAAACAATATAGACCTCTACTCTTTTCTTTAACATCGCACAAAGACAAGGGAATGCGGCTGATGTATCGGATGATTACGCATTTAGGCGTGTTGTATGTCATGGGAGGTCCGGCAGCGATGTATTGCCATCGTACGGAGGTAAACCGTAACAGCCGCGATTTGTAAGCAAAATAACTTTGTATGTCACTGTTTACACATAAATCAGCAAATGCGTTTTAGATTTTATTGAAGTGTTATTGGAATATATACGGTGGAATATATACGGGATTTATTTAACATATTTGAAATAGTCAACTACCATTTGTTTGTAGTCAGTTTTATCACTTAATTTTAGACATAATGCACTTCGCAACACACGAGTTTTGTGTCAGCGTGCAACGTAGACCTTATCATAAATATATACTAATTTAACTACAACTTTTATCCATGTGGTAGAGCTATCGTCGACATAGCAGCTCTGCAAAAATTTCTAATTATTGCTGGAATACAAAATGAAATAGTAGATAGCAAGATAATCATAAATAATGGAAAACATCAGTTTCAGAAGTCTGATAACTTTTACCCTTCTGCTTAGTTGGAAGACCTTTCTGAAGTTTTATATATGGATGTTGATGTGCAACCAGAGTTGCAAGAAATAAGCAGTCTAAAAGTAAGGAGCGTCAGAGATTACAAATTTTTTCATTTGTGGTAATTGAATCAAGACTGCTGGCATAGGCAACCGAGTGTTTCTGTTAGTCCCGTAGGAACTTTGACTGAGAATAACCTTTTCAGTTCACCTCTGATAAGGACCATTAACTTCTTTAAGTTGAATATCATCAAAGAATTTTCCTCTGTCAACAGCAAAATTAGGTTTAAAATATCGAGTAACCGACATTTGTTGTTTTTAAATGGATCAATATAATGAAGTAAAACATGTACTGGGAGCGGCAAAACACGTACACAGATTTAAAAGAGAATGGTTCAAATGGCTCTGAGCACTATGGGACTTAACTTTTGAGGTCATCAGTCCCCTGGAACTTAGAACTACTTAAAACCTAACTAACCTAAGGACATCACACACATCCATGCCCGAGGCAGGATTCGAACCTGCGACCGTAGCGATCGCGCGGTTCCGGACTGTAGCGCCTAGAACAGCTCGTCCATCCCGGCCGGCAGTACACAGGTCAAAACCTTATAATTGCCCACCGCGACGTTGGATGCCCCCTGGTGGCGTTGCGGGCACGTGACGCAGATAAAAAATTATGTCAACGGAGCACACACGGGGGGGAGGGGGGGGGGATCACCATAGTGAAGATATGGGCTGCAAATGAGGAAATCCGTTGAGATAAGGGAATTTCACAAAGTGCGGATTATTATTACGCAGAACCTGTGAACGAGTGTCTTGAAACCGGCGAAACTGATCGAATGTTCACTTGTTACTGTCGTCAGCATCTACTGAAAGAGGTAGGACAGTGATACTACCACTAGGGGCTAAGGGGGTGGACGTCCGCGACTCTTCACAGAACCTGGGGTTCGGAGGACTGTCTACTCTGTAATGTAGGATACATGTTGATTTGTGGCATCTCTGCCGAAAGAGCACAATGCCGGTGCATACACAAGTGTTTCGGAGCACACCGTTCATCGCACATTGTTGAAAGTGGAGTTTCATATGTTGACCAAACGATATCATCAATTACGATTACAGCGGGCACAGGACCCCAATATTGACCCAAAGACACCATCAATTACGATTTCAGAGGGCACGGAACCATCGGAATTCGACCGTCGATCGATGAAAACGTGTCGGCACATCGGGTGAATCACTTGCTTACTGCACTTGGTCGACGGCCGTCTCCACAAACGCTGACATCGAGGTGAATGGCGGCTCGAAACTTCCAACGCGCCACGGAAGCAGCTGCTGGGATCATTATTATACTATTGCAGAAATTTTATTATTATACTATTGCAGAAATTTTCCTGCGCTTGCATGGGACCTGTGGTAGTAATCCAAGAACCACCTGCATCCCTTCACGGTTGACGTCTTCCACGACGAGAGTGTCATCTTTCCAGCTGTATAATCGTCCTTGTCATGGAGCCAAAACCGTGCTACAGTGGTTTGAGGAGCATGGTAGTGAACACACCTTAACGTCTCGGAGATCAAGGTCGCCTGATCTAAATCCTGTGGAACCCAGCTGGGTGCCATCACCGCGTGCGCAAATCATCGACCCATTATTTACGCGAATTACATGGCCTTTGCGCAGACATCTATTGGCACAGATCTCGAGAAACCTGATACGCAGAATCAGTGACGTATTTTGGTCAAACAAGCTACTAAGCAGATGGTGTACAACGGCGTAGATATTGATAAGGTATAGTGTAACTATTTGCCCGTTGCACTTGAAATTAAAGTTTTTACAAATGCTTCGTACATTCCATTCTCGTTACAATTTTAGTTCAAGTGGCTTTACATTTTCTTGGTTTTTGTGTTGCATATAACATTAAATTTCTCTGGGATTAGTCACATTATCTGCAAAACCACTGAAGATACTATAGCCCGCTCGCAATATCTCTAGCGAATTATTTGTAACATGTTTCGAAATCTTTGAACAGCCTCTCTTATACCTCTCTCGTCAAGGACAATGATTTTTAAGATGGGAAAATCTTGACAAATATGCACAACATGGATAGTATGTTAACCGCAAGACAGCTGAAATGTTGGTTATTATACATATTATTATACATATTACACACTTGGTTTATTATACAGTGAGGTGTTTTGGGATACATATATGCATGTATGCAGATGGCTGTAGTATCGCATGCACAAGGTATAAAAGGGCTCTGCGTTGGCGGAGCCATCATTTACACTTAGGTGATTCATGTGAAAAGGTTTCCGGCGCGATTGTGGCCGCACGACAGGAATAATTTATGGATGATATTGAGCCATGTCACCAGGCCAGAACTGCTGGTAACTGATTTGAAGAACATTCTGGACAGTTCGAGCTAATGGTCTGGCCACCCAGATCGCGCGGCATGAATCCCATCGAGCCGTTGTGGGACATAATCGCGAGGTAAGTTTGTGCAGAAAATCTTGCATGGGCAGGACTTCCGCAGTTCTGGGCGGCTACAGAGGCAGCATGGCTCAATATTCAGGGGACTTCCTACAAGTTGTTGAGCCCATACCTCGTCGAGTTGCTCCACTTCGCAGGGCAAAAGGAGGTCCGGCAATATAGTAGGAGGTATACTATTACTTTTGTCACCCCAGTGTACAGTATCTACAGTAGTTCCTTTTATGGGGAAATAGTATATCGAGCAGGGTTTTCTTGCATTTATTCGCAGACATGACTCGAGCTAATTCAATTCAATTTAATTTCTTGCTGTAAGTTTTAAACATGTTATTTCGGAGTTCTAAACTGATCGTACGTATTCAATAACCAAGATGACATATATATATATATATATATATATATATATATATATATATATATATATATATATATATATATATATAAAGTACGATTGAATAAAACACCTTTCAACGAAGGGAATGTAGTTAAGGTTGTAACGGAATGACGTTCAGCTTATATTAATACGTTTGTTACTGGCTACCTCGGAAAAGCTCGTGGTTTGGCGACTACATACGAATATTCCAAGACCTAGACCTGTTGTTACACTGTTCTACATTGTCGCCACTGGTATGTGCGTGCCTCTGCTCTCGTTGAGTCTACCCATATCCGTGAGGTTGGTCATTGCATCTTTAATTGTGATTTATTATTTATAGCTTGTGTTCAATATAATTTAGTCGTGGCTATCATTCTGTACCATTGATGTAACACTTCTCGTTAGTCTTATAAGTTGCTGTTTGTGTATATTGACGTTCTTTTGGTATTAAGAGCATCCAGTTCATCTAAATAGTTGAAAATGTAGGATCTACTTTCCTGATACTCCAAGTTCAATCAAATTTTGGTCATTTACAATTGCTTGCAAATCACAATCTAATTATCTGATTCCTTCCCCACCAGGAAACGATATAACTGAAAACATGATGATCAGAATAGACGTCCCATCTACGTTTGCAGATTGGTGTGTTACTAAATCTCACTCGATGCAGATATTTGCGATATGGACTATACATGGCCTGTTACTAGGTACACCATACCTCGAACATGTCATTCATACTTACACCGTTCCTAAAACTGAGACCTACGTGAAAAGTGGCGGGACCGTATTACAACAAAGCTAGGCACTGACTACAAACACTCGCCCTCCTGCTTCTAGCAGCACCTTGTATTCGATTACGACCGACGATACGCTGTGCCGTTCTCTGCGCCAATGTCGGTCCCATTTGGGACAAGCAGCTTCAACTTCGTCTTGCTGTGTCATCAGCTAGATACTGGTCTGCTTGGCACTGCTAGACATAGTGCTTCTGGGTTTCGAGCTGGCGTCTCCAAGAGAAGGGCGTCTCTAGGGTGCCTTCATTTGGCCCTCTGGGTGTCTCCAGCGAGTAATGAGTTCAGCATCTCTGTGCCTGACGGAATACCTCACGATAGTATTGCATCTGCTAAACCGCATGGGCTGCTGCTATTTCGCTGTCGCAGCACTCGGCTACCACTGTGTTTCCGCATCGCTGCGAGCCACGCAAGCCGCCGAGGCTTATGCTGACGATTTTTTTCTTTTCTTTTGCTGGATGTAATCCAATCTCTGCCTTCCTCTACAGTTTTTGCCCTCTACAACTCCCTCTAGTGCTACGGAAGTTGTTATAGTTGTTCTACTATCCTATCCCTTCTCCTTGTCAGTATCTTTCCTCTCCGATTCTGCACAGAACCTCCTCATCCCTTACCTTATCAGTCCATCTATATTCAACATTCGTCTGTAGCACCAAATCTCAAATGTTTCGATTCTCTTCTGTTCTGATTTTCCAACAGTCATGTTTTACATCCGTACAATGCTGTGCTGCAGACGTACATTATCAGAAATTTCTTTCTCAAATCAATGCCTATGTTTGATACTAGTAGACTTCCCTTCGGCAGGAATGTCCTTCTTGGCAGTGCTAGTCTGCTTTTGATATTCTCCTGGCTCCATCCGTCATTCGTTATTTTGCTGCCTAGGTAGCAGAAGTCCTTAACTTCATTTACTTCGTGACCAGCAATCATCTTGTTAAGTTTCTCGCTGTTCTCATTTCTGATACTACTAATTACTTTCGTTTTTCTTCGATTTACTCTCAATCCCTATTCTGTACTCACTACACCGTTCATTCCATTCAGCAGATCCTGTAATTCTTCTTCACTTTCACTCAGGATAGCAATGCCATCACCTAATCGTATCATTGATATCCTTTCTTCTTGAATTTTTAATTCCATTTCCGAACCTTTCTTTTATTGCCATCAGTGCTTCTTCGATGTACAGATTGAACAGTAGGGGTGAAAGACTACATCCTTGTCTTACACCCTTCGTTCTTGGTCGTCCACTCTTACTATTCCCTCGTGCGTCTTAGCTTCCTTGCACTTCCGATTTATCTCATTCCTCAGCGACTTGTATTTCTGTATTCCTGAACTTCCCTGAACATTTTTGTGGTTCCTTCTTTCATCGATCAGCTGAAGTATTTCTTCTGTTACCCATGTCTTCTTTGCAGTTACCTTCTTTGCACCAATATTTTTTTCCAGCTTCTGTGATTGCCCTTTTTTAGAGATGTCCATTCCTCTCCAACTGCACTGCCTACTGAGCTATTCCTCATTGCCGTGTCTGTAGCCTTAGAGAACTTCCAGCGTGTCTCATCACTCCTTAGTACTTCCGTATCCCACTTCTTTGTTTATTGATTCCACCTGACTAGTCTCTTAATCATCAGTCTACTCTTCGTCACTACTATATTGTGATCTGACTCTATATCTGCTCCTGGTACGCCTTACAATCCACTATCTGATTTTGGAATCTCTGTCTGACCATGATATAATCTAACTGAAATGTTCCTGTCACACTCGGCCTTTTCCAAGTATACCTGCTCCTCTTGTGATTCCTTAACAGAGTATTTATTACAGAAGTAAAGCAGTGCTCTTCCTCTCTCATTGTTTGTCCCAAGCCCATATTCGCCTTAACCTTTTCTTATACTCCTTCAACTACAACTGCATTCGATTCCTCCATGACATTTAGATTTTCATACATACTAAATGACCCGTTCAGTATCCTCATATACTCTCTATCTCTTCAGTCTCAGCTTGCGATGGTGTCATGTACACCTGAATTATAGTTGTCGGGGTATGTTTACTGTCGATTCTGGTAAGAATAACCATATCACTGAACTGTTCACAGTAACATACTCTTTGCCCTACCTTCTTATTCATAACGAATCCTACTCCGTTATACCATTTTCTGCTGCTGGTGGTATTACCCTATACTCGTCTCACCAGAAATCCTTGTCTTCTTTCCATTTGACTTCCCTTACCGTTAATATATCTAGGTTGAACCTTTGAATTTGCCTTTTCAGGTTTTCTTGTTTCCCTACCACGGTAGACGTCTGAAATTCCAAGCCCTGACTCGAAGAACGCTACCCTTTCGATGGTCATTCAGTCTCTTTGTCAAAGTCACCTCCCCCTTGGCAGTCCCCTCCTGGAGATCCGAAATGGGTACTAGTCCGGAATCTTTCGCCAGTGGAGGGATCGTCGTAAAACTTTTTCAGTTATATTCCTCGTGCATAGATGGAGCAGCGTGTATACTTCTCAGCGTGTATACCTCTCAGTTCTCGCAAGAACAATTAACTACGTGGTTGTTTCGTTTCTCCACTATCGGAGCTCAACGACTCTTCAACTAATTTCTAGCCGAATGTTAGCCAAAGTGAAGGCAGTGCTCACACTAAAATTCCTCTTTTGGCATCATACAGAGCGTGATGCGCCCTGTTCTATACTTGACACTGGTTCAGAGGAGATGGTTTGAGTAGATCGTGAATGCGTGGTTGCCTTCGTTCCATTCCACATGTACCCATGGTGAAATTGTATTAGAGATCTATTATTAGCAGCATAAAACTTATATTCTTCATCAATGATCGAATCTTTATGCCAATCCATCGTTGGTTAATTCGCCTCCTGTTTTCTATGCGAATAATCATCTCTCATATCTGAGTGTGGTATTTGGAAGCGCTGCAATTTGCCATAAGGAATATTGGACATTTGTATTCCTAGAGTAGTTAAAATGGATTTTTTTTTGCTGGTAGGTAGATGCAATAATGGTGTTATATAGGAAGGGATTTAGAACAGTTTCTTGATTTCATCTGCTCCAGGTCTTCTTTCTTTCTAATCTTCTGTGCTGAATCTTCTTTTCTTGTTGCATCTTGCTATCTTCTCACTTGTGCCTACGTTCTTCTCTGGACAAGGAATTGGGATTTAAGGCCTACTTAACCTCGTTATTGTGTAATCCATTCTTATGGTATTTTCTTTCAAATCGTTGTGTATCCTTTATTGTATCAGGTTGTTATTCAGGATAGATTGGACAGCCTTCCATCGTTCTCTTACTTATTCCAATGGGTGTTCAGGGAATGTTCTGCAGTTGCTGGATTCCGTATGGTATGACGATAATTTTAGCCATTCTGTATCCTGTGTTACAGAAATGCGCCTCTTCTTCTTCCAGTGAATTCAAATGTTCGTTTGTTATTGATGTAACACGCACGCCTTCATTCCGTTTTGGTGGACATCCATCATATCTCCTTATGCTGCCCTAAATAGTTTGCGACAGAAGTGCTATCTAGAACTTTAGCAAAACTGTTGTTCTGGAGATCGCATGTGACTTTCACATGAATAAAGTTCGCGTCATGGCACGTGTTTACTGTATCCAGGATTCATTGTAGATCCCCATATTTTTCTACAGAGGTGTTATCGTCTTGGACTGTTGCCTCCACAAAGGCATTTCCTTTCGTTATCTCGAAAGCTGACTTACTAGGCACCTACACTCAGTATTGCTTCCTCTCATGCCTAACCGCTCTACCACTCTACTCAGTTCTGCTGTCGATCTGACCGCAATGATGATTCATCGTTCTTGATGACGTCGTGTATAATACACCTATATATTGCAATCCTTTCTTCCTTAAGGTACACTGCAAGCTCTACAAACACTAAACTACTAAGAGCCTTTACAAAAATTCCGTATTTAACCCATACTTAAGATTCTCCTTATTATACTCTTCATAACTTTACATTTATTTTAACACATCAACATCCATCCCATTTCTATATGTATATTTTCTTTTTCCCTTTTTTCTATTAGTATAAAGGTCGTGGTTTCCTCATCTTCATCACAATGAATAGTAAGAGGAAAATTTATGGTGATGAATGTTGTATTGTATTGTATTATATGGAACTGGGGAGCTAGAAACGATGGAGACGGTCCCTGCCATAGCCCACAGTGGTACACAACCCCACAATAGGCTAGAGCAGTCCAGTCACCCCACCACCGCCCCACACCAAACCCAGGGTTATTGTGCAGTTCCGCCCCCAGCGGACTCCCCACCTCCCTGCCCCCTCCCCCCCCCCCCGCCCCCAATGTTGACCTGGTAGAATAATTATGGTGTACGCATATGTGGAGAAAGTGTTTGTGCAGCAATCGCCAACATAGTGTAGCTGTAACTGAGGCGGAATAAGGGGAACCATCCCGCATTCGCCAAGGAAGATGGAAAACCGCCTTAAAAACCATCCACAGACTGGCCTCCACACTGGACCTCTACACTAATCCGCCAGATGGATTCGTGCCGTGGACCGACACAACTTCCTACCCGGAAAGCAGTGTTAGACCGCACAGCTAACTGGGCGGGCTAATGAAGGTTAGTGTATTAGTATGTGTCCTATTTTTTCTCTAACTACAGCTACATCATGTCATAAAAAATTCCGCACCTTGACTGCGACTCCAGCGTCTTTTTCTCTGCAATCTCTTCTTTTCGCTATAAGCTGCAACAGAACTTGAAAATACAATATATCTCTTTTTCTTGTTTCCTTTCAAAACTTTCTCCAGTGTCCAATTCCGTTATTCTAGGGCTTGTACTTTTATTAGTTGTAGTTATCCCTATATCCTTCTTCAAAACAGTAAACATTTTGATATTACTTACTCCCCCAATCTTACTCTTCCTTATTGAAATTATCATTGTGTTAAACACACATCCCTCTGCCTACATCCTTCCAAGAAATGACATGTTTCTCGCTTTCCTTAATAATTCAATTCTCTCACTTAATTCTTATCTCCTGACAATCTTTTACATGTATTTCCCCAACAACTCCTTTTAGTATCAACTTGTGGTAACTTCCACAAATCGTAAATGCTTCTCGTTTTCCCCAAAAATATCTCCTCAACGAAGTATTCACCGTCCGTGATGGAACATGCTAAAAATAAATATTTCTTTCTTATATAATTCTTCGCACACATAATTTCTTGGCTTATTAACGTTCACAAGAGTCAACTTCTTTCTAGGTTACACTACATTTTAGGAAAGAATCTACTACTATTTCGTCAAACTATTCACATACTAATTTCTATCTTTCTCCTTTTTATCTACTCATTCTCCATAACACATTTCCTCTGCAGAATGATTACTTTATTTCTTACTTTATTGTTCTTCCTTCACAGCTATCCTTTAGATATACTGAGAAAGTTAACCAATTTATTCTAATGAGATAAGTACAAATTAAATTTTTTTTATTTGTATGCATGTTCTTAGTTTCCCTAGTCTCTGACCTCTACATTTTAGTCTCATTGGAATCTTGTTATTTGATACCTCTAATTTTCGTTGTGGAGCATATATTTACTGTTTTACCCTTTAAACACTTTCAATAGGGCCTTTATATACCGAAAAGAATTTATGGCTTTGATGTTTTTTCTTGCTAGAGAGATGGTGGGTTTTCACAAGTACTTTTTGTCCTAGTGAAAATAACCGTGAGGTTGGCGTTTTGTCCGCATGGTTCTTTCTATTTAACGCCGCAGCCTTAAAATTGCTCAGTACTAATTTTACTAGATGTTGATGTTGTACTCTGGGTACTGGTGGGAATTTCATTATTTTCTTGATAAGTGCTGTCCTATATACATCATCTGATTTGTGTATCAATACTGGTGTTGCAAATGTTGCATTACCCTCTTAGTATACCATTTCTCTCTCGGTTTCATATAAATGAATTACATCCTCAAATATTTGGTCATCATCAGTTTTTGTACATCTGCATACATTAACTGTTGGCAAATCTTGTTCCTCATCATCGGACGATTCCCTGTGAATTGTCTACAAGCATGCTCGCATTCTGATCACCCCCTAAACCTACTTCAGAATCTTGTTCATCAAAGCTATTTACACACTTAATTAAAAAATGAACTTCATTTGGCGTCTGAATCTCTTGTGACTGGTCTTCGTACCGTTCATATGGTCAATTTTTTTTTTTTTTTTTTTTTTTAGCGGTGTTTGGTGGCCTCAAATCGACTGCCTGTACCGGTACATCTCGCGTATGCTGTCCTGCTGAAGTCTGATTGTCCCAAACTTTCTGCATTTTAGGCATTCTAGTTGCACCCGAATAATTTGGGTTTTGTGGTAGAAAACCTCTAAACCTTCCTGCTTCATTTGCATGGTGATCATATCGCGAATTACAGTTACCACCATAATTTCTGGAACCATAGCCATTATTGTAATTCCGCGGCTCACCAAAACCATAATTATTGTTTGACCTCTGTGAGTTTCCAAAATCATAGCTATTATTATCCTATGGGCGATTACTATTCTTCCCAAAACGATTACCTTTCCCAACATTACTACTGCCATTGTAAGTATTATTGAAGGCCAATCGGTTGCTATTATTCCCCCTACCACTGGTTTCTCTCACTGCACGTTGTTTCTTCGCACCATCTTCACTGAAGATGAATTCAAGTTCTCTTACATCCCTTTAAATGCCTGTATATTATCTCCTGCTCTGCCAACCAACGATTGCTGATAAAGCAAGGGTAACTTCATTGTGCACATACTTATCAGTGTCCCATCACTGTATGGATTGTCTGAACACTGATTCTTTTTCGTCATTCTTCAAAAAATCTAACTGTCTTATTTTCTTCCTAATCTTCAAATGACGTCTTCTGTGACAACTCATATTTTATCTTATTTTGGGTTTCTGCGGACCAGTATCGCTCCAAGAATGCCTACTCGAATTGTTCATACTACTGATAGTATGCAGCAACTCTTTGGATCGCTTTCGCTATTGCGCCTTCCAAATGACCACATATGAAATCAAGTTTATATCTGTGTGGCCAATGTTCCGGTAAAACTATTTGGAATTGATGTATAAATGTCCGGGGATGTAAGCCGTTCCTGTTTTCCTTGTAGTGTTGGAATTTTCTGACTGCCAAAAAATGACCATTGTCAAATTTTTCTATTGCATCATTTGGCGTTTGCGGTTTCGCAACATTTTCCGTTCCTTTCAATTGCATCAAGTTTTGATTTATTGGTACTGCCACATTTGGATCATGAGGCGACATTTTTGAATCCCATCCAGCATCGCATCTACGCAGGGTGTACCGTTCCTATTGTGTCGGACTGGAAGATAGGTTTAAATTTCCCATTACAGGATCAGTGTTTTGTGTTTGTACTTGCTTCATATTGACCTGCGGTATATGGCCTGTTGTACTGTAACTCGTAAATTGAAACTCTGGTACGTGTGGCGCAGTAAATTGCTCTGTTATTGCGTCATTCGCGTACGTACAGTGGGTCTGTTGCCGCTCTGTTGGTATGCGCGCAGTTACCGCTTCTCGTAACATTGGCTGCTGTGAACGCACATTATCTGCTTCGCTCACCTGTCTCAACTGTAGTTCTACCATTTGATTGTGTTACGTATCGGAAAATACTGACGCAACATCTTGTGGACATACAAGTGGAATCTCTTGACTTTTTTGTGTTTCCGCAACTGACACGGAAGATTCCATAACGGACTCGGTTACCTCTGGATTTTTTTCTACCACTATGTCACATGATACTACCGATTCTGTCGCCTCACTACTGCTTTCTGTATGGTTCTCAATACACAGCTTCCGCTCTGTATGTAGGTGTTCATACTGCTGTTTATTTTTCGAGATGATGTTTACAATGCGCATGGAATCTTTTTAACGCGGCTCGCGTGACACCTTTTCTGACATAGAGTTCTTCCACGATTTGTTGTACCTTACCAGACGCCTTACGTGCTACATTATCAACTCTTTGGTTGATATTAGACACAGCATCCTGCACCTGGTCAATACGCATCTTTTTTCTGATTGGCCATGAGCGATTGAATTAGTTCGCGCGAGTCTTTCGCCTCTTTCCGTTCAGTAAACTGTTTATTAACTACCATTCGCATCTTTCGTTGATCTTTGTGAACTTTTTCGAACCCAGCATTGGTTTCAAGTTTGAGATCATTGAAAGCAGCATGTGTTTCTGTTTTTAAGTCTGTTAACCATGTTCCCATCGTTTCACTTCTTTGCTTGACAAAATTAGTGAGTTGTTTCAACATTGCGAACACACTATCAGATGCTTCGTTATCGTCATCTGTCACCATTTGGTGTAAATTTTGCCGTCCGCGTCTTTCATGTGACGTCTCACCGACTTCTCTGCATAGTGCTGACGCACTTACACACATTATTTACGTAGGAAACCGTCCTGTTTGTTTCAGAATTACAATATTTGATTAAACGTACCGAAATTGTACGTCCTATGGTTCTGCTTCTGAGTCACTAGATCCGTCATCTGTTCGGTTTTGTGTGGTCTAAGCCTGAGATACCGATCGCGAAACTGTCACCACTCCCTCTGTATTGTCACTTCGTTCTGTTTCGTGACTAATATTCGATACATTTTGTTGTACGTAATTTTCTATCCTATCAATATCTTCGGTTTGCCCTTTATGCGATGATCTACGACCGTCCGCCATCTCAGACAGTTTAACTGACCTCAGTCTTTTAGGATTTGCACGAGTCTGCGCTCTAGTCAACATGAATTTATACGACCAGACACGTCTCCAAAATATGATAGAAAGTGTGTTATGACATTAACAGATCATTATCAACGCCTTTCACAGTTTTTGGGTACTCAAACAAACTCAATAGCGCCGTGACTAACTTCGCACGCGCCAGAACGGTCATGCACAAATTACTTTTACTCAAAGCACAAAAATTTTTCTTTATTCGTCAATACAAAATTTTAACATTTTCTACCCTGTGGCTCACACATTTGCAGTAATCTGACCACCATGCAGACACATATATTAAGTAACCTTGTGACTTTCTGCTTTCCAAACGAAAAGAAAAAAAATTCTTAATACCAATTTGACTAATTGCCATCCTGGCTGAGAAATTGTCATAGTGTCATGGTCGCCACTATCTGACACACTACTCTTATTCACATTCGTCAAACATCGGCAAATACACCCTGTGAGTGTGTTAGCGTCATTAGAATAAATTACGGGGTTTAGGAGTGGACCGTTATTCAACGACAGAGCACATCGGTGTTTAGCTGTACAATTATTTTAATTTCTCTGTTGTTGTCAAAGAAGCACATGGGTTTACATAGATTGTGAAATGACAATTTCAGGACAGTTCTCAATACAATGCATTACGTCGTGTTTAGCAGAAATAACACCGAACACAACAATACCAGATTTAAATAGAAGGTTCTCTACAAGATTTTTCTTACTTCTCGACAGTGAAGCACTGTCTGAGTTGATCAATATTACGACAAACCATCGGATTGCGGTTCTAAGTTTGGTACTATTTAGGACGACAATCAAGTCTACGAAGAATGGTTAGTTTTTGTGACACGATGAGCAAACGATTACTAAAGGCTGCTCGAGTTCACAGTCCAAATACGACGTACTCGACCGAGGCTAAAAAAGGACATCTTCTAAAACATGAGGTACTACAGTTAACAGCAAAATACTGTCTCCAGTTCCCCCAATTCAAAATATTTATAAAAATATAAAGCTAAACTAAAAGAAGGCGTCTTTGTCGCACCTGACATTAGAAAATTGATGTTTCATGTTAACTTTGAATCCAGAATGACCTTAAATGAGAAATGAGCATGGGTATCTTTCAAGCAAGTCGTTACGAAATTCTTAGGAGATGAAAAGGACCGAGAATATGTTTCTGTTATAGTTACAGTGTTGAAGTTCAAAACTTAGGGATGTTTAATGAGCCTGAAAGTTCACTTATTGAATAGTCACCTCAGACTACTTCCTGGACAATGTGGGAGATGTTAGTGAGGAACAAGGAGAGCGTTTTCACCAGGACATTAAAGTGAAAGAAAAACGCTACGGAGACCACTGGAACACCAACATGATGGGGAACTACTGCTGGTCACTTCACCGAGAAGTTCAGCAAGCGATTCATCGCAGAAAAAGCTACACAAGAAGCTTCAAAGAAAAAAGAGAAAGTACAAACCAATTCCAGCTGACAAGTGAAACCTCTATTAAGAGATATCATTGTTTGAAGTAGCTTACTGTAAATACAAACCACGCTTATGTTGTAACAAAGTGTTTCATTAATTTCCCCATTTACCGTGTAGCCTAGGTTTTTTATACTATATAATAAAAAACATATTGCTCGAAAACTATGGGTGCTACAAAAACACTAAGGCTATATTTGAATTCAACTCACAAAAATCTATAAAGATGAGCTATCAAATTAAAAAAAGTTTTTAAAAAAAATTTTTCGTTGGCCTGTGATACGAGGGTCAGTCAAAAAGTAATGCCTCCTATTTTTTTTTCTACGTTTAATTGTCAGGAAATTTAAATGCAATTACATAGGTTGAAAACCACAACATTGAGGATCATTTTGTCATTTTTCAATGTAATCTCCGCCCATCTCTACAGTTTTGGTCCATCTTTGAACTGGGGCATGTATCCCAGCACGGTAAAAATCACAGCTCTGCTTCCTAAGCCATTGACGCACGGATGTTTTGACGGCCTCCTCATCTTCAAAATGAAACCCACGATGAGCTTCTTTTAGTGGCCCGAACAGATGGAAGTCTGATGGTGCCAGGTCAGGGCTGTATGGGGGATGAGGCAAAACTTCCCATCCAATTTTGACAATCTCGTCAGAGGTGTGACGACTGGTGTGTGGTCTTGCATTGTCATGCAAAAGAAGAACATCTGCCATTGATTTTGTTGGGCGAACTCGCTGAAGACGTGCTTTAAGTTTTTTGAGGGTTGTGACGTATTGAACAGAATTTATTGTGCATCCCTGCTCCAAAAAATCAACCAGAATCACACCCTCTGTATCCCAGAAAACTGTTGCCATAACTTTCCCTGCCGATCGCACAGTTTTGAATTTTTTCTTCCTCGGCGAGCTTGTGTGACGCCACTCCATTGACTGCCTCTTTGATTCGGGTTCAAAAAAATGCACCCATGTTTCGTCCCCGGTCACAATTTTTTTCAGAAACTCATCTCCCTCCAAACGGAAGCGCTGCAAGTGTTGGGAGGCTATTGTTTTCCTTGCCTCTTTATTCTGATCGGTTAACATTCTTGGAACCCACCGTGCACAAACTTTTGAGTACCCCAATTGTTTAATAATCGTGATCACACTGCCTTTACTAAGAGAAATAATGCGACACACTTCATCTGCAGTCACCCGACGGTCACCACGAATGATGTCATCAACTTGCTGAATGTTGTGTGGAGTCACTGCACTCACCGGCCTGCCGCTCCGCTTTTCGTCAGTCAACGGTGTTTGCCCTTCAGCTTCCTTACAACGACGAACCCATCGTCTAACAGTGCTGACATCCACTGTCACAACACCATACACCTTCTTCAGTCTTTCATGAATGCGTATGGGCGTTTCACCTTCTGCATTCAAGAATTCAATCACACAACGCTGTCTCAAACGAACATCGATGTCGGCCATCTTACAAACTTCTGCTGTGCTGCCACCTGTTGACACAGAAAGTTACTACTGCAGTGGATTGCAGAAGAAGGTTTGAGGAATGGCGCCAAATTCAAATTTTTCACTTAACTTAATTTCTTTAAGTAGAAAAAAAATGGGAGGCATTACTTTTTGACCGACCCTCGTATATTCGGTGTTGCGTTTTTTTCCCGTCAGTGTATTTAGAGAAGTGTTAGTGTCCGAAGTCGTAGGACGACAGTTTTAAAGGAAGGAAATGAACGTGTGATTAACCGAAAAAGTGAGGAATTGTCGTATGTAAGAGACGTTTAAGGAATGAACGTCATATTATCCATTGCTTATGCGCCAGGTTACAGTGGGTTTCTCTCTCGTGAGAGCAGTGATTCCTCGCCGGCAAACAGAGTACGGCTGCTGAGTAGATAATCACCCTTCCGGCCGCGTGCCGAGTTGCAGCTCTGCTGAGAGGGCAACCGGCGCGCCGAGAGGCGCTCAAAGCCTGCCGCCCGCCCACAATGGGAGCGCCGGGGGCGACACCAGCGGGTTCCACGTGGCGCTTCACCTGTGCTGCTGCCTCGCGCATTGTGCGGCGGTCGCGCCGCTCTGACAGCTGCACTGCAACCACCACTACAGCCCGCAGGCCAGGATGCGCATCACGGCGTCGTGTTGCACAGGCGAAATCGGTATGTAGAGGAACTGACGATAACGTCTGTAAGCATTTCTTTAATGGAAGAGAAATACTGACGTCGGCCGTGTGAGGGCATTGAAATAATACAAGGGCGACAAGAAAAAATTTGTGCTGACCGGGATTCGAACTCGGATTTCCTGCTTTACGCGAGCGGTGCCGTAGCTGCTTATTTTCCTCTCTTGCGGGAATGAACGGGCACAGTCAGCTCCTGGGCGGGTGGAGACAAGGTGGGGAGGGGTCGAAACCTGAGGTATGGCCACGAGGGCTCCCCTCCGTTTGTCACTGTGCTGGTCCCTCACATGGACGCGATACTAGTTTTTTTTTTTTAATTTCACGTTATTATTTTTATTTTTATATATTTCTTTATTTTTGTTGTTGTTTGTTTTATGAAAAGAAAACTTTATAGACGTAATTTCCACAATTCCTGGACTCAAAAGGAAACAAATTTTTCCTCTAGGAAGAACACATTGAGAGATGGCTCCGATAACAGGGGCCATAAAACAAAGGTATCCAATTCCTTGACGATTAAAGGCAAGGTACAACATATTTGCAAATAAAGCATGGTAACTTGGAAGCCTCTGCCACTCCTAATGAGCATTAACTATATACAGGTGAAAAACAAGGGGTCGGAATGGTTGTCAACCCGACTGCATAGTGGGCGTAGTGTCCGAGGAGCCATACGATCGGAATAGCCTTGGTCGGAAAGAAAACTCGCAAAGTCCGGACACAGAAGAAGTTCAACCGAGAAAGCAGCTTCAGCTGAGCGGGTAAGGAAAGCCAGTTGCCGGCGAATCCAGTGCCAATGTTCTCATCCACAGACTAAGACTAATGCGATGGAGTCGTTCGCTGGTTGGGGTCAGACTGTGAGTGACCCTATATCACGATGGGATGACTTCCATCGGGAGGATAGGAAGGCTGAAGTGAAACCACACTGTTTTGCAGGATACCAATGGCGCGGCCATTTCTACTGGGGGAGGGATGATTGTACTCCACAACGAGAAAGCTAGGATCTCGTGGTAACGTGAGTCGTTAATGGAATGTCAGCTTCGAGAAAACTTATTATAATACAAAATTCACATACGTGTCGCAGTTTAGAGTGATCCGGTCAACATCGGAGGGCGGAGTCAGACTGGCCGGTAGATGACACGTAATTAAGCGAGATGCAACAGAAACAGTTGTTCGAGTACATGTTAAAACAGTACGCTGTATAAACAATCTTGAAGCCTTCACTTTGATATTGGCAAGTCCCACCCTCCAAAGGGACGGGGCCTTGCGACCATTCTATACCGAAGTCGGAAAAAATGACTTTTTCGAAGGAAAACACCGGGCAATTGCATAAATTTGCGGGGAGTGGGAATATTTGAGTAACATAGTACTCTTTGCTGAATATGTAGGAATCTAAGATCCGCTATTTGTGAATAAGACTAAGGAAATAGCGTTCGTCTTCACCAATTATCCCCCGAAATCGATTCCTCACCTCCCGCCAATCAAATGCAGCCATTTCCATCGGGCAGCAATCCACGGCAATCCCGAACGGTTTCTGGCAAGCATCTACCGTTGTCCATGGAAAGACAACGTGTTGAAAACCCTAGAGTGGTAATAGGGTACATTTCTGTTAGTTAATAAGGGCTCCAGAGAGAGAACAAAAGGAATTTGATATGCCCTTGAGCAAGGATGTGTCACCGATATGACGTAGCAATATCATAACACCATCTGCGTATGCTCATACCGAGAAGGTTTCTGCTAATATCTTTCAGCCACAAAACGATCACCATTACGGTGAAGCAGAGGCTCTAAGGGCAAGAGGAAAGCAACATGGAGAGGGGGCTCCCCTGCGGTAAGCCCTGTCGGCGGAGTAAGTTGCCCATTCACAACGACAGATGCGTGAATATCAGTAAAAAGATTGAATAATATATGACAATCAGTATGAGCACCTGCATCAAGAAACCGTGACTGACACTGTCAAATGCAGTGTTACAATCAATAAAAAGCGAGGCTCCAGAGACAGAAATCACTGCAGCCATCGAGCCAACGTAGCGGCATTCGACTACAGAAGTCAGAATCGTGCGCCCAGCACGCAAGCTTTGGTGGACAGCACAAATTTTCTCTAGCAGTATCGACAAACGGCGATACTTTTGTAATCGAAATTAAGTGATGTGATCCGGTGGAATTTATCTCTGTTTGGACGTCCAGTTGTCTTCAGAATTAGAACGATTTTACCAACCTTGAAGGGTTCAGGAATGAAACCTTCCAGATTACCTCACCAGTGACGTAATGGTACCACCTATAACTGGCCAAAAATTTGCATAAAATTTCTTCGGAATATCATCGAATCTCGGCGATATTACGATGGTGAATCAACAATAAGGCCATATATATCATTACAAATAAAAGGAAGTCATCATTTAATGCGGGAATAACCCAGAAATCAAAAGAGGAGTAAATACATCAGGGACAATCTAATCAGTAGCAGGGTAAAGTCATTAAAGACCGCTCTGGAAATGTCACATTGGGTTGTCAGTATGTGATACAAGGTCGTTTTCGACGCGTGTGAAACCGGATAAGGTGATATAAGGTCAGTAGGAAGGAGTAGGATTTTGATCGCACCCCGAGTCCTTCCAGTTGTTGCCTCATTAACTGAAGAAGCTTCGCCTTAACATGGAGGACATCCGTAATCTGTAAGGGAGCTGATCTGGCACCGTCATAAGGTGAACGCGAGATGGAATAATAAAATTCCTGGGTCCGACGGAGATCCCTCGCACACTAAGCGCCGTTAGGCATTAACGCTTTCCGGAGCAAAGGTGTGGCATGCCCTGACTACCATTTAATAAGAGAAAGCTGTCCAACGATAATCTCGAGGGAAGCATCCTTCAAGAGGGATGTGTTCAACATCCAGGAGAGGCGATACAGTTTTACTGGTTGCTGATTTAAAGTTATAGCTACGGCACAGTGAACAGTGAAACAAGACGATATCAAGTCTATTGCTAACAGCTGTCCACATAAAGAGTCAGAAAGATAAAAGGTACTGAGTCGGCTGCTGGAAGTAGTTGTAAAAAGCGTATACCTGATGAGAGTGGCGTACTGACAGATACACACACCTCGTATTTAAGAAGAACGCACCAAATCGTCTAGTTCCTTACTGAAATGAAAATTAGGTGTCCGATCCACAGGACTCGAAACATAATTAAAATCTGCGCCTAACAGTAGTTTCTGCAGAGTTTTACAAAGTAGATAAACAATACCCTCTTTATAAATACGCGCACGATCTGTGGAATGGCCGGATCTTGAAGTTGCATTACGAAAATTCAAAATAAGGTCACAAAAAGTGCAACCTATATCTCGGCCGTTCCAAGAAATTTAAAATCAATCAATGGTATTCCCTTTCTGTAAAATAAACCAGAACCAGTAAATAATTCAGGAGTCACATTAAAGGAAGTAGAAAAGCCGCGAATAGAGAAATTTCCAAATAAGACATCGTGCAAAAATATCACATTGAATCGTAAATAAATTGTCGCAGCTCGGAAATAATTCTGTTCACATTCAAGGTAAAAAAGGTATAGCCCCGCATCTATTTATTAACAAAACTATGCAGCTGATTACTTGCAAATGACAGTTAACGGTCCATGGCAGAGTCAACGAATGTATATGAATGTAAAGTGGTAGATGCCTCTCTTCCGTTCTCTTCCTGTTTTTCTTTTCTTTTTTTTGTGATGCCGCGCGCTCTGGTGGAAAACGCAGTTTCTTGCGACTCTGGAAGGAGCCTATCACATGGGGCAACGTGGCGGAGGGGGGGGGGGGATCCTGTGGAGATACATAGTCAGGTACAGAAGATCGTCTTCCACAGGTGGGCGGTGCGGCTTCTGGGAATCAACGGAAGCGAAAACTGATGGCACCTATTTTACCGTCACCTTATGTTCCGCTGGCCACTGGGCCAATCTGGTTCTGCAGAGGCTTGTGGCATGCTTTTCCCATCTGGGGGCTCAGAAGGAGGGTGGTAAGACGTTACAGACTCAGGGATGTCTGGCAAGTCCGTAGATATAGCACGAAGCTGTAGTGGTTTATCTTGTAGTGAAGTCGAAGTAGATACTCCGTGCGAATTGGTGTGGGTGGAGGTTATACTTAACAGCCGAACTAAATAATTGGCTCCTTCTACCGACCCCCAGACTCCGATGATATAGTTGCTGAACAGTTCAGAGAAAATTTGAATCTCGTAACAAATAAATACCCCACTCATACGGTTATAGTTGGTGGGGACTTTAACCTTCCCTCGATATGTTGGCAAAAATTCTTGTTCAAAACCGGTGGTAGGCAGAAAACATCTTCCGAGATTGTCCTAAATGCTTTCTCCGAAAATTATTTCGAGCAGTTAGTCCACGAACCCACGCGAACTGTAAATGGTTGCGAAAACACACTTGACCTCTTAGCCACAAACAATCCAGAGCTAATAGAGAGCATCATGACTGATACAGGGATTAGTGATCACAAGGTCATTGTAGCTAGGCTCAATACCGTTTCTTCCAAATCCACCAGAAACAAAGGCAAAATAATTTTATTTAAAAAAGCGGATA
Organism: Schistocerca nitens; assembly: GCF_023898315.1. Lineage (NCBI taxonomy): Eukaryota > Metazoa > Arthropoda > Insecta > Orthoptera > Acrididae > Schistocerca > Schistocerca nitens. The sequence goes on from NC_064614.1 coordinate 517,737,824, forward strand.
AATTGTCACTAGAAGCCTTCCTAAGAGACAATCTCCATTCCTTCCGAACTGACTATGCAAATGTAGACGAGATGTGGCTCAAATTCAAAGATATAGTAGCAACAGCAATTGAGAGATTCATACCCCATAAATTGGAAACAGATGGAACTGATCCCTCGTGGTACACAAAACATGCGCGAACGCTGTTGCAGAGGCAACGGAAAAAGCATGCGAAGTTCGGAAGAACGCGAAATCCCGAAGATTGGCTAAAATTTACAGACGCGCGAAATTTGGCACGGACTGCAATGCGAGATGCCTTTAATAGGTTCCACAACGAAACATTGTCTCGAAATTTGGTAGAAAATCCGAAGAAATTCTGGTCGTATGTAAAGTACCCAATCGGCAAGACGCAGTCAATACCTTCGCTGCGCAGTGCCGATGCCACTGTTACCGACGACTGTGCCGCTAAAGCGGAGTTATTGAACGCAGTTTTCCGAAGTTCCTTCACCAGCGAAGACGAATGGAATATCCCAGAATTTGAAACACGAACAGCTGCTAGCATGAGTTTTTTAGAAGTAGGTACCTTAGGGGTTGCGAAGCAACTCAAATCGCTTGATACGGGCAAGTCTTCAGGTCCAGTTTGTATACCGATTAGGTTCCTTTCAGATTAGCTGATACAATAGCTCCCTACTTAGCAATCATATACAACCGCTCGCTCACCGATAGATCTGTACCTACAGATTGGAAAATTGCGCAGGTCGCACCAGTGTTTAAGAAGGGTAGTAGGAGTAATCCATCGAACTGCAGACCTACATAATTGACGTCGGTTTGCGGTAGGGTTTCGGAGCATATACTGTATTCAAACATTATGAATCACCTCGAAGGGAACGATCTATTGATACGTAATCAGCATGGTTTCAGAAAACATCGTTCTTGTGCAACGCAGCTATCTCTTTTTTCGCACGAAGTAATGGCCGCTATCGACAGGGGATCTCAAGTTGATTCCGTATTTCTAGATTTCCGGAAAGCTTTTGACACCGTTCCTCACAAGCGACTTCTAATCAAGCTGCGGGCCTATGGGGTATCGTCTCAGTTGTGCGACTGGATTCGTGATTTCGTGTCAGGAAGGTCGCAGTAATAGACGGCAAATCATCGAGTAAAACTGAAGTGATATCAGGTGTTCCCCAGGGAAGCGTCCTGGGACCTCTGCTGTTCCTGATCTATATAAATGACCTGGGTGACAATCTGAGCAGTTCTCTTAGATTGTTCGTAGATGATGCTGTAATTTACCGTCTAGTAAGGTCATCCGAAGACCAGTATCAGTTGCAAAGCGATTTAGAAAAGATTGTTGTATGGTGTGGCAGGTGGCAGTTGACACCAGATAACGAAAAGTGTGAGGTAATCCACATGAGTTCCAAAAGAAATCCGTTGGAATTCGATTACTCGATAAATAGTACAATTCTCAAGGCTGTCAATTCGACTAAGTACCTGGGTGTTAAAATTACGAACAACTTCAGTTGGAAAGGCCACATAGATAATATTGTGGGGAAGGCGAGCCAAAGGTTGCGTTTCATTGGCAGGACACTTAGAAGATGCAACAAGTCCACCAAGGAGACAGCTTATACTACACTCGTTCGTCCTCTGTTAGAATATTGCTGCGCGGTGTCGGATCCTTACCATGTGGGATTGACGGAGGACATCGAAAGGGTGCAAAAAAGGGCAGCTCGTTTGTATTATCACGTAATAGGGGAGAGAGTGTGGCAGATATGATACGCGAGTTGGGTTGGAAGTCATTAAAGCAAAGAAGTTTCTCGTCGCGGCGAGTTGTATTTAGGAAATTTCTGTCACCAACTTTCTCTTCCGAATGCGAAAATATTATGTTGAGCCTAACCTACATAGGTAGGAATGATCATCAAAATAAAATAAGTGAAATCAGAACTCGAACAGAAAGGTTTATATGTTCGTTTTTCCCGCGCGCTGTTCGGAAGTGGAATGGTAGAGAGATAGTATGATTGTGGTTGGACGAACCCTCTGCCAAGCACTTAAATGTGAATTGCAGAGTAGTCATGTAGATGTAGATGTAGATGTAGAAGTTCGAGAACAGGTCTGCTCTCACGTGATTCCGGAAAGACCGTTTCGGTCTCGGGAGTCAGATCGGAGCGGGTGCTGGACGCTTTCGAATCTTGAACAGCAACCGACAAGTTGTCATTAGGTCTAAACTCAGGGAGGGGTGATGCCTCCTGCACCGGAATCTTTTCAGTAGAGCGAAGAAGCGAAGAGGAGTCGCCTGATTCTTCACCATGTTGCGTCCGTCTACGCTTGTTTTGAAATGGAGGAGGTGGCGGCACGGAACTGTAGTGGTGAAATTCCTGCGCAAGGTTAACGGCCGAAATGCGGTAGGACCGTCACACAATGACTCGCCTTGTCCCTCAGTAGCTTGTTTAGGCACAATGACTGCAGCTTTGGAAACCAGATCCGTTGTTCATAAATGGTAAATGGTAAAATGGTGTAAGACGTTCGAAATGCTGAGAAAAGTAAGGGTAAGCTATAGAGAGAGACCAGTAATATTCAATATGTACAAGAGCCAAGAGGGAACAATAAGAGTGGACGACCAAGAACGAAGCGCTCGGATAAAAAACAGTGTATGACAGGGATGTAGACCTCCCCCCCCCCCACCCCCACCCTACTATTCAATCTGTCCATCTATGTAGGAATGATGAAAATAAAATAAAGGTTTAGGAGTGGAATCAAAATTCAAGGTGAAAGGATAACATTGCTATCCTGAGTGAAAGTGAAGAATTATTACAGGATCTGCTGAATGGAATGAACAACACAATGAGTACAGAATACGGATTGAGAGTAAATCGAAGAAAGACGAAAGTAATGAGAAGTAGCAGAAACGAGAACAGCGAGAAACTTAATAACAGAATCGATGGTCACGCAGTAGATGACGTTAAGGAATTTTGCTACCTAGGAAGTAAAATAACCAATGACAGACGAAGCAAAGAGGACATCAAAAGCAGACTAGCAGTGGCAAAAAGGGCATTCCTGGCCAGGAGAAGTCTACTAGTATCAAACATATGCCTCAAGGAAGAAATTTCTGTACGTCTGGAGCACAGCATTGTGTGGATGTGGAACATGATCTGCTGGGAAACTAGAACAGAAGAGAATCGAGGCATTTGAGATGTGGTGCTACAGAAGGATGTTGCAAATTAGGTGGACTGATAAGGTAAGGAATGAGGAGGTTCTGTGAAGAGTCGGAGGGAAAAGCAATATATGGAAAGCACTGACAAGCAGAAGGGATAGGATGATAGGACGTATGTTAATACACCAGGGAATGACTTCTATGATACTACAGGAAGCCGTAGAGGGCAAAAATTGTTGAGGAAAACAGAGTTCGGAATACATGCAGCAAGTAATTGAGGACGTAGGTTGCAAGTGCTACTCTGGAATGAAGAGGTTGGTAGAGGAGAGGAATTCGTGTTGGGCCGCATCAAACCAGTCAGAAGAATGATAACAAAAAAAGTGCATTTTAAGACTGTGACATGACGCGAACAATTTGTACAGAGGTGTCCACCCTCATTACACATAGAACAGGTCCCTTCCTGTCCTGTTCAAATTATATGTACCCGGTATCCACACACTTGCAAATGAGGGGATATTCCGTTTGACGACCACGTCATCGTTTCGAACATAAACATGTAAACGATATCGAAGGGACTAGCGTTTCCGCCGTATATTCCGTATATTTCCAGACGGAAGCAGGACGGTCTTGAGGAAACTGTCGTCAACCTCGGATTTCACGTTAAACATACTAATATTCGTATATTCGATCTCCGCCTTCGCCAAAATAATTGTAGTATTAGAGCCATCGCGATGAGTGAAAGGGCTTGTTTTTCGTGCCGCAAAAGGAGCCCGTCAACCTGAAGCGGGTCTAGAAACTTTATGTAAAACAGATACGATTCAGAATCGAAGGGAGCCGTGTGAAGCTGTTCTGAAGTGACTTTGATCGTATCTGCAAGCCAGCCATGAATATCTGACGAACTAGGCTACATATGAAGCGTGCACTTGTCAAAACTAAAACTGGCTGTGCCTGTGCGTGGAAGATCACGGCGCCAGACAACGCCGCGTCAAAATAGAATCAGAAACAAGAGACGCCGAGAGACAAACAACGATGTGACGCAGACACTCACACGACACTCAGGATAAAACAAAGAAACTCTCGCGGCGCTACAGTAGAACGGGGAACAGGCAGGACCGTCTCGCGCGGTGTGAGAAGCGGGAATGTTCAGCTATACGAGCGCGTTTCACGTCCGACCAAAATTCCCAACTTATCGCACACTACTTGAGTAGCTCCCCCCCCCCCCCTTCCCCCACCTGTCCAATGAGTGCAGCATCTCACGTGATTCCTGCAAGAGGTCGGACCTAGGGTTCATCCGCACTGAAAATATCATCAAATGCAGTCAAGGCTTAGATATTACTATTATATTGCGATGTCCGAAAGAACAGACATCACACAATAGCAGAATGCATTCCTTTGTTTACACTTGCATAAGACACACAGAGGTAAAGCAGTGGACGTTTCGGATGAGATAGAAATTTTCATGCATTAGACAATTACTGACTCAAATAGGAGAAAGAAATACAATAAAGGGTTTGCTTTGAGAGATGTGTATCGAAGGCAGCAAAGAAAGATGAATAGAAACGTCTAAAACATGAAACTGACTTAAAGCTAAAAACGGCAAAGCAATAATGACCAGAGAGGAAATGCAATGCCATGCAAGCAAACAAGACTATGAGATAGCGAGATATGCAATGTATAGAAAAATGTAAGTGTCTTATCGAGAAAAGAGGAGCGGTTATAAGGATATCCAGCCAGGACTAAACAAGGGAGGTAACGGAAATGGGATAGGAGGTACATGAAGAGGATTAGGAAAATAATATACCACGAGAATGATTTTACAGAACACTGACAGCCTTTAGCTATAGCAAGCCACAAGAGTAGACGACATTTGTTCAGGATTATTGAGGTTCTTGGTAGAACTAACCATGAAAAAACGTTGTATGTCCATCCTAATTGGAGGTCTTACGGTATTATTGGTTGTTGATGGCTGGAGCATATCATCCTTATTATAGGTAATCTGCAGAATCCAGTTTATGTATGATGGACACTGATGAATCGTTTATATGATTGGAGTTAATTACCTCGGCATCAGTTAAGGCCGAAAGTGGTGTACTGAAGCACTGAAACTAGTAGCCATATAATAAACAATATCGTAAGGACGGCTGTAGGTGTTCCATTTTATTACATGACAAAACTGTTCCGACTGGTATGTGAGGTATACAGAGAGGTTAAATAGCCTTAGATTTCAAAGAGTATATAACAGACCAACACCAACGAATGAAGGTGCTGAAAAGAATAAGAATTACCGAAATAGTCAGTTTAATAAGTTATTGTTGCATAATTCTAACATGAATGATCCAAAGAGAGAGTGGATTTTGTGGACGATTAGTTCGGGCTCCAGAGAAACGTAAGAAAAGCCAGATAATACTGACCCAGTGAAAAGCAAAATACAGGGTGATAATTATTTAAACCGACAAATTCTTTGAGGTTGCACGGGACCTTTGAACGAACATCTTTTTTCTAAACTCATAATTACCTATGAGCATTTTTCAGTCCGTTAGAGGTCGTAATCGCTCTCAGCACTCGTGCAATTACGCCTGACATTGGGACGGCTCACAAGAATATAAGATGTTCTCCTTGAGCAATTTTTAATCGGTTTCACTTACAGCGTGTGCATGACCTGGAACCAGATGATTACCCACTCAGACCACAGTTTTCACTTTGGTACTGAAACTGTGTAAAATGCATTCAACATGTTCGTTCTCTGTGCTGTTTACAGATGAAGCAAAAATGGTTTAAATGGCTCTGAGCACTATGGGACCTAACGTCTGAGGTCATCAGTCCCCTGGAACTTAGAACTACTTAAACCTAACTAACCTAAGGGCATCACAGATACCCATGCAGGATTCGTTACGTAACACTTGCTACTTACAGATGGTGTAATACATTATAAAATTGAAATTTGACGTATGTCCCCACATACACACTCACATTCAGTCCCAACTACTCCCACCCTAACACAAAATATAAATATCAACTTTTAAATTATTATTTTCTTTACGGAAGCAAAATTATTAAAAGTTCAGAATTAAAATTCTTTAAAAATAAGTTATGCACACTGAGAGTACTGCTAGTATTTTCAAATGACAAAGAAACTTAAACTGTCATGATTCCTATCTGAATTCACTGTACAAAGTGTCGGTTAAATACTTTTTAAATTGGTTTTTATATTTTCAAAACTATTAAAGGTATCCGCAATAAAATTTTACACACTGTTCTTCTAAATTATAAAAGTTCCTATACCAAATCTGAAAACAAACAGATCATATTTATCATAGTTATTTAGTTTCTTAGGTGAGATGAATAAGTAACCTTAGTACGCTCCACACAGAGCAGTTCTCACGGTCCGCACACCACGACAGATGGCATTTGACGCCAGCAGCCGACGACACAACGGCCAGGGCTGGCGGCTTCATTACCAGCCTCCAATACAGCTTGACCTAACGGAATAAAACTTCATGCAAAACTCTGCAGCCGTGTAAACAGCTGCGACGTACACAGCGAAGACGTGTCCGGAGACGCTCCGGACGTCAGTGCTATACGAACATGACTGTCACCCTCCATACGGCCTCAACCAGGAGTGATGATGGTGTGGGTGACACCCTTATGACACAGCGGTACGTCGACTATATTCTATGCTCCGTTTTGTTGTCCTTCAAGGCAAGCCATCATGACCTTACATTTCAGCTCTATGGCACATGGGAAGATTCCTACTCCTTTTCTTCGTGCTTGACGAATCCTCCTTTGGCCAGCAAGGCCGCCTGATCTCTCCCCAGTAGAGAACGTTTAGAACAGGGCCCTCCAGCCAATACGGCATTTTGACGAAGCAACTCACTAGATGGACAATATTTGGCGCTATGTCCCTCAGAAGAGCATTCAACAACTCTGTCAATCAGTGCCAGGCCGAATAATTTCTTGCAGAAAGGCCAGAGTTTGGCCAACAGGTTGTTGAGTTGTTCAATTTATGACAGTCCTCTTCTTGAATAAATCATTTGATTCTTCTGAAGCTGTAATCATTTGTTTGTTCGTGCACATCACATCTACCAATTTCTGTCCCAGTTGGGTAATTCCTTTGTGGTGTGTCGCTTTTTTGCCTTAGAGTGTATTTATGAACCATTACCACTAATTGCGTTGTAACAGTTTTAGTGCCACTTACAAGGGCTTGTTTACGCCAAACCAGTTTCCATTATCTCTGGTTATAAACATATCAGAAAAAGACCAATGATTGTTGAAACTTACCGATTAACGACAAATTAAAGCTACTGCGTCTGTAAAAAAAAAGTGTTGAAATATTACACCATTCACAGACATCCACGTCAACAATACATAGTTATTCTAAGAATTTTATTTTATTTTATTTTATTTTATTTTTTTTTTTGCTTTTGGGAAGTGCATACCAGCAAAAAGACATGTACTGTGTTGTGTGATATCTGAATGTGCTTATTCTATGGCCTCCAATATTACTCTTTGAAATACTGGAATTCCAGTACACATTTATTAGAATAAACAAACAAAACGAAAATTTCGAGTGAAGCAATTTATTAATGTTTGTAATATTTAGTCGCTGATCAAATTATTATTTTAAATAACAGGAAAAACATTGGTAGGTTGATTAGTGTGGATTAAAACAGTTTTTCAGATGCCTCTAGGTTATGAACTAAAATTCACATTTACTCTAGGTGTGTTTGCAACTAATGCGATCGGCAATCATTTCTCATATGAGCATAGTTAAATCACGAAACGTATTGGCATTCAACAAATCCATTTAACCGGATAATTCCCTGTAATTCGCATATTAAATACGTTATACATACGCAAGCCCAATCACAACAGTCCGACATGCAATTGTATTTACTACGTCTGGGCACAGTACTGCAGTCGAAAGCAAGGGAGAGAAGAGATAATGTTTATTCGAGATAAATTAGTCGAAATTATAATGGGTTTTCACTGAGAAATAGGAAGTGCATTGGCTTTACACAGAAAATATAAGCTTTGCGAAATTTTATGTGGAATACAGCTACGGTACATACTTTGTTAGATTTGTACGTTTTAGAAAATCAGTTCGAAATTCTTGCCTCACTGATTGAACAAACTTAAAGTTAGCGGAATGAAACAGTCGAAATGTTAACTTGCGAAACTTCATACAAAATCCCGTACTAATAGCTAATATAAACAGGAAATGTCATGATAGCTTATGTGTTTAGTTATGGTTTATTCGATACAAAGTACATCTAACATTGTTAACGAAGTGTTATACTAAAGTAGTATTTGTATCGATAACCGTCGACTAGTTATGAAGAAAGTTTCCGGTAATCAACATACATATTTAACGCCAATTTTTCCAACTCTATCCACTGTACAAGAAAACGCAAAGTTGTTATCGTTCAGTGGGGCTTCCCAATGCAGTTTATATCTATTCATACTCAAAGGTTAAATGCGTTACTTCTCATCACTGCTGATGTATTTCTCTGTTGCTCAAGTGATTTCACAATGTGTGTTACGCCACTAGTTTCTTTATTTCAGAGCGATTCTCCTACCTCAAATATTGTTTCATAGTCTACGTAAAGATATTCATTATTGTTTCCAACACAAAATATCTTCCTCTTTTCGAGTGCTATACAACTTCAGGTTATTATCTAAGATTTTTCTTTGTGGGTTAATAATGTAGAATTTGTAAGTTCATTTCTTTGAAATTAATATGTTTTCTGTATAAGTCTCTTACTCTTTGGTTTTCTCGTTTTATTGAAGTATTTTCTATCTGGACAAGAAATTGACGACAAACGGTAAAAATGTATTCAGTGTATCGCCTAATTTCGTGTAAATTTTTATGTTCAAATGCGACATAATATGCAAGGGTATACTCGGTATTCAGTGTAATGAGATGGTTCAGTTGGACGTATTAGTCATACCAGTAATTTTTTTTTTTAATGGGAAGTCGTCTTCGTTAAAATCAACAGACTCTAAGCGGCTGTGCTAAAATGCGGATCGGAAAGTGAAGCAAATAGCGTTAATTTTGGAAATTTTAATCCTTTTATGCAAAGGTTTGGAGCCCAGATTTATCTCGAACTATGACTTATCTTGACAGACATGAAAGAGTGGAGTTTGGTGGCAGTTTGCTAAAGTGAGCTGCTTTGGAGGCTGTGGAAAGGTAATTTAATGTACTGGACTGTGATGCAAATGGTCAACTGTATCGTTGCTGAAAGAAATGAGCATTAGAAAAGTACACTAACGGAACTGACCTGTACGGGAGGAATACGATTAACTATTGGAAGTACCAAATAAAAAGTGTGAACGGTGCTGTATCCGCATTGAAAATGTCCGACTGTACTCTATGAGAATGGAAAGTTCAAATGATTACTGCAGCAGCAAGAGATTAGAATCGTCAAAAAACTGTAAAAGCTATTTGGGACTTTTAAGTGTTAGTGTTTTAAAACTGGGTTAAACATGCAAGCTCTGAAATGATAAACTTGAAGTGGACGTGTTCCTTGTGCTTAGAAATACAATGCTTTACCTGTCTTTCAAACCCAAAAATCAATATCTGACATTTTCTTTGGCTGCAGAAACCTTAAACATGGTGGAATGAGTACCAGTTTTGCAACAACGATTTTTTTTACAATTAATAGTGCTCGGCGCAGTAAAGACTCAGATACTATGCGCCATCAGTGAACTAGACAAATACACAACTTTAATTTTAATGGCATTGTCCCAGGAATAAATTAACATAGTTCCAATCCCCCCCCCCCCCCCCCCACACACACATCCCCATTGTGTCCAAGCCTTTAGGGTTCTTTTACTTGGTTTTCAGTTAAAAAAAGGAAGAAAGATTGGGGCTTAACCTCCCACCGACATCGAGGTCATTAGAGATGGAGCACGAGTTCAGGCTGTTTCAAATATGTCCCAGAAATAAATTAAAACAATTCCAATTCCCCCCCCCCCAATTGTGTCCAAGGCTTTCTGGTTGTTTTCCTTGGTTTTCAGTTAAAAAAAGGAAGAAAGATTGGGGCTTAACCTTCCACCGACATCGAGGTCATTAGAGACAGAGCACGAGTTCAGGCTGTTTGAAATATGTCCCAGAAATAAATTAAAATAGTTCCAATCCCCCCCTCCCCATTGTGACCAAGGCTTTCTGGTTGTTTTCCTTGGTTTTCAGTTAAAAAAAAGGAAGAAAGATTGGGGCTTAACCTCCCACCGACATCGAGGTCATTAGGGACGGAGCACGAGTTCAGGCTGTATCAAATATGTCCCAGAAATAAAATAGTTCTAATCCCCCCCCATTGTGTCCAAGGCTTTCGGGTTGTTTTCCTTGGTTTTCAGTGAAAAAACGAAAGAAAGATTGGGGCTTAACCTCCCACCGCCATCGAGGTCATTAGAGATGGAGCACGAGTTCAGGCTGTTTCAAATATGTCCCAGAAATAAATTAAAATAGTTCCAATTCCCCCCCCCCCATTGTGTCCAAGGCTTTCTGGTTGTTTTCCTTGGTTTTCAGTTAAAAAAAGGAAGAAAGATTGGGGCTAAACCTCCCACCGACATCGAGGTCATTAGAGACGGAGCAAGAGCTCAGGCTGTTTCAAATATGGGGAAACAAATCGCTCGTGTTCTTTTAAAAGAAACCTCTGGGCATTTACATGGAACGATTTACGAAAGTCACGCAAAACCTAAATCTGGATGGTGGGACGTGGATTTGGAACGTCGTACTCCAGAATGAGAGTCCACTGTGCTCTCTCGCTCGGTTGTCAGGTAAATATCGGAACCAGTTAGCCGCACTGTCCCTGTATCAGCTCACGCGATAATTGACTGACACAATGAGACTGTTTAATGAGCCCAGTCTAAAACAGCGCAGCCCACTCTAGTCATAGGGCCGGCCAGGGTGGCCAAGTGGTTCTAGGCGCTACAGTCTGGCACCGCGCTCCGTCTCTAGTTCTAAGTTCTAGGGGACTGATGACCTCAGAAGTTAAGTCCCAAAGTGCTCAGAGCCAGTCATCGGAATGAGGAGTGAAGAGTAAAAGAAATAGTGCACAGTTAGTGGACAAGTAACTATATTCGAAAGACAATAATCAAACTTATGGATGAAAAGAGCATACGCTCAAATGAAAGGTTAAAAAAATTCTTAATTTTACATAAAAGTACATTGCTGCATTACTTATATAAGTAGGGGATAATTCAACAACCTGATCATAAAACAATATTTCCTACGTTTTATTACACACATACGTGATTATTTTATTATTGTTAATTTTCATGTTTTGTCGAGTGAGTGAGAGTATTAATAAGGTGTGTGTGTGTGTGTGTGTGTGCACCATGATTATTTTCGATTATAATATCAAACCAAGAAAATAATAGGAAAAATCTGAGGCTTCAATTTGGTTCAGGTTGTTGCATTGGTGTGTAAAGTCGTGAGAAAGATGATGAGTGCTTTCAATTATAAAAACATTTACAACAAAAATGTTATGTTTAATGAAATGAAAGGTGGGAAGACGTCTCGCTGTAGGTATTTAGACTGTTAACAAAGAGACTTGTTATTTAACGAAGACAAAAGTTTGTTATATTTTATTAGTCGCATTTTTATTAAAGACCGGCGCGTCGCCAACGCTCACAACATCTTTGTTTAAGATTCGACATTTAATTTCGTTTAAAAAAAGAGACATTCTCTTACCTACTGCGCTGTATTTACATTGCAAACATACAGTTCTTCACTCATGAAGGCCGACTTTGGTTCCTCTGAAAACTGTTTGGGTCAAAGACTTACGGAAAAGAAATTTAACACTTCGACGATGGAATACAACTGTAGTATTATGGAAATAATTAAGTATAATATCAAAAAGTAATTATAGTACAAAGAAAAAGCGTAATAGCACGCTTAAGTACACTTTTGAACCTATGTTTTACTGAATACGATACACGTTGATTCGGCAGGGAGGCTTGCACGAAAGATGTATCAGTGCAGACAGTGTCCGCTAGGTGGTATCAGGGCTGTGAGCCGGAGCTGCAGCTCGTTTGTTTCATGTAATCCAATCTCTAAGCATCCCTAAACTTTTTACCCTCTACAGCTCCCTCTGATATCATGGAGGGTATTCCATGGTATCTTAACACATCTGTCATCCTGTACCTTTTTCTTGTCAGTGTTTTCCTCATTTTCCTTCTCCGATTCTGCGGAGAACCTCCTAATTCCTTATCTTACAGTTTACCAATTTTCAAAATTCTTATGCATCACCACACCTCAAACGCTTCGATCCCCTTCTGATTTTGCCACAGTTCATGATGTAGCACCAAAAGTACATTATCAGGCGTATCTTCCTCAAATTAAGGCATATGTTTCATACTAGTAGATTTATCTCGACCACGTTTTGTATCATCCTTGCTTCGTCCGTTGTGAGTTGTTTTGCTTCCTAGGTAGCAGGATTGCTTCACATTGTTTACTTCCTTGTCACCAACTTTGATGTTAAGTTTCTCGCTATTTTCATTTCTGCTATGAACCGGTCCTAGCCGGCCTGTTCGACCGAGCGGTTCTAGGCGCTTCAGTCTGGAACCGCGCAACCGCTACGGTCGCAGTTTCGAATCCTACCTCAGGCGTGGATGTGTGTGATGCTAAGTTCTAGGGGACTGATGACCTCAGATGTTAAGTCCCATAGTGCTCAGAGCCATTTGAACAATTTTTTTTTGAACCGGTCCGCAGTCGATTCCATAGATACAAAGCATGCTTCCGAGTCGCTGATAAATGATATCGCTGCCGGTAAGAGGCGGGAGAATGGCGCCATTGATAGTGTTGGTACACGGGTCGACACGGAGAGACTCTGTGGATCGCTCTGCCTTGTGCTTTGTGATTTGGGTGAACTGTTGACCAGTCTTGAATGCTTTCGTTTTGAGTTGATAAAGTCGATCCAGGCCCGTTGTGTGTGAAGCACATACTGGGCAAGATGTGCTGCGTATCCGTTGCCACACTGTACTTCAGATGCGGTCCGCCGTTCCCGTCATACTGTTGTCCGGTCCCTTTTCTCACAATTAGCTATTACAACATCATGCACAATTATACATTTTACAGTTGCCTACCTAAGCAGAAATTTTCAATCTCTCTTCGTTCTCGACATGCTGCGTGACTACTGAAAACGGTCGCCCACAGGATGAACAGCGTTACTGAGGTTTTCGACATGAAAGCTTAAACGAGGGGAACACGTGTCGCAAGTCTTTCCTATTTGGAGATTTTTTGTACTACACAAAGTAAGGTATGTAATGAAATGAAGAATTTGCAGACAAACTTGGTAGCATCTACTCACAAGGTGTATCAAAAGCGGAGTGTGACAACTTCTGTGACACACGGGAAGGGTAATCTTGAAAGAATCTGTCGCCCATTGCCATTGTGTCACCTGTGAAAGCACACTCATCAAGAACATGCAAAAATTTTCGACAATTGGACACTAAGAATGTTGAAATAAACGTCCAGATTCAAGCTGACATGAAAGAATAGGCCACGGTAGTGGAACACAAAATACATTCGGAACTTCACAGAATAACCTTCATCCTGAACTACACCCCCCACACATTTCCAGTCAAACGCGTCGTTCGATCGTCGGTACATCTGACGCCTTGAATTATTTGGAAGCAGGCAAAATCAGAACTCGCTGGAGCACACTTCACGCCTGCTGTAATCTACTGTTGCGAACTGGTGTGCAGCTGTGGGAAATTGTCCTTTTGTGAGGTATTCGACTTCAGATGTCCACTGAATGCTGTGTCCTTCGCAATTTACGGCCGTCGAAAACTAGCTGAGGTGGACCTGCATTAACTAGTGGCAGAAGCTGCTGTCGGGTTTGAAACCGACTGTCATTGACAAGACACCGGTCTCCGATCCGTGTCGTTAAGGATGATATGTGGTTCGGGGTGGTCAAAAATTTCTTGCACAAACTTTGGACAGTCTGCGGTGATGACAAAACAAATCGGGAATCTTGATTCACGGTGTGGTCGTGGCAACGTCAAAACACGAGAGGTCTTTCCTGCCATGCTGTCACGTCTCCAGCTTACTGCGCTAGTTTTGTACAAGTAACTGGCACATGCACTCTACATCACTGTCATAACCTACCTCAGACACAGAGGCTGAAATAACTGCATTACACAGAATCTAAGCATCTTAGTGAGAGTTTTTGTGATGAGACATAAACAAATAATCTAATTTATAATATAACTGTCGTTAACAACCAGCTATTGTTATCAAAGAAACGAAAATATGTCTGTCGATTGTTGCAGAAGGAGAACCGCTAAGTTGTTATCACATATCGCTCGATCCCAAGCACTCTCTTCATTGGACAGGATTCATCACAATGGGTCACGTAAACGGTGTGTTATAGGTTTGCGAAGTAAAATTTACGATGCAAACTTAGATTGCTACTTCTGCTACATAATAATCTTTTTGAACAATACAAACCATCCTTAGTACAAAAATGAACAGCGGTGAGTAAAATCTTCCCGCATGCAAGCTGCGTCATTTCTAATAGTTCTCGAAATTGTGACAGCTGTCTCCATAATCGTCTCCAGGGTTCTGTTTATATAAGCGCGAAAACAGCGTCCGGAGTCTTTCAGAAGAGAGATCGTGAACGGGAAGGTTCGTTGGAGAGCCTCTGACAGCTACGTACAGCCGTGGAATCAGATGACTCCACGTAGTACGAGGAACCACCTTCCAAAGCGCCTCTCCGGGCTCTTTGTAAACGTCAAGCAACACTAGTTTTCGCTCGGAGTCCGAACTTTGCCTCTGAGCGCCACCAAGTGAATACACCCGATGCCTATTAATACAATGAGGTGACAAAAGTCATGGGATAGACATATACAGATAGCAATAATATCGCGTACGCAAGGTATAAAGGAGCATTCGTTTGTAAAGAAAAGACGCCTTTTGCTTTTTATTTACAAAACAAATATTACTCTGCTTGCTGCGGAGGATGACCACGCAAACAAACTCGTTATAAAGGAGAGGTGCACTGACGGAGCTGTCATTTGTACGCACGTGATTTATGTGAACAGGTTTCCGATGCAGTTATGGTCGTACGACTGGAATTAACAGGCCTTGAACGCGGAATGGTAGCTGGAGCTGTACGCATAGGACATTCCAATCCGCAAAGCATTCGGCAATTCAGTATTCCGAGATCCATTGTGTAAGAGTGCGCCGACAATACCAACCTTCAGGCCTTACCTCTCACCACGGACAACACAGTGGCGGACGGCCTTCACTTAACGACAGCCAATAGCAGCGTTTGCGTAGAGTTATCGGCGCAAACAGATAAGCAACACTGCTTCAGATGATCGCAGAAATCAATGCTGGACTTACGACGAATGTATCCGCTAGGGTAGTGCGGTGAAGTTTGACTCTAAGGCGCTGCAGTCATGGACTGTGCGGCTGGTCCCGGCGGAGGTTCGAGTCCTCCCTCGGGCATGGGTGTGTGTGTTTGTCGTTAGGATAATTTCGGTTAAGTAGTGTGCAAGCTTAGGGACTGATGACCTTAGCAGTTAAGTCCCATAAGATATTTTTGAAGTTTGGCATTAATGGGCTATGGCAGTAGACGACGGACGCGAGTGCCTTTGCTAACAGCAGGACGTCGCCTGTACTGCCTCTTCTGCTCTCATGACGATATCGGTTGGACGCTAGACGACTGGTAAACCATGTATAAAACGCATGTTTGACCAACAGCTGTTTTATTTTAAACCAAAATATCAACAGGTTCCAGTCATGGACCATCTTCACGGATACTATCCAAAGACACAAATAATTATACGTAGTATACAGGAAATGCTAACTGTTTTTTTTTTTTCAAAGTAGTGCAAAATATACATGAATAATTACAGGGTTAAAATGGTTTAAACCACCAAATTACATTTGTCATTACTTAAATAACACGTAGAGCATATCCTGAATACCAATATACGACTCAGGACTTTTAGAAGCAAACATACTAAGTGTATACAGAGCAGTACTGAAGAGAAGATGAGGACTATAAGTATTACATTGTACGAAATACTGAGTGCTTGCAATGAATACGATACTGTCTAACATTATGGTTTATAATGTTTTCTACCTTGTATTGCAACATCGATGTTATTATATGTTTGAAGATAGTAACTTCGTTTTCTGTTTACATATGAAACTGTACCAGAGAGGTTCCTATATTAGCAAGTATCTTGTCACAGAGATATTTTTATACCATATGACGAAAATACATTTTGAAGATCTTTGACCAACTCCTAAAAATTTTGTACAACGTAATACTTCTAGTGCTGATCTTCTCTTCAGTACTTCTCTATGTACACTTTGTCTGTTTGCTTCAAAAAGTCCTTTGCCGTCTATTAATATTCATGACATGCTCTAAACGTTATTTAGGTAATGTCGAATGAAATGTGGTGGCTTAAACCTTTTTAACCCCTTTCAGTATTTATGCATATTTTTCACTTCTTCGAAAAGTAACTGTTAACATTTCATGTATACTACATATAATTATTTGTATCTTTGAATATTACCCGTGAAGATGGCCCATGTCTGAAACCGGTTGATATTTAGGTTTATAATAAAATCAGCTGATGCTCAAACACGTATTTTATATGTTACTTAACGGCTGTTGAGAATCACCTACCAAAAATTGAAAACCGTGGCCTATTTAGATGAGTCCGGATTACTATTGGTAAGGGCTGACGGTGGGACTGGAGTGTGGCGTAGACGTAAAAAGCCATGGATTCAAGTTGTCAAAAAGAGACTGTGCAAGCTGCGGTGGCTCCATAATGGTGCGAGTTGTGTTTACATGGAATGAAATGAGTCCTCTGGTTCAACCGATCATTCACTGTAAGTGGTTATGTTCGGTTACTTCGAGACCATTTGGAGCCATTCATGCATGTCATTTTTAAGGATGACAGTGCGCCATGTCACTGAGTCACAATTGTTCGCAGTTCGTTTCAAGAAGTTTCTGGACAGTTCGAGCAAATGATTTGCTCATCCATATCGCCCGACTTGAATCCCATCGAACATCTATGAGGCGTTATCAAGTCAGTTCGTGCACAATATTCTGCACTGGCAACACTATCGCAATTAGGGGTGGCTATAGAAGCAGCGTGGCTCATTATTTCTGCAGGGGACTTCCAGTGACTTCTTAGTCCATGCCAAGTTGAGTTGCTGCACTACACCGGCAAAAGGAGGTCCGAGACGATATTAGGAGACATCCCATGACTTATCACGTCAGTGTATTCATGAAATTTAATTTAGGTCTTCTCTCTTACGATGTAATGACAATATAATGAAATATGAGGCCTTTGTCCTCCCAAATTGTATTTTTTGTGTAATTCAGCTACAGCCGATTTCTCTAGCTCGCTTTGTGTGTCGCGTGCTTTCGTCACAACATTCAGCTGCAGTGCTTATCGTCTTATCCAGACAGATGCTGCCGCCTTCATAGGGCACCGGTTGTGCCGTAGACACCTGGCACTTTAAGACCTGCCCACTCTTTAACATGCAATGGCAGTCTAAAACTTCCGGTAAGAAGTCACACTCATTGTACACCAGTGTCACTTACCTCTTTTCCTGTTACAGTCGTGAATTGCTCGCGATAAGAAAGATTACTGGTTAGTCTCTCTGTGGGTTCGAATCTCTCATGTTTTCTTCATAATCTTTTTACTAGTCATACGTAGGGGGGAAGCAATACATTGGTTGACTCTTCTAGGAACGTACGTACTTGGAACTTTAACAGTAAACCACGCCGTGATGCAGAACGCCTCTCTTGCACTGTATGCCAATGGAGTTGTCCAAACATCCGCATGAGGTTTTCGCGCTTGCTAAATGAACATGTAACGAAACGTGCACCTCTTCTTCGGATCTTCTTCACTTTCTCCACCAATTCCATCTGGTATGGATTACTAAAATGCAGAACAATATTCCAGTACTGTGCGAATGAGGGTTTTGTGAGTTACTTCCTTTGTTGTTGAGTATTCTTCCAATGAATCTCATTCTGGCATCTGCCTTACCCACGATTAATTTTATGTAGCTGTCCAACTTTAAATCGCTCCGTACGCTTACTCCTAGACATTTTATGAAAGTAGCTGTTTCCAGTGATTGTTCTGCAATCGTGTAATCATATAATAATGGGTCGTTATGCACACTCAGTGCGTAACAGGTCTTTATCTTGAAGGTCAATTGGCACTACGTTCCCCAAGTTGGGATTCTCTGCAGGCCTTACTGAATTTCGCTGGATTTTTCTAGCGTTGTGACTTCCCTGTGTACAACTGCATTATCTATGAAATGTCTCATGAAACCTCTGAAATTCTCTAGTAAGTCATTAATATATACTGCCAACAGTAATTAACCTGTAACACTCCAACTAGTTACATTTTATCGGAAGACTTTTCTCCGTTGAGAATGACATGCTGTGAACTCTTTGCTAGAAACTCTACAATCCAGTCACACAGCTGGCCTGATATTCCATGCTCTCGTCTTCGTTCACTAAGCGGCAGTGCGGAACTGCACTGAACGCCTTACGGATGTCAACGAACACTGTATCTATCTGGCGCCTGTGTCTACAGCTTTCTTGGTCTCGTGGACGAACAGGAGAGCTGGGTTTCACATGATTGTTGTTTCCGGCCGGAACCAATGTTTATTCTAACAGAGGAGATTTTCGGTCTCCAGAAATGTGTATCCACAGGGCATATGACTCATAAGTGGAAAGGCGTCGTGATGATCTATCCATAGGCAAAATATTCCGGACCAGTCCTCACCTCCTGGAGGTGACTGCCAAGGAGGCAACCATGAGGAAAAGACTGAACAACCAACAAAGATGTAACGGTGTACGATTCGGAGCGTGCAATTCCATATACCTGTATGTGGCAAACAAACTAGAAAATTTGAAAAAGAAACTGTAAAGGATCTATGTAGATATAGTGGGGGTCTGTGAAGCGAATGGAAAGAATGATTTCAGGTCAGATGAATATCGTATTACAGCAATAACAGCCAAAATGGTGTAATGCGGCTGTGATTGATTGTGAATAGGAGTGTATGGCAGGGAGTGGGTTACTGTGAACAGTCCAGCGGTAGTACTATTCGTATCAGAATCAATGGAAAACCAATGTCATCAGCAATGATTAAGGTATACGTACCGACGTCATGAGTAGTGACCGAGCGAGGTGGCGCAGTGGTTAGACACTGGACTCGCATTCGGGAGGACGACGGTTCAATCCCGCGTCCGGCCATCCTGATTTAGGTTTTCCGTGATTTCCCTAAATCGCTCCAGGCAAATGCCGGGAAGGTTCCTTTCAAAGGGCACGGCCGACTTCCTTCCCCGTCCTTCCCTAATCCGATGAGACCGATGACCTCGCTGTCTGGTCTCCTTCCCCAAAACAACCAACCAACCATGAGTAGTAGTGTATAGCGATGGCAGGCAATGAAAACCTCTTAACTCTATCTGACTGAAAATCTCGTAATTCCAACAATCAGTAACTTTATTATCAAAGAGGAATTTGAAAGTGCATGGACTTCTCTAACTTGAAAATAAACAGGCTTCTACTATATAGTTAGACAAGTAGCAACACTGTCTGTATCCCTTTATATACATTTTTAAGAATGCTTTACAGCTTCTCGTGTAAAAGCTAACAAAATGGAGTTACGAGGTTTTTATTGGGTACCATCGATTGTACTTTGAAGTGGTATTACAGTATACAAAGGGAGTTGAAAATCTAATAATCATGGGTGATTGGAGCGATATAGTAGGAGAGGGAAATGAAGAATGGATGGTTAGCTGGAAAGAGTACAGTGAAGGCCCCTACGAGGGGGATAAATTGTCTTAAGAAGTAGTGGAATGAGAAGGTTGACTCCATAATGAAGATATATGGGATCCGGTATTAGTCAGAATTTAGGAAATGCTTGGAAGACCTGAAGTCAAGTAAGGCGTATAGCACAGATAAAATACCTTCGGAATATCTAAAATCATTATTATAAGTAGCAACCAAACGAGTAGTCATTTGGTAAAATGTACGAGACTGGAAAATGCACTAGATGGCCCTCAGGCGAGGCTCCATGTGTGTGTAAGCCGGTGGTTACGGACATGAGAACTGTTCGAAGGTACATTTATAAATGATGCTAGAAACTTCGAAACAGATCATGTTAAAATAACACTCAACATCATTTAATAGCAGTCCAAGTCAATTTTATTATTATTTGCAGCCGTAAGCTGTATGTTACTTGTTGTATGCACAATGTTTCGATGTGTTGTGCTGTGGATAAGTCGTAAATCCATGGCTGATGCAATGCATTAGTTAAAAAATGCATCAAATGCCAACGTCGATTTTATGAGCTAGAAGAACGTAGTATCCAAAAGTGATGGTGCTTGCAGGTTATATAAAAAAAAGTAAACTAAAATAATATAAAAAATTAAAAAAAGCTAGATATAGGCTTCTGGTAAGGATCCTGGTCGAAATTGATGGAAATCCACTTGGCTACTTGATAACGAGTCTGGATAGCACGGAAGACAGTACATGCACGAGCTGAGGTACTTTGGCTGTAGGAAAACTGGATTTGAAAGTGTTTGAAATTTCACCGTAATTTGGCACAGTCACTTGTACTGGCACTAAAGAAATTTCTAGGAATAAACGTTTAGATTAAGACAACCGTTCATGTACGTTTTGGAAACTTTGAACAAAGAGCATTGACCTCCAGAAGATGCATTTTACTTACAAAGACAGGCGTCAATTGTCAGGTCGGTAGTTATCACCTTGCTTGCGTATCTCTACTAGTTCGTATTTGTTGGTGTCTAAATGAAAGGCGAATTGAGGTGAGACACGTGGAAGACGTGGAGGCCCGCCTCGCGCTCGGAACGATTCTTGACGCTGCTGCAGCGACGAGTCTGGCGGCGCACTCGTCGCAGCAATTCCCGTAATGGCCCGGCGTCTGGCGCGCCCCTGCTCATTAGGCCGCCCGCTACACGTGCCAGAGGCATCTCCGCACCCTAAACTGTTGATAAAGTAGAAGGGCGTCTGCCTGCGGACCAAAGCAACTCGAGTCTAGTGAGCACCTGCACTGCACGCCCGTTAACGATGGAAGCTGTAACGGACCTCCTGCAAACATAACGACTTAAATTAGCGATATTCGTGTTATGTCTTCCAACAGCTACGTTTACCACCTGCAGCGCAGAGCGTCTCTTAATTGCATGTGCGGTTCCGCTCACCCAAGAAGACTCTGGGTCGACTCCCGGTGACTGCAGAAATGGTCTTCGCTGGTACTTTGCTGACAAGGGCAGGAGAGGTAATGACGTTTGTTTCTGACAGCTAGTCTCTGCGTCAATGTCCTTTTATGTTTCAATATAGTCCTCTGCGGAAAACTCTGATGAGAAGGCATGTGACACTGATGGTGGTGATTCGTCCGTCGAAGGAGGACAGTACGCTCAGTGACTCCGTTACGTCCTATGAGAGGAACAAGGAACAAGCAATAAGCGGACTACTAGCTTTACTCATTTCCTTTCACACATACTAACAGAAACTCAAGACGTACCGCTCTGCAGAAGCATTCATCGCAGCAGTCTACATTATACGGGTTCTCATATTGTCGTATAACAGAACGGAGGAAGGGAGCAACAAAAGACTTTCACAAGGACTTCCTCGAAAAGCAGAATATGTGATAATATGTGATTGCCTTATCTGCATCCTATGTTCATTTATGAGCAAAGAACGTACTTTGACTCATGTAATTAGTGTTCTCCTGAAACAAGTAGGCTAAAAGCATTTTACAAATCAACAGGTATATATATTGCAAGAACGAAGTAAGGACGGTTAGGGTATGACACCCCGTCACCGACATGCTCATTAGGGATGGAGCATAAGCTCGGAGTGAGAAAGGATGGGAGAGGTAAACTGCCACTTTCTTTTCAAATAAATCATTTCCGCATTTACTTTAACTGATTTAGCGAAGTAAAAGAAAATTTAAACATGGATGGCCGAAAGGGTGTTGAACGAATCAGTGTCTCGCCACGGCGTCATATCAAAGGATATCCAATGTAAGCCAGAGAAAACCCTTCGTAACGCTGACCCTATATCTTTCCCCGAATGAAAATAGAAACGGCAGGCGGTCTTCGTTTAAAGAGTATATTTCTCAAGAACATGATACTCTGTTAGAAAATGATTTTAAAGGTCCTATTTTTTAAAATAAAGAATATGGTTTTGCTTCAGTGAAACCTATCACAACAGTAGCGGTGAAATTGCATGATTGATTCAAAACGTGGCAGTTAAAACCTCTAAATACCCTAGAGAGGTCGCCTCTTCGTATAGTAGATATGTTTAGATTTTTAAGTACTTAAGCAAAGTTTGAGGTATTCATGTTGTGAATATTCGTCAGCATATCTTCTAAAGGCAACTAAAACTGAATTTACGAGCTATTAGTTGTGGTAAAACGTTCTATGACGAAGGGGGAAATTTTGTAAAGACAGATGACAGTTTGTAATCGTGATTCTTGTAAACGTTTTGTTGGAAGCTCCAAATGCAATGGATGGACGTCTGTTGGCTGCAAATAATAGACCCTCGCCAAATTTTTCGTAGTTCTGGATATAAACGAGCATAGTAAAGCTGCAGAACGTATAGGTAGAAAGGGTGCTGAGGTAAGTCCAATCGGCCGTAGCACCAGTACTAACGGCCGCATTCTACTGCTTACAGCTGTGCAGACGTGATGGTATGCGCAGTGCAGCCCAGTATGTTCAGGACACCCGTTAGACGTTTCGTCTGAGGAACAGGTCGATACAGTTCATGGTGCTATGACACGCGACCGTCGCATTTGAAGTCGTGAAACCCTTTGTATATAATATTTCTCATATAAATACTTGGTGGTTGTAATTAAAGTTCAGCTACTCATGGAGGTTCAATGTAACACGTAATTATTGTGTGGGAGCGAAACTTGGTGGATATGCTAAAGCGTTAATGAGGAACTGATTTACGCTGGAAAAAAATATGTACAGTTTTGGCCACCAGGTGCAAATCTGGCTCTGTACAGTATCTCGTCGATGTTTCCGATACTCGTATTGAACGAACTGTGTAAGCAGCGGTTAATAATAAAATCAACATTACGCCTTTCTCACTTGTTCAATGTTTTCTGCCCATGGCCTGTTACTAAGCCATTATATATGGAAACATTTCTATACGTCTTTCTTGCAGTCACAGCACTAGATTTGCACCAGGCGGCCAAAATTGGAAATAATTTTTTTCCAGCGTAAATCGTTTCCGCATTAACCATTAGAATATCTACCAAGTTTCTCTGCTATGCGGCATTACAGCCCGCACTGGATCCCTGTGAGTAGCTGCACTTTAATTATAATCATTCGGTACATATGTGTGTGCAACAGTAGCTGATTTCATCCTACTAGATACAGTCTCCGGTTCGCAAATCATTGCGAAAAATGTGCTTATTGGATACGGGCTTAATTTGATAATGTTAAGACAGTGCTGTCGCCAGTCGCAACTGTTCGTATAACACCGATATTCGCGCTTTCAGTGCAAACAAGCAATCCTTCTCCCCTTCATATTCATATCCGTCTCAAATTAGTGGGCTGCAGTTCCTTTTTGTGAGCCAAAAACAGTGAGAAAAAGTCCTAGACAAAAAAAAAAATGCGTGTTAAAGCTCGTGGATTGTAACTGTGAACTTTTTGAAAAACGATAGAAGTTATTTTAAGCGATTATAGTCTCTCTGTTAATATCTCTGGTTCCGTCAAAACGTAAATTATGGGCATCGTATCAGATCAATCATTGATCATACATCAGAGCTTTCTTTTAGACGCCTCACTTAACGTTCCTTAACGTCATTTAAAATGTAGTTATATACCACAGTCAACCAGCGATGATGCTGTGCGTCACAAATACAAGAACACATTTCGCCATAAATAGTTATTAACACCCTTGAGAGTTCCTTTGTACTAGTTTTCTATGAATATTTATCAGAGTTTACGAAATCAGGAGTCTATTAGCAAAATTATTTCTAATTTAGGATATCTGGAGTCTGGTAGCAGTATCTTTTACCAACACACCGACCTCCAATTTAGCAATGTGTGTTATTATTTGAAAAAAAAACATTCACTGGCGTTGAATCATTATTTCTTAACACGTCACCGAAACCTTTCATGGCCAGACAAATCTCCAAAACCAAGTAATGAATTGAAAACGTTTCACAGCGGCAAAATTAGGTAAAGTCAGAGATATTGTTTTATGTTTCACACTGGTGGTAACTCGCGCCTAAGAATGTTCGTATTGGCTGCAAGATGTCAGAATAAGAAACTATTCTTAAAACTTCAAACTGTCCGTCCGCCTCGTGAAAATTAACTCTCGAAGTCTTTCGAAACTAAATAATACTTTGTTTATTATCTCTACTCTGTGCTTCGAATCTCCACATTACACCTTTGCTAGTAACAGGACGAAGATTTTCAGAGAGAACAACTTAACAAGTTATGGCAAGGCAACAGAATGACGTCTTCGACAACCTCAAATATTTCAGCAAATGGACAGTCCGTCATTTTCAAGGCACAAATTCAACGGGACAGCTCTGTACAACCCTTGGTAGGCGGGGCTACGCCGATAAAGAACTTTAACATGGCATAGGCAGAAAGCTAAGACCTGTACCGTTAACAACTAGCTCCAACGCAAGCAAAGATGACCGACGTCAGAAGTTATGGATAGTGAATAGTAGCTATCAAAAGGTCAACAGCAGGAATAAACTCCGTTCCTCTGTCGTTTGAACAGAGGGACAGCAAAAGGCTCCACCATTGATAAAGTCACTCGCTAGTTTAATATTTACTGCTTCCTTAATAACACTGCTTAGTGCTCGTCAGAGTCTTTATCTTGATATATTCCATGGCATGACTGGTACCAGCGCAAGCTGTGTAATAGCAGATTTGCGGGTGTTATAAGCGTATTTTACCCTTAGATTCAACATATCGGGTCTCGACGTTTAGTCTGACCGATGTATGTATGGTATTCAGCAGCTGCACGGGTACGGTACACCCCCGTCTTATGCAACCGAAAATCATCATAAAAGGGTCCTTATCTTAGATTATGGTCGAAAACAGTTTACATCTTTTTCCGCAGACTACTGCTATTCCTGTTGGAAATGCTACCTCACATGGCAAAATAGCCGTAAGACGTAGGTACCACCTCGTTAATTTCATCACTTACCTGATTCCGTTACTAGCGCGAAAGGTGACTATTGGGGCCTACACAGCTGACAGACTTTCAAGGTCTGAGATGACCTCGGCCTAATGAGGCAGGTACGAAATACCTCTAGACGCTAAGATTGATAGTGACAACTATCGGTTTGAAGAAACATGTCAGTGTGAGTTTGCTAGTCTATAAGCGGCACGTTCCAACATACTATGAACCTTACCTCTGACCACTACATAAAGAGCAAAAGGCAGTCATTCTTTCCCATCTACACTCTGTGGTGTCCACTGCGGAGATTTGTTAGATGCAGTGGCATGTATAATGCTACTCCGTCCTGTACCAGCTTATTCATCTACGCATAACTTCTGTAGCCTTCATCCATTTGAATATTCTTGCTGTATTCAACCCTTGGTCTTCCTTTAAAATGGTTACCGTGCCGCCACATTTACTTCCTAACCAAACAAGATTCTTCCACATCTCAGAATAATCTTGTCAAGAGCCCGACAAAATTCTGGCCCTACATAAAATCGCTAAGGGGGTCGAAGGCTTCTGTCCGCTCGTTGGCCAGTGTGTTGTGGCAACGGAAGACAGCAAAAGCCAAGCCCAAGTTTAAAATCTCCCTTTTAAGGATCCAGAAGGATCGTACAAACATACCGTCGTTTGACCGCCGTACAAATTCCCGTATGGAGGACATACTAATAGGCATCTCTGGCGCAGAGAAGGACCTGAAAGAGATGAACACAAACAAGTCGCCAGATCCGATATTCTGTTTTGCTGGGAGTACCCTACGGCATTGGCCTGTTACTTAGCTTGCATTTATCGCGAATCTGACGCCGAACACGAAGTGCCAAGTGAAAAAAAGCGCAGGTTGTGTCTCTATATAAGAATGGTAAAAAAAACGGACACGCAAAATTACAAACCAATATACTTACCATCGGATATCTGGAGAATTCTTGGACTTATTCTCACTTTGAATATAATAAATTTCCTTGACACGGAAGAGCTCCTGCTCACAAATCAGTTAATATTTAGAAAAAATCGCTCTTGCAAAACTCAATTTGCTTTCTTCTTGCATGATGTACTGCGAACCATGTACCAAGGGCTACAGGCAGATTCCATATTTCCGTATTTCCGGAAAGCTTTTGACACGCGCCCCGTTGAAGATTGTAAAGAGAATACGGAATAGGTTCCCAAATACGAAGACTTCTTAAATGACAGAACCCAGCACGATGTTCTCGACGGCGAGTATTCGGAGACAAAGGTGTTATCAGGAATGCCCCAGGAAAGTGAGAACGACCGCTTTTATTCTTTGCATACATAAATAATCTGACGATCGGGACGAGCAGCGATCTGCGATTGCTGAAGGAATCTGTTAGGACGGTATTAGGAAAAGCGAATAGACTTTGATTTATTCGAGGAATTTTAGAACAATATGGTTCATGTATAAAAGTAACCGTATAAGGACACGAGTGCGACCCATTCTCGAGTATTGTTGGAGTTTTTAAGATTTCTACCAGGTCGGATAAAACGAGGTCGTCGAAGCAATTCAGGACTACTAGATCAGTTACCGTTAGGTGCGATCAACAAGCATGTATTACTTAGATGCATCATGAACTCATTTGGGAATTCCTGGACGGAACACTATTAAGAAAATTCAGAGAACCGGTGTCTGAAGGTGATTGCAGAAAGAATCCGCTATCGCCAACATATATTTCGAGTAAGGGCCGAAAGGATAAAATAAGAGAAAGTAGGGAATATAGACAGTCGTTGTTCTCGTGCTCTATTTTCAAGTGAACGGGAATGGAAATAACTAGTAGTTGAACAGTATGTCCTCCTCCACGCACCGTACGGTGATTTGCTGATTATGTGTGCAGAACGTGTCTTATCAAGAAATTCCTTCTTTTAGTAAAGTTGTGCCACAAAGTTTTATTTCTTTATTTATTTCGAATTCGAGTCAGTATGCCCTATTAGTTTCTCGATCCACCCATCTAATCTTCACAATTATTGTCATGAACCACATTTCCAAGACTTCTGTTGACTTCTAGTCTTAACTGCTTATTGTCCACGTTTCGTTTCATACAGGACTACACTCCTGATAAATACCTTCAAATAAGAATTCCTGACACTTAAATTTATATTCGATGTTAACAAATTCCACTTTTTCAGAAGATGCATTTTACATTCTCTCTCTAGTTCTACCATCATCGTTATTTTGCTGCCCAAGTAGCAGAGCTCTCTCTCTACTGTCAGCGCCTCATATACTAACGAAAATCCTTTAGCACGAACTGATTTAATTGGGCTACATTTCATTAAACTTCTTTTACTTTTGTTGATTTTCATCCTGTAACTTCTTTTCAAGACATTATCCATTCCATTCAGCTGCTTTCCCCATTCCTCCACTGTCTCTGAGGGAATTACAATCTCATCAGCAAACCACGTTTTTCTTATTTCTTTTCCTGAACTTTAATTCCTTCTCCAAACTTCCTCCTCGTTTCCTTTACTTTTTGTTTAATGTACAAATCGTGTAACATCTGCGATGGGCACCACTCTCAACCACTGCTTCTCTTTCATGTCCATCGACTATTGTAACTACAGTCTGGTTTCTGTACAAGATGTAAGTTACTGCTTCCTGTTGTTTATCCCTGCTTTCTTTAGAATTTCAGAAAAGTGAATTCCAGTCAAGACGTTAGAAATTCTCAAGGCAAAAGGTGGGGGCTATAGTGAAACACGGGTAACATTATGCAGAAAAACTCAGAGGGAAGAATGAAAATGGAAGACCAAGAATAAAGTGCTCCGAATGAAAAGGGTGTAAGATAAAGATAGTATTTTTCCCCTACTGCTCAATCTAGACATCGAAAAACCAATGACAGAAATTAAAGAAAAGTTCAAGAGTGTGATTAAAATATGTCTGAAAGGACATCAATGATATTTGCTAATAATGCAGCTATCGTAAGAGAAGGTTAATGTGAGGAAGAAACTCTGGCAGCTGGCGTCTGGAGCACCAATTTCTCTAAATATACAAATTCTATTGCACCCGTGGTCTACGGATAGCGTCTTTGATTAATAATCGAAACGACTTCAGTCCCGGATTCTAATCCAACCACCGCATAAATTTTGAATAAAAATCACCAGCAACTGTAGCCGAAGACAACCGGCATAAGAAATCACACCCATTCAATCAATGGCCTTGTCCAAGAGAGTAAAGGAACGAACAGAGGTTCACGGCACTCTCTTTCCCTTGGCGTGGGAAACTGCCACTAAAGACGGAAGAATTAGCAACGATCAACGGCGTGAGATGCAGGAGGCGACAGAAACAATTGCGTTAAAGACACATAATGTGCATCTACAGGATATGTGGACTGTAGCTGAAAAAGTATCATGATGATCTCTCCATTGGCAAAAGATCCCGGAATATTCCCCCATTCGGATCTCCCCGCGAGGATTACTAAGGGGGGAGGTGATCACGAGAAACAGATTTAATAACCTACGGAAGGATAACATTGTACGAGTCGTGGATTGGAATGTCAGAAGATTTAACGTGGAAGCTAGATGATTTGGCATTCCAACGCGCTGACCGTTCAGCTATTGGGGGATGGGTAGGGAAAAGCACAGTAACTGCTGACGATGGCTGTTATTGGTGTTCGTGTTGTCTTTCTCTACTACGGTTCGTGGTTGGCGTAGCCCGCCCTATCGAGTCCTTAAATTTACTTGCGCAACACTCTCTCATTGCATTTGTGCCTTGAAAATGACGGGGTTTTCATATGTCGAAATTTCAGCAGTTATCGAAGACTTCACCAATTTCTATTTACATAATTTGTTTGAACATGTTACAAGCTGTGAGAAATTTGTTGCACATTAAAATCTGGTGAGTGTGGCTACTAGGAGGAGAATGATACTACTTCTTAATGATCGTCAACCAGTCTTGAGCATTTAAATCATGTGTCAAGTGAAAGCAATGTGTTAATGATGTAACTCACCTCTATCACTGACCAATTTATTGATCCAGAGTGAAATTTTCACTCAGCTGCGGAGTGTGGGCTGATATGAAACTTCATAACAGATTAAAACTGTGTGCCGGGCCGAGACTCGAACTTGGAACTTTCGTCTTTCGGAAGCAAGTGCTCTACCAACGTAGCTACCCAAGCACGATTCACGACCACTCCTCACAGGTTTACTTCCGCTAGTAGCTCGTGTCCTATCTTCCAAATTTCGCAGAACGTCTCCTGCGAAACATGTGAGACTAGCACTCCTGGAAGAAAGGATACTGTGGAGACATGGCGTAGGCACAGCCTGGGCGATGTTTCCTGAATGAAATTTTCACTCTACAGCGGAGCGATGATTTTATGATATGTTTGTCTCGCAGCCATTCAGGAACCCAACCATTTCATAGTGAAGCAACTTACACAGGCTTTAAAAATCCCTCAAAATTAGCAGCACAAAATTACAAGTAAATAACATAGTCAATAGAAGCCGAAATCAATCCAAACTGCCTACCAGACGTGCACAAACCCAGGACTCCAATTACACCTGTAGTCAGTTTCAGAACCGCACAATCATACTACCTAGATAGATGCACACATATGTTATGGCATAAACTGTACACTTTTACTACCAATATGAAACAAAAAAGAAGAAAAAAAACGGAAATGAAATGATAGAAAATATATATGTAGATATAGCACCAGCAGAAAACCCTGTATACTTCAATATCACGACTATGTACATAGCTGTGGCGATAGGAGAAACAGAGTACGTGAAGAAAAAAATGGAGAAAAACAGTTGTACTTACGCAAGAAATTGTAGCTGTACTTAAACTCTTAACAGAGCAGAACTATTTTACTATCAACGACTCTTACAAACAAAAAGGATTACGAATGGGATCAGCTATTAGTGGCCTACTTTCCAACATATTTCTCAGCTACATTGAAAACAGAATATTCAGTGACATTACATGTGCAAAGCAGTACAAAACTCTTGTACCATAAGGGGCGTTCAAAAAGAAACGAGCCAGAGGTATAATTACAGAAACCAGTACCTGTATGTTAGAAGTATTGATCCTGGCGGGTGAGACACTTGTCCCTCTGTGGCACAAGGCGGTGAATGGCTGTCTCATAAAATTCCCGGGGCTACGGTGCGAACCAGTTCCACACATACAGCAGGACGTCGTCGTCCGAGGTGAATCGTTTGACCCTCAGAGCCTTTTTAAGGGGACAAAAAATAGCGTAATCACAGGGAGAGAGGTACGGACTGTATGGAGGGTGGCCGAGAACCTCCCATTTGAATTTCTGCAGGAGTGCCGCGACTGTTTTGGCTGTATGAGGCTTTGCATTGTCGTGGAGCAGAATGGCCTCACGGGTAAGATTGTGTGGTAGTTTTGATTTGTTCGCTCAGCGAAGGGTGGTCAAGGTTTGCGAGTAACGCTGGGCATTCACTGTTGTCCCTTGCTGCAGGAAGTGAATCAGAAGGGGGCCATCTTGGTCAAAGAAGAACGTCAGCATAACCTTTCCTACATTCGTGTGGACGACGACGTCCAGCAGTTCGCGTGGAACTGGTTCACATCGCACCCCGGGAATTTTATGAGACAGCCATTCACCGCCTTTTGTCGCAGAGGGACAAGTGCCTTAACAGTAAGGCTCAATACTTTTAACATACAGGTACTGGTTTCTGTAATTATGCCTCCTGCTCGTTTCTTTTTGAACGCCCCTTATACTGCCATTATGTAGGTAACAACATTTGTTCAGTAGATGGAAGAGATTAAACAGAAACACAGTGACATAAACATTGATCACCCTAAACTTAAATTCACCATTGAGACAGAAGCAAACAGGAAAGTAAATTTCACATTCAGATATGGTGATTGCCGACTCTTGCTTCAGTAGGTGATCAACACATAACGCATCAACAGCACATCTAACTGTGGAATGTATCAGAAACCTGCAACTCATAACCAATACAGACACCAATTGGAACACGAACATTCAAGTTTTACATACATGCTTTGCAGATGTGACAGAACCCTACAGGATAAACTCAGAGCCGGCCGCGGTGGCCGTGCGGTTCTAGGCGCTGCAGTCCGGAACCGCGGGACTGCTACGGTCGCAGGTTCGAATCCTGCCTCGGGCATGGATGTGTGTGATGTCCTTAGGTTAGTTAGGTTTAAGTAGTTCTAAGTTCTAGGGGACTGATGACCTAAGATGTTATGTCCCATAGTGCTCAGAGCCATTTGAACCATTTTTTTTTTGATAAACTCAGCTAATGTGGTGCTACAGAAGAATGCTGAAGATAAGGTGGGTAGATCACGTAACTAATGAGGAGGTATTGAATAGGATTGAGGAGAAGAGAAGTTTGTGGCACAACTTGACTAGAAGAAGGGATCGGTTGGTAGGACATGTTTTAAGGCATCAAGGGATCACAAATTTAGCATTGGAGGGCAGCGTGGAGGGTAAAAATCGTAGAGGGAGACCAAGAGATGAATACACTAAGCAGATTCAGAAGGATGTAGGTTGCAGTAGGTACTGGGAGATGAAGAAGCTTGCACAGGATAGAGTAGCATGGAGAGCTGCATCAAACCAATCTCAGGACTGAAGACCACAACAACAACAACAAACTCAGCTACAGTGGTAATTGAAATGGATACACCCAAATATTCCCTCTCTGACTAGAAACCAAAACAACAAAATAAAAAGCAAATTAAGGAAAAACAAAACAAAAATAAATTACTAGCCAGAACAAAATGTCAGGAACAGCAAGAAATGACGAACACAGGGGAATATGAACACCTTAAAAGAGGACTGCATTGAACACAGTAACATAGAACCAAAACAGTCGTTATAAAGGTGGACAAGGAGTACAA
This sequence comes from Schistocerca nitens, assembly GCF_023898315.1. Taxonomy (NCBI): domain Eukaryota; kingdom Metazoa; phylum Arthropoda; class Insecta; order Orthoptera; family Acrididae; genus Schistocerca; species Schistocerca nitens. The sequence goes on from NC_064614.1 coordinate 517,769,974, forward strand.
GTATCATACTGCTCAAATAACACCTCACAGAAACATGTCAGGGCTAACAACATCTCCGTAGACATCTAGCCGCTGTTTACTATCCTGTAGTTCATGACAATCTGCTAACGTACGTTAGGCATGCAGGAATCACTGCACTGAGCCAATCTGCTGCTGTCGAATTCCGAGAAACTGCAGTGTAATATTTCCTTCTATATGGAATGTAGACGGCGTTTGTCCTACCTATATTCTGAAGGTGCGCGGGAAAACTAATCGTTTGTCTATATAAGCATGCAATGTACTTCATTCTGGCAGTCTGATGGCCACTGCATACCGTCTTCTCAGTATTAAAATTTTAATGTCGAATAATTATGGTCTCTAAGTAACTACTACACACAAATTTCTCCATAATACGTTTTTCATATTCGTATTCACTAATATTCCTCTCTCCTGCTACTTCGACTGCCATGTTCAGTGTTTCCAAATGACACAGTAGAAAAAGCTTTCTTCACTTGTACAGTTCTAATTTTTGTATGTTTTTCGACCATTCTGTGTATTTTGTTTTCTAGGTAGTAAATCTCACATCTTCGAGTGATGTCTTTTATCTGATATGTCTGATACTGTAATGTTACGAAACCATCCTACTGTACATAATTTTCCATTTTCATCTATATTTAAACATAACCCATTTTCTAACTTTGCTATCAATTCTTTTCATCCTCTCTCCTAAGTCTTCCTTACACCCAGTGAGAAGAGGTTATACAAAAGCAATGGCATGTTTGCCAGGCTACTGTCGGCGTGAGCAAGGTACGATCTGATTACTTGGCTTATTTGTGCATATCAGGGGGCTCGGTCATGTGCTGTCTCCTTATAGTCCACACATTTAATACAGGATTAATCCTGAAACCCTTTTAAGTAAATAAGCAGGTTAAGAAATAACAGACATAAATAAGTAAAACAACTGGATAAATCCTGTGGGATTAATTGCGTTGACAAAACCAGATGATTCTAACTTAACCCAGATAAATACGTATTAAATAATATTCACACATATGTGAGTAGTGTCCTCACGTGAGTTGAGAAGAAAAAAAAAAAAAAAAGAAAAATTAATGTACACTATGTGATCAAAAGCATCCGGACACCCCCAAAAACACACGTTTTTCATATTAGGTGCATTGTATTGCTACATACTGACAGGTACTCCGTATCAGCGACCTCAGTAGTCATTAGACATCTACATCTACATCTACATTTATACTCCGCAAGCCACCCAACGGTGTGTGGCGGAGGGCACTTTACGTGCCACTGTCATTACCTCCCTTTCCTGTTCCAGTCGCGTATGGTTCGCGGGAAGAACGACTGTCTGAAAGCCTCCGTGCGCGCTCTAATCTCTCTAATTTTACATTCGTGATATCCTCGGGAGGTATAAGTAGGGGGAAGCAATATATTCGATACCTCATCCAGAAACGCACCCTCTCGAAACCTGGCGAGCAAGCTACACCGCGATGTATTTTGTTTTCTAGGTAGTAAATCTCACATCTTCGAGTGATGTCTTTTATCTGATATGTCTGATACTGTAATGTTACGAAACCATCCTACTGTACATAATTTTCCATTTTCATCTATATTTAAACATAACCCATTTTCTAACTTTGCTATCAATTCTTTTCATCCTCTCTCCTAAGTCTTCCTTACACCTCTCTTGCAGAGTCTGCCACTTGAGTTTATTAAACATCTCCGTAACGCTATCACGGTTACCAAATAACCCTGTGATGAAACGCGCCGCTCTTCTTTGGATCTTCTCTATCTCCTCCGTCAACCCGATCTGGTACGGATCCCACACTGATGAGCAATACTCAAGTATAGGTCGAACGAGTGTTTTGTAAGCCACCTCCTTTGTTGATGGACTACATTTTCTAAGCACTCTCCCAATGAATCTCAGCCTGGTACCCGCCTTACCAACAATTAATTTTATATGATCATTCCACTTCAAATCGTTCCGCACGCATACTCCCAGATATTTTACAGAAGTAACTGCTACCAGTGTTTGTTCCGCTATCATATAATCATACTTTCTATGTATTCGCAATACATTACATTTGTCTATGTTAAGGGAGAGTTGCCACTCCCTGCACCAAGTGCCTATCCGCTGCAGATCTTCCTGCATTTCGCTACAATTTTCTAATGCTGCAACTTCTCTGTATACTACAGCATCATCCGCGAAAAGCCGCATGGAACTTCCGACACTATCTACTAAGTCATTTATATATATTGTGAAAAGCAATGGTCCCATAACACTCCCCTGTGGCACGCCAGAGGTTACTTTAACGTCTGTAGACGTCTCTCCATTGATAACAACATGCTGTGTTCTGTTTGCTAAAAACTCTTCAATCCAGCCACACAGCTGGTCTGATATTCCGTAGGCTCTTACTTTGTTTATCAGGCGACAGTGCGGAACTGTATCGAACGCCTTCCGGAAGTCAAGAAAAATAGCATCTACCTGGGAGCCTGTATCTAATATTTTCTGGGTCTCATGAACAAATAACGCGAGTTGGGTCTCACACGATCGCTGTTTCCGGAATCCATGTTGATTCCTACATAGCAAATTCTGGGTTTCCAAAAACGACATGATACTCGAGCAAGAAACATGTTCTAAAATTCTACAACAGATCGACGTCAGAGATGTAGGTCTATAGTTTTGCGCATCTGCTCGACGACCCTTCTTGAAGACTGGGACTACCTGTGCTCTTTTCCAATCATTTGGAACCCTCCGTTTCTCTAGAGACTTGCGGTACACGGCTGTTAGAAGGGGGGCAAGTTCTTTCGCGTACTCTGTGTAGAATCGAATTGGTATCCCGTCAGGTCCAGTGGACTTTCCTCTGTTGAGTGATTCCAGTTGCTTTTCTATTCCTTGGACACTTATTTCGATGTCAGCCATTTTTTCGTTTGTGCGAGGATTTAGAGAAGGAACTGCAGTGCGGTCTTCCTCTGTGAAACAGCTTTGGAAAAATGAGTTTAGTATTTCAGCTTTTCTGTCAAGTCGGTACATAGAATTTTACTTTCGAATTCACTGAACGCTTCTCGCATAGCCCTTCTTACGTTAACTTTGACATCGCTTAGCTTCTGTTTGTCTGAGAGGGTTTGGCTGCGTTTAAACTTGGAGTGAAGCTCTCTTTGCTTTCGCAGTAGTTTCCTAACTTCGTTGTTGTACCACGGTGGGTTTTTCCCGTCCCTCACAGTTTTACTCGGCACGTTCCTGTCTAAAACGCATTTTACGATTGCCTTGAACTTTTTCCATAAACACTCAACATTTTCAGTGTCGGAACAGAAATTTTCGTTTTGATCTGTTAGGTAGTCTGAAATCTGCCTTCTATTACTCTTGCTAAACAGATAAACCTTCCTCCCTTTTTTTATATTCCTATTAACTTCCATATTCAGGGATGCTGCAACGGCCTTATGATCACTGATTCCCTGTTCTGCACTTACAGAGTCGAAAAGTTCGGGTCTGTTTGTTATCAGTAGGTCCAAGATGTTATCTCCACGAGTCGGTTCTCTGTTTAATTGCTCGAGGTAATTTTCGGATAGTGCACTCAGTATAATGTCACTCGATGCTCTGTCCCTACCACCCGTCCTAAACATCTGAGTGTCCCAGTCTATATCTGGTAAATTGAAATCTCCACCTAAGACTATAACATGCTGAGGAAATTTATGTGAAATGTATTCCAAATTTTCTCTCAGTTGTTCTGCCACTAACGCTGCTGAGTCGGGAGGTCGGTAATAGGAGCCAATTATTAGCCTAGCTCGGTTGTTGAGTGTAACCTCCACCCATAATAATTCACAGGAACTATCCACTTCTACTTCACTACAGGATAAACTACTACTAACAGCGACGAATACTCCACCACCGGTTGCATGCAATCTATCCTTCCTAAACACCGTCTGTACCTTTGTAAAAATTTCGGCAGAATTTATCTCTGGCTTCAGCCAGCTTTCTGTACCTATAACGATTTCAGCTTCGGTGCTTTCTATCAGCGCTTGAAGTTCCGGTACTTTACCAACGCAGCTTCGACAGTTGACAATTACAATACCGATTGCTGCTTGGTCCCCGCATGTCCTGACTTTGCCCCGCACCCGTTGAGGCTGTTGCCCTTTCTGTACTTGCCCAAGGCCATCTAACCTAAAAAACCGCCCAGCCCACGCCACACAACCCCTGCTACCCGTGTAGCCGCTTGTTGCGTGTAGTGGACTTCTGACCTATCCAGCGGAACCCGAAACCCCACCACCCTATGGCGCAAGTCGAGGAATCTGCAGCCCACATGGTCGCAGAACCGTCTCAGCCTCTGATTCAGACCCTCCACTCGGCTCTGTACCAAAGGTCCGCAGTCAGTCCTGTCGACGATGCTGCAGATGGTGAGCTCTGCTTTCATCCCGCTAGCGAGACTGGCAGTCTTCACCAAATCAGATAGCCGCCGGAAGCCAGAGAGGATTTCCTCCGATCCATAGCGACACACATCATTGGTGCCGACATGAGCGACCACCTGCAGATGGGTGCACCCTGTACCCTTCATGGCATCCGGAAGGACCCTTTCCACATCTGGAATGACTCCCCCCGGTATGCACACGGAGTGCACATTGGTTTTCTTCCCCTCTCTTGCTGCCATTTCCCTAAGGGGCCCCATTACGCGCCTGACGTTGGAGCTCCCAACTACCAGTAAGCCCACCATCTGCGACCGCCCGGATCTTGCAGACTGAGGGGCAACCTCTGGAACAGGACAAGCAGCCATGTCAGGCCGAAGATCAGTATCAGCCTGAGACAGAGCCTGAAACCGGTTCGTCAGACAAACTGGAGAGGCCTTCCGTTCAGCCCTCCGGAGTGTCTTTCGCCCCCTGCCACACCTTGAGGCGACCTCCTACTCTACCACAGGTGAGGGATCAGCCTCAATGCGGGCAGTATCCCGGGCAACCACAGTCGTAGTCCGATCGGGGGATGCGTGGGACGAGCTGGCCGTCCCCGACAAACCCCCATCCGGACCCCCACAGTGATGCCCATTGGCAACAGCCTCAAGCTGTATGACCGAAGCCAACACTGCCTGAAGCTGGGAGCGAAGGGATGCCAACTCAGCCTGCATCCGAACACAGCAGTTGCAGTCCCTGTCCATGCTAAAAACTGTTTTGCAAAGAACGTCTGAACTAATCTACAGAGAGCGCAAACAAATCGACAAAATTTAAACGGTTATTAAAATACAAGATTGCCTAGTAAATGCAGTGATGCTGCTACTTGCGCACTGCTGACACACTGCTCGACAGCGGAAGGAGACTACGCGATTTTACACTATTCAGATACTAAAACGCGATGCTACAACTCTCAAATACTGTAATACGCCAGAAATTTATGAATTAAACAATACAAGTACCAAAAACACGCAAAGAAATCAAGAATTAAACTATGTAACAAATGAGTGAGCTAGGAGTATACGACTTGCTGCTGCAGCTGCTTATCCAACGGCGGCAGGGAGCACACTGACTGTGACCAACCGACACTGGCCGTTCAAAACAAAAACAGAAGACAAACGACTACGCGAATTTACACTATTCAGGTACTAAAACGCGATGCTACAACTCTCAAATACTATAATACGCCCGAAATTTATGTATCAAACAATGCAAGTACCAAAAACACGCAAAGAAATTAAGAATTAAACTATGTAACAAATGAGTGAGCTAGGAGTATACGACTTGCTGCTGCAGCTGCTTATCCAACGGCGGCAGGGAGCACACTGAGAGAGCATCGTGAGAGAGGAGAATGGGACTCTCCGCGGAACTCACGGACTTTGAACGTGGTCAGGTGATTGGGTGTCACTTGAGTCTTACGTCTGTTCTCAAGATTTCCACACTCCTAACCATTCCTAGGTCCATTGCTTCCCATGTGGAAACGTGAAAGGACACGTACAGTACAAAAGCGTACAGGGCGACCTCGTCTGTTGACTGACAGAGACCACCGACAGTTGAAGTGGGTCGTAATATGTCACAGGCAGACATCTATCCAGGCCATCACACAGGAATTCCAAACTGCATCAGGATCCACTGCAAGTACTATGACAGTTAGGCGGGAGGTGGGAAAACTTGGATTTCATGGTCGAGCGGCTGCTCATAAGCCACACATCACGCCGATAGATGGCAAACAACACCTCGCTTGGTGTAAAGAGCGTAAACACTGGACGATTGAACAGCGGAAAAACGTTTCGTGGAGTGACGAATCACGGTACACAATGTGGCGGTCCGATGGCAGGTTGTGGGTATGGCGAATGCCCGGTGAACGTCATCTGCGAGCGTGTGTAGTGCCAACAGTAAAATTCGGAGGGGGCAGTGTTCCTGTGTTATCATGTTTTTCATGGAGGGGGCTTGCACCCCTTGTTGTTTTGCGTGGCACTATCACAGAACAGTCCTACATTGATGTTTTAAGCACCTTATTGCTTCCCACTGTTAAAGGAGCAATTAGGGTATGGTGATTCCATCTTTCTACACGATCGAGCATCTGTTCATAATACACGGCCTGTGGCGGAGTGCTTACACGACAATAACATCCCTGTAATGGACTGGCCTGCACAGTCCTGACCTGAATCTTACAGAACACCTTTGGTATGTTTTGGAACGCCAACTTACTGCCAGGCCTCGCCGAACGACATCGATATCACTCGTCAGTGCAGCACTCCATGAAGAAAGGTATGCCATTCCCCAAGAAACCTTACAGAACCTGATTGAACGTATGCCTGCGAGACTGCAAGCAGCCATCAAGGCGAAGGGTGGGCCAACACCATACTGAATTCTAGCATTACCGATGGAGGGCGCCACGAACTTGTAAGTCATTTTCAGCCAGGTGTCCGAATACTTTTGATCGCATAGTGGATGTAATGTGAGCAGAGCATTAAACACAGACACATATGAGAGAGGATTTCATTTAATTACACAACAGTTCACGAAAATCAACAGCAAACATTAACAGTCCGGATGTGTAGTTTCCCACTATCAAGCGTAGAGTCAAGTTAAAGTTTGTTTTCTGGATACGCACAAGTATAATTATCAGCTGCATCAAATAACTGCAGTTCACTGCTGCCTTAAATCCTGTAAACAGAGTTAAAGTTCACATGGCTTGCAAGATCTATAACTGAAGAGACAGTCACAGTCCAGTCCAGTGAAAAATTGCCCTGTAATTCGTACTGCACAAAATTATTCCAAATCCTGTCAAATGTTACATTATTTACCTACCGTGGCTGCTCTTCCATACAGTCACTCGTAGACTCACCAAAAACCCGCGGACCTGCCGACGTCGCACACACTCTACCGCTCGCCCTTAAATAATTTCAGCGACAAAACACACTACTGAATCCAAGATGGACAGTTCAGTATTGACCACCTCCATATGTAACGCAAATTGTTCATACATACGTATATGATGGTAAAAAATTATTGCAGTCATTTTGTGACGTTTTATTCTAGTAACAGTACTGTATGAAATAAGTTAGTGACAATATTCACGAAGCATACCTAAATATAGTTACTGTGTCAAAACGTACGTAGAATTATGATTACAAATGAAACAGTAGATTTCATGTGACACTGGAGGATTTATAGTACTGGCACATCTGCATATAGACCTACATTAAATTCGTCTGTAATTGTTTATATACTTGCATTACTTGAAAGTAGCTTTTTTGACGTTTACTGACATCAGCAGCTTTCATATGGCATTAATTTTTATAATCTACCGTAATTAAAACAATAAATTTTATAGTTTTAATTGTAGACTGGTGCTTGCAGTTTGTTCGTCTCATCATCACGATTTTTCTGGTGTACTTGGTTTTCTGTATCTTGTTTGTAGGGTACGTAACGGAATTTCGTTGAAAAAATGTAATTTCATGTTTCTTTTCTTCCATCTTAGCTGACATTATGCCATCTCAACCCTTCAGCCAAGCGCTCACGCTCCGGCCTCGGGATAAACCTGCATCGAGCACTCAGACAACTTCTTCCTCGCATTCTTCGCCCGATCTGCCAGCCGCTGTGAGCTGTCAAAACACTGCTCAGCCTCTCCTACCCAGCTTCTTGTATGTCCCAAGATGTGCATCTTTGCATTGCTATTTGTTTCTGTTTCTGTTTCCTGACCTAGCAAATTTCTTACCCCCACAGGAGTTTTATAGGTATTACAAATCATTCGTCTGTTGCTTTTCGTTAGCATCGATCTTTTAACGACTGTCTACATATTGCTCTGTGTTACTCTCTAAAAGGCATTCTCTAGGTCTACAATTGTAGGAAGGTTTCTAGATGTTTGTTCACTTTGTAACATTATAATTATTTCTTCGGTGCACTTTTCCTTCCTGAAACCTAACTTAATTTCTTTCATTCAATACTTATCCAATTTATGTTATTATTCCCTACATTACCCTTGAGAGCAGATTACAAGCATGACTTGTGAAACTAAGCTAATTTTTATGGATTTTTCTACACACACGTTCTATGGCAATGTTATGCTAACGCTTTTCTGGAAATCTGATGGTATGTAACATATTTCACAGCTCAGATAACCTTCTAGGTTCCTTCACCTTACACGCGTATCACTAACGCATATAAGTAACTCCGAAGACGTGTCCGAGGACGGGTTTTGTTTATTACTTTTTGTTCATTTATCTGCGACAATCTCCATCACAATATTTGTAGTACTAGGTGTATGTATTGTTCATGTGTGTATGTATGTTGTGTGTGTGTGTGGGTAGGGGGGCGGGGTGAGTGAGTGTGTGTGTGTGTGTATGTGTGTATGGAGTGTTGTGATGATGAGAGAAGGAAGAGGGTGAAATCCGGTGCCAGCACATAGAGTACTTCTTGCAAATAGCGCTGAGTTAGTCGTCGAGCTTAAGCTTCCCATCCGACGGACGGATCACCGTCAACAGTGTCACATGTCCCATTTCATGAGACACTGCAGAGAGGTTTGGTATTTAAACCAGGACATTGGCGCAAATTCTTGTGATTAGGAACTTTTAGGTCACTAATTCTGCCCCCGTTGCCGGCCAATTACTGGCAGTGAAAATTTTTTTCACAACCAGGACTCGAACAGGCTTTCTCTTCTTTCTTTATTTTTTAAAAAAGAAAAAGAAAACAGGAAGTCGAGAGATCAGCTTCGACCCGGTGGAGAAAGGGTGGGCAGGATCGATACCCGAAGCCTGGCCACGATGCTCCCTTTTCCCGTTCCTGAAACGCTTCCCTACAATTATTTTTTTTGGGAGGGGGGCAGGTCAGAAAAACATCTTTATTCGTACAAGCATAAATACAACGTAAAGGCCCTGCTTCCGGCGGAATCAGCATTAGACACTACAACTGAACCAGGTGTACAAAAGTCTTTATTAACAAGGTAGGGGGGTCAATGTAGAGAAAAAGAAAAACTGAAAGTAAGCTAAGAGGTATGATACCGTAGACAAAGATGGAACAAGGGGCGGAGGCATGGTAAGACTTGCATGCATCCTCCCGCTCTGCAGATGGAACATGAGGCAGTGTGTTCAGCGGTGAACATGTGAGGCCAGGCCACGGTGTCCCCGGCACCACAATTGTGCAGAAGCGCACGAAAGAGGGCCGAAGCCAAGGAGGAGGGGACAGGAGGTTTGGGACAATAACGGCTTGATTTGATATAGTGCATAAAAAAAGCACATGTCCATGCTCCGACGCCGCCGTGGCTTGCGATATAAAAACGTAGTGCGGGGAGTCTCCGAAGTCAGTAGAGGGGCCGGTAGTTCCGTCTGCTTGTGGTACTAACTGACTGAATGGGAGTGATCACAGCCGGCCGGAGTGGCCGAGCGGTTAAAGGCGCTACAGTCTGGAACCGCACGACCGCTACGGTCGCAGGTTCGAATCCTGCCTCGGGCATGGATGTGTGTGGTGTCCTTAGGTTAGTTAGGTTTAAGTAGTTCTAAGTTCTAGGGGACTTATGACCACAGCAGTTGAGTCCCATAGTGCTCAGAGCCATTTGAACCATTTTTGGAGTGATCACGCGAAGGTAATTGGCGCAGAAGGTGTGGTAGCGCCATCCGTGCTCGATTTCATTTTGGGTGGTTTGTAAGTACTGCCAGATATCAAGGCGTGATTTATCGCCATCATTATATTCGCTAATGATCGTCCATATCTTGACCAATGGCATCCCATTACTTTTGATGGCGAGGAAATAAGTGTCCTCAGGATGGATAAAAATCCATGGGTCAACCGAGACCGACGGAACATGGAGGCAGCAGACAAAAGAACTGTCGACCCAGTTTCCAGACGTCACTGGTGGCAGCACTGTTCAGTTGGTGGACATCGTAGTCTACTAGGTGGCAAATGGTACAAACCGGAGTGACCGACAATACGATTCCTGAGGACATGGGGCGAATTTTTCACGTGCGACATAGTGGTATGTTGCCCGACCGTTGGAGGGAAGGAAAGGCTGCTGGACATCAGGCCAAACGGTGGACCACTGCCTCGAGGGATGTTTGAGTTCGACGCCGTTGAGGCATATGTCAAGAAGTAGTGGGGTGTTGAACTCTTTAGTTCAAGGAAGGCGCGTGCTCTGTAAGCAGAGTGGCCGTAAATGAAGTCGACGATGAATTCAGAAATGTGCGGCAGGTTGCGCGTGACGTAGTCTACTGGCACCGGTGGAAATGTGGTCGTGGGCTTAAGAATGTCCAACAAGTTGCACCAAAGGGAGGCGCCCCCTTCCGACGCTTCCTGTGCCTAGCGGCATGTACAAAGACGCCGCTCGAAGTCGCACGTTGACAAGGCGGAGGCGCCCCGCTCGCCGTGGCAGGGTGAGCGTTTTATAACGTAAGTATTCGGACGCGGCCTGGAGGATGTGTCCAGTAGTTGTTGGCAGCGGGACTACCTTTGCCAAGTGGCCATCTTCTTCATGTACCTACTTACTGAGAACCTTCTTTCATGACTACTAGATTCTCGTTAGTACCAGGTTGTGGTTTTCCGTCCAGAAGAGTATGTCTAAATCTTTGTCTAACGCTGATGTGGTCGAGCAGGTATACTTCTGTGTCTTCAGGTCTTCTCCAGCAATATGTTCGTGTTGGGTGATTTTGCAAGAAGTTTTTCGTTGCAGTGAGATGAAACCTGTGGCACAACTGTAGAGGATTGTTTTCCATCATGTTCCTTACCACAGATAATGTTTTCAAGCAACTCTGCCCTTCTCGCTCTCTTCTATAGTTAAATTCCAGTTATATGATAAAATTTTTACCTCCTTTCACATATTTTGCCAATTTCCCTATTTCTTCATGTGTTGTCTCTGATTCTTCATCATCGGCTTGTCATTCTGATATGTAAATCAGCACAACAACAGTACTTTTCGGTTTTGTTTCAGTCCTCTGAGGGATAATTCCGTCACTGTGTTGCTCACAATAACTCGTCTTATCACCTAATTTCCATTTGTGTCCTACATTAATCTCTCTCAAAAAGGGATTGCCACATTTGTCTGCATCAACTTAAAGGACGTCTCAGTTATTCTCGAAGAGAAAACGAATGAAGGAAACATGATGGTAGTGGTGATTCAACTAAGGGACACGAAGGCAAAAGATATCCGCACTGTACCAAAACCAAAACACTTCCGGTAGTATGGCGTCCCGCAACATATGTAAGCGACTTTAACAGTTAGTAATGAATGAGGCTATGCGGAAAGTGCCGAAGTTAGAAGAATGCTTGTAGAATGAATGGAAGCAAGTACCTTAAAGATCCATTGTGACTGAAAGGAAAAGGTCTTCCTACTTATAATGATGACAACACCTTTACAACACTGAAGCCGGCCGCGATGGTCTCGCGGTTCTAGGCGCGCAGTCCGGAACCGTGCGACTGCTACGGTCGCAGGTTCGAATCCTGCCTCGGGCATGGATGTGTGTGATGTCCTTGGGTTAGTTAGGTTTAAGTAGTTCTAAGTTCTAGGGGACTGATGACCAAAGCAGTTGAGCCCATAGTGCTCAGAGCCATTTGAACCATTTGAACAACACTGAAAGGTGCCGTTTTTATTACCCTAAAGTCAGCTGTCGTGTGTTCGCTTTATTTCCTTTAAGTCTTCTTTAAGTCTTCCAAGTCTAGCTGGCTCATTTCTCTGTTCAGATCACCAGTATTAAGTTTTTTTTTTTTTTTGCAACATTCAGACTCTGTACGTCTCCACTCCAAGAACATTAGCTTTCTTCTTCCTCCACCTAGTGGTCGCGCTAGGAGACTATACGAGATACTATTAATTAGTTTTCCTTTATTCAAATTTGTTAATTGAACTGACTAGAAACTGTGAACGACAAAACATCTGGGAAATATTCTTCTGTAGCATACAGACGGAATATCGCCGGTACAGATCATTTTAATAAATCTATAAAAATATAAATTTGTGAATATTTTCAAAACTTTCAGTCGCTAAAAGCATTTCTAAATACTGCAACTTTTGTGTCCATGTCTATGTTTCCTGTAGAGTGACCTCAGCTACCAAAATAATTAATCATATTTTCTACGGCAGCAGAATATGAGCAGAAATAAAGTCATTACGGAGGGAGCACGGAATTATTTCATCTGTGATGCCAAATGTCCTCGTTTGTTATGTACACAGAACGCAAAATCAATACAAACAGCACGCGGCTAATTTCCTCTGCTCGTGTGTGTGTGTGTGTGTGTGTGTGTGTGTGTGTGTGTGTGTGTGTGTGTGCGTGTGCGTATCTGCAAGCGCATGCATAAATCATTACTGACAGCTTTCCGGTTGCACTCTCGTATGGAGTACACAGGCTGGCTGTGCAGAGTGCGCTGTTCTTCATCAGCTGTCAAGCAGGTCACTGGTAATTAACTTCAGATAGACCTCCTTCAGATCATGTGGTTTGCTTGACATGTCACAGAATATAGCATAGATAATGTGCTGCGTGAAAGGCGATAATGTAGTGACTAACAAGTACGTGATAACTGTACAAAATCAACATGACGCGAACACCTGTAAGTAGAACATGATACAAAATTGATAAATGAATCCATAAATAATATAAAGCGTGCAGTCCTTGTCACAAAAGTGGCGTGTTGTGAGGGATTCATATGAGAAACAAGACAATAGGTGAACAGTCAGATTCGTTCAGATGTTTCAAGGTTTGAGGAAATATGGGAGCTATGAAAATGCTATGATTCCTTCACTGTGCTCTATCAGTGATTTGCTATGTTATGTGATGAAAGTAAGAAGATAAATCGATAACTTGTTTGCCTCTCCTGCGCTAACTGTTCATCTTTGAGTAGCACATGCTTCCTAAGTCCCCAGTAATTTGTTGGATCTATTGAAATCTGTCTTCTCCTACAGGTTTTACCTTTATAGTTCCCTCTAGAATCATAGAAGTTAGTCCCTGAGGTCGTAACATGTGTTCAGTCACCCTGTCCCTTCTTCTGGTCAGTGTTTCCAATATGTTCCTTTCTTTGTTGATTCTGCAGAGAACTTCTTCACTCTTTACCTCATTGGTCCACATAATTTTCACCATTCTTCTCTAGCACCATATCTCAAACGCGTCGATTCCCTTCTGTTCCGGTATTTTCGCTCTCCATGATTCACTACCATACAATTCTGCACTTCAAATGTACATTGTCAGAAATTTCTTCCTCAAATTGAGGCCTGTGTTTGATACTAGTAGCATCTTTTCGCCAATAAATGTCTTCTTTGCCTGTCCACAGTCTTTTTTTTATGTCCTTCTTGCCCCTTCGGTTATGAGTTATTACGCTTCCAAAGCAGCAGAATTCCTTAATTTCGTCTATTTCGTAATCACCAATTTTGGTGTTAAGTTTCTCTCTATTCTCATTTCTGCTGCTTCGCCTTAGTTTCGTCTTTTTTCGATTTGCTCTTAATCCACACTCTGCACTCAATAGACTGTTCAGAATGATATTTTCACTCTGCAGCGGAGAGTGCGCTGATATGAAACTTCGTGGCAGATTAAAACTGTGTGCCGGACCGAGACTCGAACTCGGGACCTTTGTCTTTCGCGGGCAAGTGCTCTACCAACTGAGCTACCCAAGCACGACTCACGCCCCGCCCTCACAGATTTACTTCTGCTAGTTCTCATCGTGTGTTGGAATATGCGCCGAATTCATTGACGAATTACTGGCGATAGTAATCCTTTTAAAAGAGAACAGAATTGCTGGTGCCTTTTTCCACATATTTTGGAGCGTCTTTTTTAAGGATGATGTAGCCGATACTAATATTTCGGCTACTACCGTTGTTTCGAACTTGATAAGAGCTCCTGAGTAACAAGTAGTCTTTGTTCGAAAGATTCGGGAAGTCCACTTATTGTCTCTACTGGCATAGAATTATTTTACTGTTTCAAATGACTTCGTGGGCTGGTTTCCTCTCAGTAAGGTACAAGGGCCATCAAATGAAAAAGAGACGGATGGAAAAAAGTGATTAAACTGATAATATTTCAGTAGTAATCACCTTAGCCGTTGATACATTTTTCCCGCTGTGAGACAAGACGGTCAGTGTCTTCATGGAAGAATGTTTGCTGTTGCTACGGAACCATGTTGTACCCAGGCGTGCACCTTTCGTCTGATGCAAAGTGTCACCAAGGTCTTTATTCAGCGTTCCAAAAATATGGAAATCGCATGGAAAGAAATCGGAAATGTAAGGAGGATGTATGAGGGCTTACCAGCGAAACTTCTGCAGCGTTCTCGAAACAACCTTACCAACATGTGGGTCCGGGTGCAATCATGGTTCCGTATACAGCCGCAAGTGTTCTTCAGTGAAGGTATTGACCGTCTTGTCTCACATTTGGATAAATGGAATAACAGTTACGGCGATTGGTACAGAAATATTAAACAGTTTACTGCTCTTTTCCATCTATCTTGTTCTACTGCATCTTGTAGTAAGCCTACACTTGATCACGAACTTCAATTGTGCATTGACGTACCCTCCAATACCTGTCATCTTCAGACTGTGAGCGTTAAGCTGAGATTTTACGGAGGTACGAAGTGAATAAGCGCAATCAGTTCCCAACCGTCTAACTGTATCTTAATCATTCTGTTTTTGTCTTCGTACCGCTCCAGCCCAATTTTCTTTGTATCATCATAAATGGATGCCGTTACGGCGATACCGTCGACGAGCATCTTGTGTTCATCTTCTAGATAGCGTCGAAAGTGGACTTTCTTATTAGCAGTGGACGAAGGGTTGTTATTGTCTCCACTGAGTTTTTGAACTGTTCGAAAAATCTGGACCATCACTCCATGTCTCTTGAGAAAGGCCTTAATTTAATGAGCGGCAATTTGACTGTCACAGAAACTGTGTTGGCCATGAGGACCACATAATCCGAGCTTAAAGTAGATGTGGATCAGAGAGTTTTCTTCCGATATCGATAAGGGCAATGAAAATAACGCGCTTCACTCTATTGATATAATCCTAACACAGGATTCCTTCCTCTGGGAAGCTCGTATATTTCGTCGTCCAAAACTATAACAATTGACAGCGTGTCCGCTTTCTAATTTATAAATTCGAAGAGCGATGTCTCAGATTAGAATGTAATTGAAGGGCTTGTAATTTCACTCGTAAAGCAATTCCAAGCTAAGTATTAAACAGGCGTGAAAGATTTCCTTTCTGTGAGGGTTGGTCATATACCGTAATGATGGCCAGATACGTTAATATGATTGCGTGGATACGCCCTATTAGCAAAGTTAGTGTTTCTCGAAGGAATTCTGCCATGTGTCAGCTGCACTGATTCTTCCAGGATTTCGCCACCAGAATGATGAGTGTAGTTCTAAGTACACAAATAAGATATAAAATAAGTGTTTGACTATCAGCTGCTTTTATTTTAAGTCTAAATATCGACTGGTTTCAGTCACAGACCATCTTCTTGGATAAGGGTTGAAGCAGTTTAAGCCATAACATCAGATCTATCAATACTTAAATACTGTGCAGAGTACTGTTCTGTTTCGGCCCTAGTCCCTGAATATGGTCTGTGACTGATACCGGTCAATATGTACTTTCAAAATCAAAGCATCTGATGGTTGAACATGAATTTTATACAGTACTCCTTTCCACATACGTTTATAACGTAAGATGTACCGTTTGCTTTCACTTAAACAAGGACGCTTACTAATACCAAAGAAAAAAGAATACAGTCAGTTATGCAAAGATATTATGATGTATAATTGTACCTGGATTACTGTGTATCCGGTCGTGATCATCATCGACCTGATTTAACAGGAACAGTGATTCATTTGGCCAGGCGACACGTTTACGTCCAACCTCGATGGAAATGGAAATGGCGTGTGGCTAGGGCCTCCCGTCGGGTAGACCGTTCGCCTGGTGCTAGTCTTTCCGAGTTGACGCCACATCGGCGACTTGCGTGTCGTTGGGGATGAAATTACGATGATAAGGACAACACAACACCGAGTCCCTGAGCGGAGAAAATCTCCGAGCCAGCCGGGAATCGAACACGGGCTGTTAGGTATGACATTCCGTCACGCTGACCACTCAGGTACCAGGGGCGGACTCAACCTCGATGATACCGTGCCTCTGCAATCCTTATTGACGATGTCACTGGATGAACGTGGGAACACCCAGGGGTCGTCTGCCGAGGAGCACCACGTCCAATAATGTGCGCTGAGCGGGATGCTCCGAAACTCTTGTGCCTGCACCAGCATTGTGCTCTTCTGTCGGATCTGCCATAGATCGCCGCCTATCCTCGTTTGTGGAGTGGGCAAGCCTCCAACCTCGGCGTAAGCGTTCACGTTCAACACACTATGTACTCGTGGTTTCGTCATCCTTGAGGCACTTTCTACAGATGCCGACGACAGTAGCGCGCGAACGGCACACCAGCTTCGCCGTTTCCGAGACCCTCTTTCGCAAGAGCTGAGCGATAACAATCTGTCCTTTGGCAAAAACCCTTTTGTCGGTCGATTTCTCTAGTAACGGTCCATATCGTTCCTAGAATGACTTTGACTTATCAGCCGCAAAATTATGACCATGTACCTAATAGCTGGTA